>NW_026646373.1:0-331765 GCF_949987535.1 Balaenoptera acutorostrata | reverse complement strand
TTTCAGAACACACCGTACACTTCTCCAGAGTGGCTGTTGGCAATTTACATCCCACCCATCAGCGTAGCAAGGCTCCCATTTCTCCATGGCCGGTCCTGCATTTCTGGTTTGGACACTTTTTTCCGCATGGCCCTTTTGCCCGCTGGGAAGCGAGACTTCTTTGGAGCGCTGATTGGCCTTTCCAGGTTGCTTGGTTGGCCAAAAAGGGCGTATGCGTTTTTTCCTGAATATATTCAGGAAAAAACGCATACGCCCTTTTTGGCCAAGGGCATCATTGTCCACGTTTTGCCGCTTTTCATGTGCTTTCAAGGCGATTCGAATCTACCTCCTGAAATCTGTTTCCTGCAATTCTGCCTTGCTTTCAAAGCCTCTTCGTTGCCTTCCCTTAATATATTTGTGGACGAGAGGTATCATTTAAAACTCTGCAGGTTTGTGAATTGCAGTGCCCCTGAGCTCCATTTTTCAACTCGCTTTTTTGGGAGCTGGCCGCCAAAGTGCAGGATTGCTTCAGGCCCTCTTCTGGTTCTGGGGGGCAGGCTGAGCTTGTGCTTAATTCTTCTTCCTGATGGGAAAATAGAGTGACCTGTGCCTGTCCCAACACCTAGAGCTAGTCTCTCATTGGTTCCCCCTCTTCCCGTTCATCCTCAGGACAAATTGCAACCTGTACGGAACAGGAGGTTAAAGGTGCTGATTCTCCAAGGAGGGAGATGGCTAGTAAATCGGCTGGAATGGCGAACCCGAGCAAAGGAGATGAGAAATGAGGTGCGTTTTAGAAACCTTTCCCGATCACACGGTGTACCATCTTCTGGGTTTCTCATGCCTGTTTTCGACGTAGGAAGATGCCCTTGAACCTGGAGATTTGGGACCCATGGGATGGGTACCATGCAGTATTACTTGAAAGGGTCTGCGTTGGCTCACCCAACCTCACCGAACCTCTCAGCCCCAAGAGTGTCCACCCTTATGTCTCAATCAGCTGTGGGTCTAGATATGGTCAATCCAGGTTGCATCACAGCCCCTGAACGAATTTTGTAAGAATTTCTCTCTCTTTCACTGTCTTTGTTTCACGGGTTTTGAAAAGTAATTTATTTTTATAATGGGGTTTAGCTGCTTTTCACGGCTGTGTTTATGCCGCTTTACACCCCCTTGACTCACTTACAGAGAGATATCAATACATAGGTTTGAAGATTCTTACTAGTCAGATATATTCTTGTGCGGTGAATAGGGGGTGTTGAGCCCAGTTCACTGAAAAAGGAATAGGTCTTGTCTCTTACATATTGGGTTTATGGAACGGTATCTGAGCTAATTTGAAACCCTTGTTTTATGCATCACCCCACCTCACCTTTCCCGTTCAGCAGCCATAGTGTGTTTCCTAAATGTGTGACTCTGTTCTGTTTTGCAATTCAGTTCAAGTGTAGCGG
The DNA here is from genome assembly GCF_949987535.1 of Balaenoptera acutorostrata. NCBI lineage: Eukaryota > Metazoa > Chordata > Mammalia > Artiodactyla > Balaenopteridae > Balaenoptera > Balaenoptera acutorostrata. Next base: position 330,347 of record NW_026646373.1, on the reverse strand, counting down.
GTTTTACATTCCCTCTAGAAGTGATATCTTATGATAAGTGTCTTTTTCTGTGTGACTTATTTCACTTAGAATCGTCGTACCTAAATCCACTCATCGTGCTGCTACTAGCCTTATGACGTTGATTTCATGGCTGAGTGATATTCCATTGTACATGAGGACCACAACTTCTTTATCCATTTTTCTCTTTCCTAGGATATTTAAGGTGTAATGAAGTGGGGGTTCTTGTCAACAGAGCAGCCCTAAACTTTGGGGTGCCTGTGTCTTGCTGATTTTTAGTTTTCCCAATTTATACGCCCATGAGTGGAAGTGCCCTATGCTCTCCAAGCTGTGTTTTTTAGATGTTTCAGAACACACCGTACACTTCTCCAGAGTGGCTGTTGGCAATTTACATCCCACCCATCAGCGTAGCAAGGCTCCCATTTCTCCATGGCCGGTCCTGCATTTCTGGTTTGGACACTTTTTTCCGCATGGCCCTTTTGCCCGCTGGGAAGCGAGACTTCTTTGGAGCGCTGATTGGCCTTTCCAGGTTGCTTGGTTGGCCAAAAAGGGCGTATGCGTTTTTTCCTGAATATATTCAGGAAAAAACGCATACGCCCTTTTTGGCCAAGGGCATCATTGTCCACGTTTTGCCGCTTTTCATGTGCTTTCAAGGCGATTCGAATCTACCTCCTGAAATCTGTTTCCTGCAATTCTGCCTTGCTTTCAAAGCCTCTTCGTTGCCTTCCCTTAATATATTTGTGGACGAGAGGTATCATTTAAAACTCTGCAGGTTTGTGAATTGCAGTGCCCCTGAGCTCCATTTTTCAACTCGCTTTTTTGGGAGCTGGCCGCCAAAGCGCAGGATTGCTTCAGGCCCTCTTCTGGTTCTGGGGGGCAGGCTGAGCTTGTGCTTAATTCTTCTTCCTGATGGGAAAATAGAGTGACCTGTGCCTGTCCCAACACCTAGAGCTAGTCTCTCATTGGTTCCCCCTCTTCCCGTTCATCCTCAGGACAAATTGCAACCTGTACGGAACAGGAGGTTAAAGGTGCTGATTCTCCAAGGAGGGAGATGGCTAGTAAATCGGCTGGAATGGCGAACCCGAGCAAAGGAGATGAGAAATGAGGTGCGTTTTAGAAACCTTTCCCGATCACACGGTGTACCATCTTCTGGGTTTCTCATGCCTGTTTTCGACGTAGGAAGATGCCCTTGAACCTGGAGATTTGGGACCCATGGGATGGGTACCATGCAGTACTACTTGAAAGGGTCTGCGTTGGCTCACCCAACCTCACCGAACCTCTCAGCCCCAAGAGTGTCCACCCTTATGTCTCAATCAGCTGTGGGTCTAGATATGGTCAATCCAGGTTGCATCACAGCCCCTGAACGAATTTTGTAAGAATTTCTCTCTCTTTCACTGTCTTTGTTTCACGGGTTTTGAAAAGTAATTTATTTTTATAATGGGGTTTAGCTGCTTTTCACGGCTGTGTTTATGCCGCTTTACACCCCCTTGACTCACTTACAGAGAGATATCAATACATAGGTTTGAAGATTCTTACTAGTCAGATATATTCTTGTGCGGTGAATAGGGGGTGTTGAGTCCAGTTCACTGAAAAAGGAATAGGTCTTGTCTCTTACATATTGGGTTTATGGAACGGTATCGGAGCAAATTTGAAACCCTTGTTTTATGCATCACCCCACCTCACCTTTCCCGTTCAGCAGCCATAGTGTGTTTCCTAAACGTGTGACTCTGTTCTGTTTTGTAATTCAGTTCAAGTGTAGCGGTTTTTACATTCCCTCTCTAAGTGATATCTTATGATAAGTGTCTTTTTCTGTGTGACTTATTTCACTTAGAATCGTCGTACCTAAATCCACTCATCGTGCTGCTACTAGCCTTATGACGTGGATTTCATGGCTGAGTGATATTCCATTGTACATGAGGACCACAACTTCTTTATCCATTTTTCTCTTTCCTAGGATATTTAAGGTGTAATGAAGTGGGGGTTCTTGTCAACAGAGCAGCCCTAAACTTTGGGGTGCCTGTGTCTTGCTGATTTTTAGTTTTCCCAATTTATACGCCCATGAGTGGAAGTGCCCTATGCTCTCCAAGCTGTGTTTTTTAGATGTTTCAGAACACACCGTACACTTCTCCAGAGTGGCTGTTGGCAATTTACATCCCACCCATCAGCGTAGCAAGGCTCCCATTTCTCCATGGCCGGTCCTGCATTTCTGGTTTGGACACTTTTTTCCGCATGGCCCTTTTGCCCGCTGGGAAGCGAGACTTCTTTGGAGCACTGATTGGCCTTTCCAGGTTGCTTGGTTGGCCAAAAAGGGCGTATGCGTTTTTTCCTGAATATATTCAGGAAAAAACGCATACGCCCTTTTTGGCCAAGGGCATCATTGTCCACGTTTTGCCGCTTTTCATGTGCTTTCAAGGCGATTCGAATCTACCTCCTGAAATCTGTTTCCTGCAATTCTGCCTTGCTTTCAAAGCCTCTTCGTTGCCTTCCCTTAATATATTTGTGGACGAGAGGTATCATTTAAAACTCTGCAGGTTTGTGAATTGCAGTGCCCCTGAGCTCCATTTTTCAACTCGCTTTTTTGGGAGCTGGCCGCAAAAGCGCAGGATTGCTTCAGGCCCTCTTCTGGTTCTGGGGGGCAGGCTGAGCTTGTGCTTAATTCTTCTTCCTGATGGGAAAATAGAGTGACCTGTGCCTGTCCCAACACCTAGAGCTAGTCTCTCATTGGTTCCCCCTCTTCCCGTTCATCCTCAGGACAAATTGCAACCTGTACGGAACAGGAGGTTAAAGGTGCTGATTCTCCAAGGAGGGAGATGGCTAGTAAATCGGCTGGAATGGCGAACCCGAGCAAAGGAGATGAGAAATGAGGTGCGTTTTAGAAACCTTTCCCGATCACACGGTGTACCATCTTCTGGGTTTCTCATGCCTGTTTTCGACGTAGGAAGATGCCCTTGAACCTGGAGATTTGGGACCCATGGGATGGGTACCATGCAGTATTACTTGAAAGGGTCTGCGTTGGCTCACCCAACCTCACCGAACCTCTCATCCCCAAGAGTGTCCACCCTTATGTCTCAATCAGCTGTGGGTCTAGATATGGTCAATCCAGGTTGCATCACAGCCCCTGAACGAATTTTGTAAGAATTTCTCTCTCTTTCACTGTCTTTGTTTCACGGGTTTTGAAAAGTAATTTATTTTTATAATGGGGTTTAGCTGCTTTTCACGGCTGTGTTTATGCCGCTTTACACCCCCTTGACTCACTTACAGAGAGATATCAATACATAGGTTTGAAGATTCTTACTAGTCAGATATATTCTTGTGCGGTGAATAGGGGGTGTTGAGCCCAGTTCACTGAAAAAGGAATAGGTCTTGTCTCTTACATATTGGGTTTATGGAACGGTATCTGAGCTAATTTGAAACCCTTGTTTTATGCATCACCCCACCTCACCTTTCCCGTTCAGCAGCCATAGTGTGTTTCCTAAATGTGTGACTCTGTTCTGTTTTGCAATTCAGTTCAAGTGTAGCGGGTTTTACATTCCCTCTAGAAGTGATATCTTATGATAAGTGTCTTTTTCTGTGTGACTTATTTCACTTAGAATCGTCGTACCTAAATCCACTCATCGTGCTGCTACTAGCCTTATGACGTTGATTTCATGGCTGAGTGATATTCCATTGTACATGAGGACCACAACTTCTTTATCCATTTTTCTCTTTCCTAGGATATTGAAGGTGTAATGAAGTGGGGGTTCTTGTCAACAGAGCAGCCCTAAACTTTGGGGTGCCTGTGTCTTGCTGATTTTTAGTTTTCCCAATTTATACGCCCATGAGTGGAAGTGCCCTATGCTCTCCAAGCTGTGTTTTTTAGATGTTTCAGAACACACCGTACACTTCTCCAGAGTGGCTGTTGGCAATTTACATCCCACCCATCAGCGTAGCAAGGCTCCCATTTCTCCATGGCCGGTCCTGCATTTCTGGTTTGGACACTTTTTTCCGCATGGCCCTTTTGCCCGCTGGGAAGCGAGACTTCTTTGGAGCGCTGATTGGCCTTTCCAGGTTGCTTGGTTGGCCAAAAAGGGCGTATGCGTTTTTTCCTGAATATATTCAGGAAAAAACGCATACGCCCTTTTTGGCCAAGGGCATCATTGTCCACGTTTTGCCGCTTTTCATGTGCTTTCAAGGCGATTCGAATCTACCTCCTGAAATCTGTTTCCTGCAATTCTGCCTTGCTTTCAAAGCCTCTTCGTTGCCTTCCCTTAATATATTTGTGGACAAGAGGTATCATTTAAAAACTCTGCAGGTTTGTGAATTGCAGTGCCCCTGAGCTCCATTTTTCAACTCGCTTTTTGGGAGCTGGCCGCAAAAGCGCAGGATTGCTTCAGGCCCTCTTCTGGTTCTGGGGGGCAGGCTGAGCTTGTGCTTAATTCTTCTTCCTGATGGGAAAATAGAGTGACCTGTGCCTGTCCCAACACCTAGAGCTAGTCTCTCATTGGTTCCCCCTCTTCCCGTTCATCCTCAGGACAAATTGCAACCTGTACGGAACAGGAGGTTAAAGGTGCTGATTCTCCAAGGAGGGAGATGGCTAGTAAATCGGCTGGAATGGCGAACCCGAGCAAAGGAGATGAGAAATGAGGTGCGTTTTAGAAACCTTTCCCGATCACACGGTGTACCATCTTCTGGGTTTCTCATGCCTGTTTTCGACGTAGGAAGATGCCCTTGAACCTGGAGATTTGGGACCCATGGGATGGGTACCATGCAGTATTACTTGAAAGGGTCTGCGTTGGCTCACCCAACCTCACCGAACCTCTCAGCCCCAAGAGTGTCCACCCTTATGTCTCAATCAGCTGTGGGTCTAGATATGGTCAATCCAGGTTGCATCACAGCCCCTGAACGAATTTTGTAAGAATTTCTCTCTCTTTCACTGTCTTTGTTTCACGGGTTTTGAAAAGTAATTTATTTTTATAATGGGGTTTAGCTGCTTTTCACGGCTGTGTTTATGCCGCTTTACACCCCCTTGACTCACTTACAGAGAGATATCAATACATAGGTTTGAAGATTCTTACTAGTCAGATATATTCTTGTGCGGTGAATAGGGGGTGTTGAGCCCAGTTCACTGAAAAAGGAATAGGTCTTGTCTCTTACATATTGGGTTTATGGAACGGTATCTGAGCTAATTTGAAACCCTTGTTTTATGCATCACCCCACCTCACCTTTCCCGTTCAGCAGCCATAGTGTGTTTCCTAAATGTGTGACTCTGTTCTGTTTTGCAATTCAGTTCAAGTGTAGCGGGTTTTACATTCCCTCTAGAAGTGATATCTTATGATAAGTGTCTTTTTCTGTGTGACTTATTTCACTTAGAATCGTCGTACCTAAATCCACTCATCGTGCTGCTACTAGCCTTATGACGTTGATTTCATGGCTGAGTGATATTCCATTGTACATGAGGACCACAACTTCTTTATCCATTTTTCTCTTTCCTAGGATATTTAAGGTGTAATGAAGTGGGGGTTCTTGTCCACAGAGCAGCCCTAAACTTTGGGGTGCCTGTGTCTTGCTGATTTTTAGTTTTCCCAATTTATACGCCCATGAGTGGAAGTGCCCTATGCTCTCCAAGCTGTGTTTTTTAGATGTTTCAGAACACACCGTACACTTCTCCAGAGTGGCTGTTGGCAATTTACATCCCACCCATCAGCGTAGCAAGGCTCCCATTTCTCCATGGCCGGTCCTGCATTTCTGGTTTGGACACTTTTTTCCGCATGGCCCTTTTGCCCGCTGGGAAGCGAGACTTCTTTGGAGCGCTGATTGGCCTTTCCAGGTTGCTTGGTTGGCCAAAAAGGGCGTATGCGTTTTTTCCTGAATATATTCAGGAAAAAACGCATACGCCCTTTTTGGCCAAGGGCATCATTGTCCACGTTTTGCCGCTTTTCATGTGCTTTCAAGGCGATTCGAATCTACCTCCTGAAATCTGTTTCCTGCAATTCTGCCTTGCTTTCAAAGCCTCTTCGTTGCCTTCCCTTAATATATTTGTGGACGAGAGGTATCATTTAAAACTCTGCAGGTTTGTGAATTGCAGTGCCCCTGAGCTCCATTTTTCAACTCGCTTTTTTGGGAGCTGGCCGCCAAAGCGCAGGATTGCTTCAGGCCCTCTTCTGGTTCTGGGGGGCAGGCTGAGCTTGTGCTTAATTCTTCTTCCTGATGGGAAAATAGAGTGACCTGTGCCTGTCCCAACACCTAGAGCTAGTCTCTCATTGGTTCCCCCTCTTCCCGTTCATCCTCAGGACAAATTGCAACCTGTACGGAACAGGAGGTTAAAGGTGCTGATTCTCCAAGGAGGGAGATGGCTAGTAAATCGGCTGGAATGGCGAACCCGAGCAAAGGAGATGAGAAATGAGGTGCGTTTTAGAAACCTTTCCCGATCACACGGTGTACCATCTTCTGGGTTTCTCATGCCTGTTTTCGACGTAGGAAGATGCCCTTGAACCTGGAGATTTGGGACCCATGGGATGGGTACCATGCAGTACTACTTGAAAGGGTCTGCGTTGGCTCACCCAACCTCACCGAACCTCTCAGCCCCAAGAGTGTCCACCCTTATGTCTCAATCAGCTGTGGGTCTAGATATGGTCAATCCAGGTTGCATCACAGCCCCTGAACGAATTTTGTAAGAATTTCTCTCTCTTTCACTGTCTTTGTTTCACGGGTTTTGAAAAGTAATTTATTTTTATAATGGGGTTTAGCTGCTTTTCACGGCTGTGTTTATGCCGCTTTACACCCCCTTGACTCACTTACAGAGAGATATCAATACATAGGTTTGAAGATTCTTACTAGTCAGATATATTCTTGTGCGGTGAATAGGGGGTGTTGAGTCCAGTTCACTGAAAAAGGAATAGGTCTTGTCTCTTACATATTGGGTTTATGGAACGGTATCGGAGCAAATTTGAAACCCTTGTTTTATGCATCACCCCACCTCACCTTTCCCGTTCAGCAGCCATAGTGTGTTTCCTAAACGTGTGACTCTGTTCTGTTTTGTAATTCAGTTCAAGTGTAGCGGTTTTTACATTCCCTCTCTAAGTGATATCTTATGATAAGTGTCTTTTTCTGTGTGACTTATTTCACTTAGAATCGTCGTACCTAAATCCACTCATCGTGCTGCTACTAGCCTTATGACGTGGATTTCATGGCTGAGTGATATTCCATTGTACATGAGGACCACAACTTCTTTATCCATTTTTCTCTTTCCTAGGATATTTAAGGTGTAATGAAGTGGGGGTTCTTGTCAACAGAGCAGCCCTAAACTTTGGGGTGCCTGTGTCTTGCTGATTTTTAGTTTTCCCAATTTATACGCCCATGAGTGGAAGTGCCCTATGCTCTCCAAGCTGTGTTTTTTAGATGTTTCAGAACACACCGTACACTTCTCCAGAGTGGCTGTTGGCAATTTACATCCCACCCATCAGCGTAGCAAGGCTCCCATTTCTCCATGGCCGGTCCTGCATTTCTGGTTTGGACACTTTTTTCCGCATGGCCCTTTTGCCCGCTGGGAAGCGAGACTTCTTTGGAGCACTGATTGGCCTTTCCAGGTTGCTTGGTTGGCCAAAAAGGGCGTATGCGTTTTTTCCTGAATATATTCAGGAAAAAACGCATACGCCCTTTTTGGCCAAGGGCATCATTGTCCACGTTTTGCCGCTTTTCATGTGCTTTCAAGGCGATTCGAATCTACCTCCTGAAATCTGTTTCCTGCAATTCTGCCTTGCTTTCAAAGCCTCTTCGTTGCCTTCCCTTAATATATTTGTGGACGAGAGGTATCATTTAAAACTCTGCAGGTTTGTGAATTGCAGTGCCCCTGAGCTCCATTTTTCAACTCGCTTTTTTGGGAGCTGGCCGCAAAAGCGCAGGATTGCTTCAGGCCCTCTTCTGGTTCTGGGGGGCAGGCTGAGCTTGTGCTTAATTCTTCTTCCTGATGGGAAAATAGAGTGACCTGTGCCTGTCCCAACACCTAGAGCTAGTCTCTCATTGGTTCCCCCTCTTCCCGTTCATCCTCAGGACAAATTGCAACCTGTACGGAACAGGAGGTTAAAGGTGCTGATTCTCCAAGGAGGGAGATGGCTAGTAAATCGGCTGGAATGGCGAACCCGAGCAAAGGAGATGAGAAATGAGGTGCGTTTTAGAAACCTTTCCCGATCACACGGTGTACCATCTTCTGGGTTTCTCATGCCTGTTTTCGACGTAGGAAGATGCCCTTGAACCTGGAGATTTGGGACCCATGGGATGGGTACCATGCAGTATTACTTGAAAGGGTCTGCGTTGGCTCACCCAACCTCACCGAACCTCTCAGCCCCAAGAGTGTCCACCCTTATGTCTCAATCAGCTGTGGGTCTAGATATGGTCAATCCAGGTTGCATCACAGCCCCTGAACGAATTTTGTAAGAATTTCTCTCTCTTTCACTGTCTTTGTTTCACGGGTTTTGAAAAGTAATTTATTTTTATAATGGGGTTTAGCTGCTTTTCACGGCTGTGTTTATGCCGCTTTACACCCCCTTGACTCACTTACAGAGAGATATCAATACATAGGTTTGAAGATTCTTACTAGTCAGATATATTCTTGTGCGGTGAATAGGGGGTGTTGAGCCCAGTTCACTGAAAAAGGAATAGGTCTTGTCTCTTACATATTGGGTTTATGGAACGGTATCTGAGCTAATTTGAAACCCTTGTTTTATGCATCACCCCACCTCACCTTTCCCGTTCAGCAGCCATAGTGTGTTTCCTAAATGTGTGACTCTGTTCTGTTTTGCAATTCAGTTCAAGTGTAGCGGGTTTTACATTCCCTCTAGAAGTGATATCTTATGATAAGTGTCTTTTTCTGTGTGACTTATTTCACTTAGAATCGTCGTACCTAAATCCACTCATCGTGCTGCTACTAGCCTTATGACGTTGATTTCATGGCTGAGTGATATTCCATTGTACATGAGGACCACAACTTCTTTATCCATTTTTCTCTTTCCTAGGATATTGAAGGTGTAATGAAGTGGGGGTTCTTGTCAACAGAGCAGCCCTAAACTTTGGGGTGCCTGTGTCTTGCTGATTTTTAGTTTTCCCAATTTATACGCCCATGAGTGGAAGTGCCCTATGCTCTCCAAGCTGTGTTTTTTAGATGTTTCAGAACACACCGTACACTTCTCCAGAGTGGCTGTTGGCAATTTACATCCCACCCATCAGCGTAGCAAGGCTCCCATTTCTCCATGGCCGGTCCTGCATTTCTGGTTTGGACACTTTTTTCCGCATGGCCCTTTTGCCCGCTGGGAAGCGAGACTTCTTTGGAGCGCTGATTGGCCTTTCCAGGTTGCTTGGTTGGCCAAAAAGGGCGTATGCGTTTTTTCCTGAATATATTCAGGAAAAAACGCATACGCCCTTTTTGGCCAAGGGCATCATTGTCCACGTTTTGCCGCTTTTCATGTGCTTTCAAGGCGATTCGAATCTACCTCCTGAAATCTGTTTCCTGCAATTCTGCCTTGCTTTCAAAGCCTCTTCGTTGCCTTCCCTTAATATATTTGTGGACAAGAGGTATCATTTAAAACTCTGCAGGTTTGTGAATTGCAGTGCCCCTGAGCTCCATTTTTCAACTCGCTTTTTTGGGAGCTGGCCGCAAAAGCGCAGGATTGCTTCAGGCCCTCTTCTGGTTCTGGGGGGCAGGCTGAGCTTGTGCTTAATTCTTCTTCCTGATGGGAAAATAGAGTGACCTGTGCCTGTCCCAACACCTAGAGCTAGTCTCTCATTGGTTCCCCCTCTTCCCGTTCATCCTCAGGACAAATTGCAACCTGTACGGAACAGGAGGTTAAAGGTGCTGATTCTCCAAGGAGGGAGATGGCTAGTAAATCGGCTGGAATGGCGAACCCGAGCAAAGGAGATGAGAAATGAGGTGCGTTTTAGAAACCTTTCCCGATCACACGGTGTACCATCTTCTGGGTTTCTCATGCCTGTTTTCGACGTAGGAAGATGCCCTTGAACCTGGAGATTTGGGACCCATGGGATGGGTACCATGCAGTACTACTTGAAAGGGTCTGCGTTGGCTCACCCAACCTCACCGAACCTCTCAGCCCCAAGAGTGTCCACCCTTATGTCTCAATCAGCTGTGGGTCTAGATATGGTCAATCCAGGTTGCATCACAGCCCCTGAACGAATTTTGTAAGAATTTCTCTCTCTTTCACTGCCTTTGTTTCACGGGTTTTGAAAAGTAATTTATTTTTATAATGGGGTTTAGCTGCTTTTCACGGCTGTGTTTATGCCGCTTTACACCCCCTTGACTCACTTACAGAGAGATATCAATACATAGGTTTGAAGATTCTTACTAGTCAGATATATTCTTGTGCGGTGAATAGGGGGTGTTGAGTCCAGTTCACTGAAAAAGGAATAGGTCTTGTCTCTTACATATTGGGTTTATGGAACGGTATCGGAGCAAATTTGAAACCCTTGTTTTATGCATCACCCCACCTCACCTTTCCCGTTCAGCAGCCATAGTGTGTTTCCTAAACGTGTGACTCTGTTCTGTTTTGTAATTCAGTTCAAGTGTAGCGGTTTTTAAATTCCCTCTCTAAGTGATATCTTATGATAAGTGTCTTTTTCTGTGTGACTTATTTCACTTAGAATCATCGTACCTAAATCCACTCATCGTGCTGCTACTAGCCTTATGACGTGGATTTCATGGCTGAGTGATATTCCATTGTACATGAGGACCACAACTTCTTTATCCATTTTTCTCTTTCCTAGGATATTTAAGGTGTAATGAAGTGGGGGTTCTTGTCAACAGAGCAGCCCTAAACTTTGGGTTGCCTGTGTCTTGCTGATTTTTAGTTTTCCCAATTTATACGCCCATGAGTGGAAGTGCCCTATGCTCTCCAAGCTGTGTTTTTTAGATGTTTCAGAACACACCGTACACTTCTCCAGAGTGGCTGTTGGCAATTTACATCCCACCCATCAGCGTAGCAAGGCTCCCATTTCTCCATGGCCGGTCCTGCATTTCTGGTTTGGACACTTTTTTCCGCATGGCCCTTTTGCCCGCTGGGAAGCGAGACTTCTTTGGAGCACTGATTGGCCTTTCCAGGTTGCTTGGTTGGCCAAAAAGGGCGTATGCGTTTTTTCCTGAATATATTCAGGAAAAAACGCATACGCCCTTTTTGGCCAAGGGCATCATTGTCCACGTTTTGCCGCTTTTCATGTGCTTTCAAGGCGATTCGAATCTACCTCCTGAAATCTGTTTCCTGCAATTCTGCCTTGCTTTCAAAGCCTCTTCGTTGCCTTCCCTTAATATATTTGTGGACGAGAGGTATCATTTAAAACTCTGCAGGTTTGTGAATTGCAGTGCCCCTGAGCTCCATTTTTCAACTCGCTTTTTTGGGAGCTGGCCGCCAAAGCGCAGGATTGCTTCAGGCCCTCTTCTGGTTCTGGGGGGCAGGCTGAGCTTGTGCTTAATTCTTCTTCCTGATGGGAAAATAGAGTGACCTGTGCCTGTCCCAACACCTAGAGCTAGTCTCTCATTGGTTCCCCCTCTTCCCGTTCATCCTCAGGACAAATTGCAACCTGTACGGAACAGGAGGTTAAAGGTGCTGATTCTCCAAGGAGGGAGATGGCTAGTAAATCGGCTGGAATGGCGAACCCGAGCAAAGGAGATGAGAAATGAGGTGCGTTTTAGAAACCTTTCCCGATCACACGGTGTACCATCTTCTGGGTTTCTCATGCCTGTTTTCGACGTAGGAAGATGCCCTTGAACCTGGAGATTTGGGACCCATGGGATGGGTACCATGCAGTATTACTTGAAAGGGTCTGCGTTGGCTCACCCAACCTCACCGAACCTCTCAGCCCCAAGAGTGTCCACCCTTATGTCTCAATCAGCTGTGGGTCTAGATATGGTCAATCCAGGTTGCATCACAGCCCCTGAACGAATTTTGTAAGAATTTCTCTCTCTTTCACTGTCTTTGTTTCACGGGTTTTGAAAAGTAATTTATTTTTATAATGGGGTTTAGCTGCTTTTCACGGCTGTGTTTATGCCGCTTTACACCCCCTTGACTCACTTACAGAGAGATATCAATACATAGGTTTGAAGATTCTTACTAGTCAGATATATTCTTGTGCGGTGAATAGGGGGTGTTGAGTCCAGTTCACTGAAAAAGGAATAGGTCTTGTCTCTTACATATTGGGTTTATGGAACGGTATCGGAGCTAATTTGAAACCCTTGTTTTATGCATCACCCCACCTCACCTTTCCCGTTCAGCAGCCATAGTGTGTTTCCTAAATGTGTGACTCTGTTCTGTTTTGCAATTCAGTTCAAGTGTAGCGGGTTTTACATTCCCTCTAGAAGTGATATCTTATGATAAGTGTCTTTTTCTGTGTGACTTATTTCACTTAGAATCGTCGTACCTAAATCCACTCATCTTGCTGCTACTAGCCTTATGACGTTGATTTCATGGCTGAGTGATATTCCATTGTACATGAGGACCACAACTTCTTTATCCATTTTTCTCTTTCCTAGGATATTGAAGGTGTAATGAAGTGGGGGTTCTTGTCAACAGAGCAGCCCTAAACTTTGGGGTGCCTGTGTCTTGCTGATTTTTAGTTTTCCCAATTTATACGCCCATGAGTGGAAGTGCCCTATGCTCTCCAAGCTGTGTTTTTTAGATGTTTCAGAACACACCGTACACTTCTCCAGAGTGGCTGTTGGCAATTTACATCCCACCCATCAGCGTAGCAAGGCTCCCATTTCTCCATGGCCGGTCCTGCATTTCTGGTTTGGACACTTTTTTCCGCATGGCCCTTTTGCCCGCTGGGAAGCGAGACTTCTTTGGAGCGCTGATTGGCCTTTCCAGGTTGCTTGGTTGGCCAAAAAGGGCGTATGCGTTTTTTCCTGAATATATTCAGGAAAAAACGCATACGCCCTTTTTGGCCAAGGGCATCATTGTCCACGTTTTGCCGCTTTTCATGTGCTTTCAAGGCGATTCGAATCTACCTCCTGAAATCTGTTTCCTGCAATTCTGCCTTGCTTTCAAAGCCTCTTCGTTGCCTTCCCTTAATATATTTGTGGACGAGAGGTATCATTTAAAACTCTGCAGGTTTGTGAATTGCAGTGCCCCTGAGCTCCATTTTTCAACTCGCTTTTTTGGGAGCTGGCCGCCAAAGCGCAGGATTGCTTCAGGCCCTCTTCTGGTTCTGGGGGGCAGGCTGAGCTTGTGCTTAATTCTTCTTCCTGATGGGAAAATAGAGTGACCTGTGCCTGTCCCAACACCTAGAGCTAGTCTCTCATTGGTTCCCCCTCTTCCCGTTCATCCTCAGGACAAATTGCAACCTGTACGGAACAGGAGGTTAAAGGTGCTGATTCTCCAAGGAGGGAGATGGCTAGTAAATCGGCTGGAATGGCGAACCCGAGCAAAGGAGATGAGAAATGAGGTGCGTTTTAGAAACCTTTCCCGATCACACGGTGTACCATCTTCTGGGTTTCTCATGCCTGTTTTCGACGTAGGAAGATGCCCTTGAACCTGGAGATTTGGGACCCATGGAATGGGTACCATGCAGTACTACTTGAAAGGGTCTGCGTTGGCTCACCCAACCTCACCGAACCTCTCAGCCCCAAGAGTGTCCACCCTTATGTCTCAATCAGCTGTGGGTCTAGATATGGTCAATCCAGGTTGCATCACAGCCCCTGAACGAATTTTGTAAGAATTTCTCTCTCTTTCACTGCCTTTGTTTCACGGGTTTTGAAAAGTAATTTATTTTTATAATGGGGTTTAGCTGCTTTTCACGGCTGTGTTTATGCCGCTTTACACCCCCTTGACTCACTTACAGAGAGATATCAATACATAGGTTTGAAGATTCTTACTAGTCAGATATATTCTTGTGCGGTGAATAGGGGGTGTTGAGTCCAGTTCACTGAAAAAGGAATAGGTCTTGTCTCTTACATATTGGGTTTATGGAACGGTATCGGAGCAAATTTGAAACCCTTGTTTTATGCATCACCCCACCTCACCTTTCCCGTTCAGCAGCCATAGTGTGTTTCCTAAACGTGTGACTCTGTTCTGTTTTGTAATTCAGTTCAAGTGTAGCGGTTTTTACATTCCCTCTCTAAGTGATATCTTATGATAAGTGTCTTTTTCTATGTGACTTATTTCACTTAGAATCGTCGTACCTAAATCCACTCATCGTGCTGCTACTAGCCTTATGACGTGGATTTCATGGCTGAGTGATATTCCATTGTACATGAGGACCACCACTTCTTTATCCATTTTTCTCTTTCCTAGGATATTTAAGGTGTAATGAAGTGGGGGTTCTTGTCCACAGAGCAGCCCTAAACTTTGGGGTGCCTGTGTCTTGCTGATTTTTAGTTTTCCCAATTTATACGCCCATGAGTGGAAGTGCCCTATGCTCTCCAAGCTGTGTTTTTTAGATGTTTCAGAACACACCGTACACTTCTCCAGAGTGGCTGTTGGCAATTTACATCCCACCCATCAGCGTAGCAAGGCTCCCATTTCTCCATGGCCGGTCCTGCATTTCTGGTTTGGACACTTTTTTCCGCATGGCCCTTTTGCCCGCTGGGAAGCGAGACTTCTTTGGAGCACTGATTGGCCTTTCCAGGTTGCTTGGTTGGCCAAAAAGGGCGTATGCGTTTTTTCCTGAATATATTCAGGAAAAAACGCATACGCCCTTTTTGGCCAAGGGCATCATTGTCCACGTTTTGCCGCTTTTCATGTGCTTTCAAGGCGATTCGAATCTACCTCCTGAAATCTGTTTCCTGCAATTCTGCCTTGCTTTCAAAGCCTCTTCGTTGCCTTCCCTTAATATATTTGTGGACGAGAGGTATCATTTAAAACTCTGCAGGTTTGTGAATTGCAGTGCCCCTGAGCTCCATTTTTCAACTCGCTTTTTTGGGAGCTGGCCGCCAAAGCGCAGGATTGCTTCAGGCCCTCTTCTGGTTCTGGGGGGCAGGCTGAGCTTGTGCTTAATTCTTCTTCCTGATGGGAAAATAGAGTGACCTGTGCCTGTCCCAACACCTAGAGCTAGTCTCTCATTGGTTCCCCCTCTTCCCGTTCATCCTCAGGACAAATTGCAACCTGTACAGAACAGGAGGTTAAAGGTGCTGATTCTCCAAGGAGGGAGATGGCTAGTAAATCGGCTGGAATGGCGAACCCGAGCAAAGGAGATGAGAAATGAGGTGCGTTTTAGAAACCTTTCCCGATCACACGGTGTACCATCTTCTCGGTTTCTCATGCCTGTTTTCGACGTAGGAAGATGCCCTTGAACCTGGAGATTTGGGACCCATGGGATGGGTACAATGCAGTATTACTTGAAAGGGTCTGCGTTGGCTCACCCAACCTCACCGAACCTCTCAGCCCCAAGAGTGTCCACCCTTATGTCTCAATCAGCTGTGGGTCTAGATATGGTCAATCCAGGTTGCATCACAGCCCCTGAACGAATTTTGTAAGAATTTCTCTCTCTTTCACTGTCTTTGTTTCACGGGTTTTGAAAAGTAATTTATTTTTATAATGGGGTTTAGCTGCTTTTCACGGCTGTGTTTATGCCGCTTTACACCCCCTTGACTCACTTACAGAGAGATATCAATACATAGGTTTGAAGATTCTTACTAGTCAGATATATTCTTGTGCGGTGAATAGGGGGTGTTGAGTCCAGTTCACTGAAAAAGGAATAGGTCTTGTCTCTTACATATTGGGTTTATGGAACGGTATCGGAGCTAATTTGAAACCCTTGTTTTATGCATCACCCCACCTCACCTTTCCCGTTCAGCAGCCATAGTGTGTTTCCTAAATGTGTGACTCTGTTCTGTTTTGCAATTCAGTTCAAGTGTAGCGGGTTTTACATTCCCTCTAGAAGTGATATCTTATGATAAGTGTCTTTTTCTGTGTGACTTATTTCACTTAGAATCGTCGTACCTAAATCCACTCATCGTGCTGCTACTAGCCTTATGACGTTGATTTCATGGCTGAGTGATATTCCATTGTACATGAGGACCACAACTTCTTTATCCATTTTTCTCTTTCCTAGGATATTGAAGGTGTAATGAAGTGGGGGTTCTTGTCAACAGAGCAGCCCTAAACTTTGGGGTGCCTGTGTCTTGCTGATTTTTAGTTTTCCCAATTTATACGCCCATGAGTGGAAGTGCCCTATGCTCTCCAAGCTGTGTTTTTTAGATGTTTCAGAACACACCGTACACTTCTCCAGAGTGGCTGTTGGCAATTTACATCCCACCCATCAGCGTAGCAAGGCTCCCATTTCTCCATGGCCGGTCCTGCATTTCTGGTTTGGACACTTTTTTCCGCATGGCCCTTTTGCCCGCTGGGAAGCGAGACTTCTTTGGAGCGCTGATTGGCCTTTCCAGGTTGCTTGGTTGGCCAAAAAGGGCGTATGCGTTTTTTCCTGAATATATTCAGGAAAAAACGCATACGCCCTTTTTGGCCAAGGGCATCATTGTCCACATTTTGCCGCTTTTCATGTGCTTTCAAGGCGATTCGAATCTACCTCCTGAAATCTGTTTCCTGCAATTCTGCCTTGCTTTCAAAGCCTCTTCGTTGCCTTCCCTTAATATATTTGTGGACGAGAGGTATCATTTAAAACTCTGCAGGTTTGTGAATTGCAGTGCCCCTGAGCTCCATTTTTCAACTCGCTTTTTTGGGAGCTGGCCGCCAAAGCGCAGGATTGCTTCAGGCCCTCTTCTGGTTCTGGGGGGCAGGCTGAGCTTGTGCTTAATTCTTCTTCCTGATGGGAAAATAGAGTGACCTGTGCCTGTCCCAACACCTAGAGCTAGTCTCTCATTGGTTCCCCCTCTTCCCGTTCATCCTCAGGACAAATTGCAACCTGTACGGAACAGGAGGTTAAAGGTGCTGATTCTCCAAGGAGGGAGATGGCTAGTAAATCGGCTGGAATGGCGAACCCGAGCAAAGGAGATGAGAAATGAGGTGCGTTTTAGAAACCTTTCCCGATCACACGGTGTATCATCTTCTGGGTTTCTCATGCCTGTTTTCGACGTAGGAAGATGCCCTTGAACCTGGAGATTTGGGACCCATGGAATGGGTACCATGCAGTACTACTTGAAAGGGTCTGCATTGGCTCACCCAACCTCACCGAACCTCTCAGCCCCAAGAGTGTCCACCCTTATGTCTCAATCAGCTGTGGGTCTAGATATGGTCAATCCAGGTTGCATCACAGCCCCTGAACGAATTTTGTAAGAATTTCTCTCTCTTTCACTGTCTTTGTTTCACGGGTTTTGAAAAGTAATTTATTTTTATAATGGGGTTTAGCTGCTTTTCACGGCTGTGTTTATGCCGCTTTACACCCCCTTGACTCACTTACAGAGAGATATCAATACAAAGGTTTGAAGATTCTTACTAGTCAGATATATTCTTGTGCGGTGAATAGGGGGTGTTGAGTCCAGTTCACTGAAAAAGGAATAGGTCTTGTCTCTTACATATTGGGTTTATGGAACGGTATCGGAGCAAATTTGAAACCCTTGTTTTATGCATCACCCCACCTCACCTTTCCCGTTCAGCAGCCATAGTGTGTTTCCTAAACGTGTGACTCTGTTCTGTTTTGTAATTCAGTTCAAGTGTAGTGGTTTTTACATTCCCTCTCTAAGTGATATCTTATGATAAGTGTCTTTTTCTGTGTGACTTATTTCACTTAGAATCGTCGTACCTAAATCCACTCATCGTGCTGCTACTAGCCTTATGACGTGGATTTCATGGCTGAGTGATATTCCATTGTACATGAGGACCACAACTTCTTTATCCATTTTTCTCTTTCCTAGGATATTTAAGGTGTAATGAAGTGGGGGTTCTTGTCAACAGAGCAGCCCTAAACTTTGGGGTGCCTGTGTCTTGCTGATTTTTAGTTTTCCCAATTTATACGCCCATGAGTGGAAGTGCCCTATGCTCTCCAAGCTGTGTTTTTTAGATGTTTCAGAACACACCGTACACTTCTCCAGAGTGGCTGTTGGCAATTTACATCCCACCCATCAGCGTAGCAAGGCTCCCATTTCTCCATGGCCGGTCCTGCATTTCTGGTTTGGACACTTTTTTCCGCATGGCCCTTTTGCCCGCTGGGAAGCGAGACTTCTTTGGAGCACTGATTGGCCTTTCCAGGTTGCTTGGTTGGCCAAAAAGGGCGTATGCGTTTTTTCCTGAATATATTCAGGAAAAAACGCATACGCCCTTTTTGGCCAAGGGCATCATTGTCCACGTTTTGCCGCTTTTCATGTGCTTTCAAGGCGATTCGAATCTACCTCCTGAAATCTGTTTCCTGCAATTCTGCCTTGCTTTCAAAGCCTCTTCGTTGCCTTCCCTTAATATATTTGTGGACGAGAGGTATCATTTAAAACTCTGCAGGTTTGTGAATTGCAGTGCCCCTGAGCTCCATTTTTCAACTCGCTTTTTTGGGAGCTGGCCGCCAAAGCGCAGGATTGCTTCAGGCCCTCTTCTGGTTCTGGGGGGCAGGCTGAGCTTGTGCTTAATTCTTCTTCCTGATGGGAAAATAGAGTGACCTGTGCCTGTCCCAACACCTAGAGCTAGTCTCTCATTGGTTCCCCCTCTTCCCATTCATCCTCAGGACAAATTGCAACCTGTACGGAACAGGAGGTTAAAGGTGCTGATTCTCCAAGGAGGGAGATGGCTAGTAAATCGGCTGGAATGGCGAACCCGAGCAAAGGAGATGAGAAATGAGGTGCGTTTTAGAAACCTTTCCCGATCACACGGTGTACCATCTTCTGGGTTTCTCATGCCTGTTTTCGACGTAGGAAGATGCCCTTGAACCTGGAGATTTGGGACCCATGGGATGGGTACCATGCAGTACTACTTGAAAGGGTCTGCGTTGGCTCACCCAACCTCACCGAACCTCTCAGCCCCAAGAGTGTCCACCCTTATGTCTCAATCAGCTGTGGGTCTAGATATGGTCAATCCAGGTTGCATCACAGCCCCTGAACGAATTTTGTAAGAATTTCTCTCTCTTTCACTGTCTTTGGTTCACGGGTTTTGAAAAGTAATTTATTTTTATAATGGGGTTTAGCTGCTTTTCACGGCTGTGTTTATGCCGCTTTACACCCCCTTGACTCACTTACAGAGAGATATCAATACATAGGTTTGAAGATTCTTACTAGTCAGATATATTCTTGTGCGGTGAATAGGGGGTGTTGAGTCCAGTTCACTGAAAAAGGAATAGGTCTTGTCTCTTACATATTGGGTTTATGGAACGGTATCGGAGCTAATTTGAAACCCTTGTTTTATGCATCACCCCACCTCACCTTTCCCGTTCAGCAGCCATAGTGTGTTTCCTAAACGTGTGACTCTGTTCTGTTTTGTAATTCAGTTCAAGTGTAGCGGTTTTTACATTCCCTCTCTAAGTGATATCTTATGATAAGTGTCTTTTTCTGTGTGACTTATTTCACTTAGAATCGTCGTACCTAAATCCACTCATCGTGCTGCTACTAGCCTTATGACGTTGATTTCATGGCTGAGTGATATTCCATTGTACATGAGGACCACAACTTCTTTATCCATTTTTCTCTTTCCTAGGATATTTAAGGTGTAATGAAGTGGGGGTTCTTGTCCACAGAGCAGCCCTAAACTTTGGGGTGCCTGTGTCTTGCTGATTTTTAGTTTTCCCAATTTATACGCCCATGAGTGGAAGTGCCCTATGCTCTCCAAGCTGTGTTTTTTAGATGTTTCAGAACACACCGTACACTTCTCCGGAGTGGCTGTTGGCAATTTACATCCCACCCATCAGCGTAGCAAGGCTCCCATTTCTCCATGGCCGGTCCTGCATTTCTGGTTTGGACACTGTTTTCCGCATGGCCCTTTTGCCCGCTGGGAAGCGAGACTTCTTTGGAGCGCTGATTGGCCTTTCCAGGTTGCTTGGTTGGCCAAAAAGGGCGTATGCGTTTTTTCCTGAATATATTCAGGAAAAAACGCATACGCCCTTTTTGGCCAAGGGCATCATTGTCCACGTTTTGCCGCTTTTCATGTGCTTTCAAGGCGATTCGAATCTACCTCCTGAAATCTGTTTCCTGCAATTCTGCCTTGCTTTCAAAGCCTCTTCGTTGCCTTCCCTTAATATATTTGTGGACGAGAGGTATCATTTAAAACTCTGCAGGTTTGTGAATTGCAGTGCCCCTGAGCTCCATTTTTCAACTCGCTTTTTTGGGAGCTGGCCGCAAAAGCGCAGGATTGCTTCAGGCCCTCTTCTGGTTCTGGGGGCAGGCTGAGCTTGTGCTTAATTCTTCTTCCTGATGGGAAAATAGAGTGACCTGTGCCTGTCCCAACACCTAGAGCTAGTCTCTCATTGGTTCCCCCTCTTCCCGTTCATCCTCAGGACAAATTGCAACCTGTACGGAACAGGAGGTTAAAGGTGCTGATTCTCCAAGGAGGGAGATGGCTAGTAAATCGGCTGGAATGGCGAACCCGAGCAAAGGAGATGAGAAATGAGGTGCGTTTTAGAAACCTTTCCCGATCACACGGTGTACCATCTTCTGGGTTTCTCATGCCTGTTTTCGACGTAGGAAGATGCCCTTGAACCTGGAGATTTGGGACCCATGGGATGGGTACCATGCAGTACTACTTGAAAGGGTCTGCGTTGGCTCACCCAACCTCACCGAACCTCTCAGCCCCAAGAGTGTCCACCCTTATGTCTCAATCAGCTGTGGGTCTAGATATGGTCAATCCAGGTTGCATCACAGCCCCTGAACGAATTTTGTAAGAATTTCTCTCTCTTTCACTGTCTTTGTTTCACGGGTTTTGAAAAGTAATTTATTTTTATAATGGGGTTTAGCTGCTTTTCACGGCTGTGTTTATGCCGCTTTACACCCCCTTGACTCACTTACAGAGAGATATCAATACATAGGTTTGAAGATTCTTACTAGTCAGATATATTCTTGTGCGGTGAATAGGGGGTGTTGAGTCCAGTTCACTGAAAAAGGAATAGGTCTTGTCTCTTACATATTGGGTTTATGGAACGGTATCGGAGCAAATTTGAAACCCTTGTTTTATGCATCACCCCACCTCACCTTTCCCGTTCAGCAGCCATAGTGTGTTTCCTAAACGTGTGACTCTGTTCTGTTTTGTAATTCAGTTCAAGTGTAGTGGTTTTTACATTCCCTCTCTAAGTGATATCTTATGATAAGTGTCTTTTTCTGTGTGACTTATTTCACTTAGAATCGTCGTACCTAAATCCACTCATCGTGCTGCTACTAGCCTTATGACGTGGATTTCATGGCTGAGTGATATTCCATTGTACATGAGGACCACAACTTCTTTATCCATTTTTCTCTTTCCTAGGATATTTAAGGTGTAATGAAGTGGGGGTTCTTGTCAACAGAGCAGCCCTAAACTTTGGGGTGCCTGTGTCTTGCTGATTTTTAGTTTTCCCAATTTATACGCCCATGAGTGGAAGTGCCCTATGCTCTCCAAGCTGTGTTTTTTAGATGTTTCAGAACACACCGTACACTTCTCCAGAGTGGCTGTTGGCAATTTACATCCCACCCATCAGCGTAGCAAGGCTCCCATTTCTCCATGGCCGGTCCTGCATTTCTGGTTTGGACACTTTTTTCCGCATGGCCCTTTTGCCCGCTGGGAAGCGAGACTTCTTTGGAGCACTGATTGGCCTTTCCAGGTTGCTTGGTTGGCCAAAAAGGGCGTATGCGTTTTTTCCTGAATATATTCAGGAAAAAACGCATACGCCCTTTTTGGCCAAGGGCATCATTGTCCACGTTTTGCCGCTTTTCATGTGCTTTCAAGGCGATTCGAATCTACCTCCTGAAATCTGTTTCCTGCAATTCTGCCTTGCTTTCAAAGCCTCTTCGTTGCCTTCCCTTAATATATTTGTGGACGAGAGGTATCATTTAAAACTCTGCAGGTTTGTGAATTGCAGTGCCCCTGAGCTCCATTTTTCAACTCGCTTTTTTGGGAGCTGGCCGCCAAAGCGCAGGATTGCTTCAGGCCCTCTTCTGGTTCTGGGGGGCAGGCTGAGCTTGTGCTTAATTCTTCTTCCTGATGGGAAAATAGAGTGACCTGTGCCTGTCCCAACACCTAGAGCTAGTCTCTCATTGGTTCCCCCTCTTCCCATTCATCCTCAGGACAAATTGCAACCTGTACGGAACAGGAGGTTAAAGGTGCTGATTCTCCAAGGAGGGAGATGGCTAGTAAATCGGCTGGAATGGCGAACCCGAGCAAAGGAGATGAGAAATGAGGTGCGTTTTAGAAACCTTTCCCGATCACACGGTGTACCATCTTCTGGGTTTCTCATGCCTGTTTTCGACGTAGGAAGATGCCCTTGAACCTGGAGATTTGGGACCCATGGGATGGGTACCATGCAGTACTACTTGAAAGGGTCTGCGTTGGCTCACCCAACCTCACCGAACCTCTCAGCCCCAAGAGTGTCCACCCTTATGTCTCAATCAGCTGTGGGTCTAGATATGGTCAATCCAGGTTGCATCACAGCCCCTGAACGAATTTTGTAAGAATTTCTCTCTCTTTCACTGTCTTTGGTTCACGGGTTTTGAAAAGTAATTTATTTTTATAATGGGGTTTAGCTGCTTTTCACGGCTGTGTTTATGCCGCTTTACACCCCCTTGACTCACTTACAGAGAGATATCAATACATAGGTTTGAAGATTCTTACTAGTCAGATATATTCTTGTGCGGTGAATAGGGGGTGTTGAGTCCAGTTCACTGAAAAAGGAATAGGTCTTGTCTCTTACATATTGGGTTTATGGAACGGTATCGGAGCTAATTTGAAACCCTTGTTTTATGCATCACCCCACCTCACCTTTCCCGTTCAGCAGCCATAGTGTGTTTCCTAAACGTGTGACTCTGTTCTGTTTTGTAATTCAGTTCAAGTGTAGCGGTTTTTACATTCCCTCTCTAAGTGATATCTTATGATAAGTGTCTTTTTCTGTGTGACTTATTTCACTTAGAATCGTCGTACCTAAATCCACTCATCGTGCTGCTACTAGCCTTATGACGTTGATTTCATGGCTGAGTGATATTCCATTGTACATGAGGACCACAACTTCTTTATCCATTTTTCTCTTTCCTAGGATATTTAAGGTGTAATGAAGTGGGGGTTCTTGTCCACAGAGCAGCCCTAAACTTTGGGGTGCCTGTGTCTTGCTGATTTTTAGTTTTCCCAATTTATACGCCCATGAGTGGAAGTGCCCTATGCTCTCCAAGCTGTGTTTTTTAGATGTTTCAGAACACACCGTACACTTCTCCAGAGTGGCTGTTGGCAATTTACATCCCACCCATCAGCGTAGCAAGGCTCCCATTTCTCCATGGCCGGTCCTGCATTTCTGGTTTGGACACTGTTTTCCGCATGGCCCTTTTGCCCGCTGGGAAGCGAGACTTCTTTGGAGCGCTGATTGGCCTTTCCAGGTTGCTTGGTTGGCCAAAAAGGGCGTATGCGTTTTTTCCTGAATATATTCAGGAAAAAACGCATACGCCCTTTTTGGCCAAGGGCATCATTGTCCACGTTTTGCCGCTTTTCATGTGCTTTCAAGGCGATTCGAATCTACCTCCTGAAATCTGTTTCCTGCAATTCTGCCTTGCTTTCAAAGCCTCTTCGTTGCCTTCCCTTAATATATTTGTGGACGAGAGGTATCATTTAAAACTCTGCAGGTTTGTGAATTGCAGTGCCCCTGAGCTCCATTTTTCAACTCGCTTTTTTGGGAGCTGGCCGCAAAAGCGCAGGATTGCTTCAGGCCCTCTTCTGGTTCTGGGGGCAGGCTGAGCTTGTGCTTAATTCTTCTTCCTGATGGGAAAATAGAGTGACCTGTGCCTGTCCCAACACCTAGAGCTAGTCTCTCATTGGTTCCCCCTCTTCCCGTTCATCCTCAGGACAAATTGCAACCTGTACGGAACAGGAGGTTAAAGGTGCTGATTCTCCAAGGAGGGAGATGGCTAGTAAATCGGCTGGAATGGCGAACCCGAGCAAAGGAGATGAGAAATGAGGTGCGTTTTAGAAACCTTTCCCGATCACACGGTGTACCATCTTCTGGGTTTCTCATGCCTGTTTTCGACGTAGGAAGATGCCCTTGAACCTGGAGATTTGGGACCCATGGGATGGGTACCATGCAGTACTACTTGAAAGGGTCTGCGTTGGCTCACCCAACCTCACCGAACCTCTCAGCCCCAAGAGTGTCCACCCTTATGTCTCAATCAGCTGTGGGTCTAGATATGGTCAATCCAGGTTGCATCACAGCCCCTGAACGAATTTTGTAAGAATTTCTCTCTCTTTCACTGTCTTTGTTTCACGGGTTTTGAAAAGTAATTTATTTTTATAATGGGGTTTAGCTGCTTTTCACGGCTGTGTTTATGCCGCTTTACACCCCCTTGACTCACTTACAGAGAGATATCAATACATAGGTTTGAAGATTCTTACTAGTCAGATATATTCTTGTGCGGTGAATAGGGGGTGTTGAGTCCAGTTCACTGAAAAAGGAATAGGTCTTGTCTCTTACATATTGGGTTTATGGAACGGTATCGGAGCAAATTTGAAACCCTTGTTTTATGCATCACCCCACCTCACCTTTCCCGTTCAGCAGCCATAGTGTGTTTCCTAAATGTGTGACTCTGTTCTGTTTTGCAATTCAGTTCAAGTGTAGCGGGTTTTACATTCCCTCTAGAAGTGATATCTTATGATAAGTGTCTTTTTCTGTGTGACTTATTTCACTTAGAATCGTCGTACCTAAATCCACTCATCGTGCTGCTACTAGCCTTATGACGTTGATTTCATGGCTGAGTGATATTCCATTGTACATGAGGACCACAACTTCTTTATCCATTTTTCTCTTTCCTAGGATATTGAAGGTGTAATGAAGTGGGGGTTCTTGTCAACAGAGCAGCCCTAAACTTTGGGGTGCCTGTGTCTTGCTGATTTTTAGTTTTCCCAATTTATACGCCCATGAGTGGAAGTGCCCTATGCTCTCCAAGCTGTGTTTTTTAGATGTTTCAGAACACACCGTACACTTCTCCAGAGTGGCTGTTGGCAATTTACATCCCACCCATCAGCGTAGCAAGGCTCCCATTTCTCCATGGCCGGTCCTGCATTTCTGGTTTGGACACTTTTTTCCGCATGGCCCTTTTGCCCGCTGGGAAGCGAGACTTCTTTGGAGCGCTGATTGGCCTTTCCAGGTTGCTTGGTTGGCCAAAAAGGGCGTATGCGTTTTTTCCTGAATATATTCAGGAAAAAACGCATACGCCCTTTTTGGCCAAGGGCATCATTGTCCACGTTTTGCCGCTTTTCATGTGCTTTCAAGGCGATTCGAATCTACCTCCTGAAATCTGTTTCCTGCAATTCTGCCTTGCTTTCAAAGCCTCTTCGTTGCCTTCCCTTAATATATTTGTGGACGAGAGGTATCATTTAAAACTCTGCAGGTTTGTGAATTGCAGTGCCCCTGAGCTCCATTTTTCAACTCGCTTTTTTGGGAGCTGGCCGCCAAAGCGCAGGATTGCTTCAGGCCCTCTTCTGGTTCTGGGGGGCAGGCTGAGCTTGTGCTTAATTCTTCTTCCTGATGGGAAAATAGAGTGACCTGTGCCTGTCCCAACACCTAGAGCTAGTCTCTCATTGGTTCCCCCTCTTCCCGTTCATCCTCAGGACAAATTGCAACCTGTACGGAACAGGAGGTTAAAGGTGCTGATTCTCCAAGGAGGGAGATGGCTAGTAAATCGGCTGGAATGGCGAACCCGAGCAAAGGAGATGAGAAATGAGGTGCGTTTTAGAAACCTTTCCCGATCACACGGTGTACCATCTTCTGGGTTTCTCATGCCTGTTTTCGACGTAGGAAGATGCCCTTGAACCTGGAGATTTGGGACCCATGGGATGGGTACCATGCAGTACTACTTGAAAGGGTCTGCGTTGGCTCACCCAATCTCACCGAACCTCTCAGCCCCAAGAGTGTCCACCCTTATGTCTCAATTAGCTGTGGGTCTAGATATGGTCAATCCAGGTTGCATCACAGCCCCTGAACGAATTTTGTAAGAATTTCTCTCTCTTTCACTGCCTTTGTTTCACGGGTTTTGAAAAGTAATTTATTTTTATAATGGGGTTTAGCTGCTTTTCACGGCTGTGTTTATGCCGCTTTACACCCCCTTGACTCACTTACAGAGAGATATCAATACATAGGTTTGAAGATTCTTACTAGTCAGATATATTCTTGTGCGGTGAATAGGGGGTGTTGAGTCCAGTTCACTGAAAAAGGAATAGGTCTTGTCTCTTACATATTGGGTTTATGGAACGGTATCGGAGCAAATTTGAAACCTTGTTTTATGCATCACCCCACCTCACCTTTCCCGTTCAGCAGCCATAGTGTGTTTCCTAAACGTGTGACTCTGTTCTGTTTTGTAATTCAGTTCAAGTGTAGTGGTTTTTACATTCCCTCTCTAAGTGATATCTTATGATAAGTGTCTTTTTCTGTGTGACTTATTTCACTTAGAATCGTCGTACCTAAATCCACTCATCGTGCTGCTACTAGCCTTATGACGTGGATTTCATGGCTGAGTGATATTCCATTGTACATGAGGACCACAACTTCTTTATCCATTTTTCTCTTTCCTAGGATATTTAAGGTGTAATGAAGTGGGGGTTCTTGTCAACAGAGCAGCCCTAAACTTTGGGGTGCCTGTGTCTTGCTGATTTTTAGTTTTCCCAATTTATACGCCCATGAGTGGAAGTGCCCTATGCTCTCCAAGCTGTGTTTTTTAGATGTTTCAGAACACACCGTACACTTCTCCAGAGTGGCTGTTGGCAATTTACATCCCACCCATCAGCGTAGCAAGGCTCCCATTTCTCCATGGCCGGTCCTGCATTTCTGGTTTGGACACTTTTTTCCGCATGGCCCTTTTGCCCGCTGGGAAGCGAGACTTCTTTGGAGCACTGATTGGCCTTTCCAGGTTGCTTGGTTGGCCAAAAAGGGCGTATGCGTTTTTTCCTGAATATATTCAGGAAAAAACGCATACGCCCTTTTTGGCCAAGGGCATCATTGTCCACGTTTTGCCGCTTTTCATGTGCTTTCAAGGCGATTCGAATCTACCTCCTGAAATCTGTTTCCTGCAATTCTGCCTTGCTTTCAAAGCCTCTTCGTTGCCTTCCCTTAATATATTTGTGGACGAGAGGTATCATTTAAAACTCTGCAGGTTTGTGAATTGCAGTGCCCCTGAGCTCCATTTTTCAACTCGCTTTTTTGGGAGCTGGCCGCCAAAGCGCAGGATTGCTTCAGGCCCTCTTCTGGTTCTGGGGAGCAGGCTGAGCTTGTGCTTAATTCTTCTTCCTGATGGGAAAATAGAGTGACCTGTGCCTGTCCCAACACCTAGAGCTAGTCTCTCATTGGTTCCCCCTCTTCCCGTTCATCCTCAGGACAAATTGCAACCTGTACGGAACAGGAGGTTAAAGGTGCTGATTCTCCAAGGAGGGAGATGGCTAGTAAATCGGCTGGAATGGCGAACCCGAGCAAAGGAGATGAGAAATGAGGTGCGTTTTAGAAACCTTTCCCGATCACACGGTGTACCATCTTCTGGGTTTCTCATGCCTGTTTTCGACGTAGGAAGATGCCCTTGAACCTGGAGATTTGGGACCCATGGGATGGGTACCATGCAGTACTACTTGAAAGGGTCTGCGTTGGCTCACCCAACCTCACCGAACCTCTCAGCCCCAAGAGTGTCCACCCTTATGTCTCAATCAGCTGTGGGTCTAGATATGGTCAATCCAGGTTGCATCACAGCCCCTGAACGAATTTTGTAAGAATTTCTCTCTCTTTCACTGTCTTTGGTTCACGGGTTTTGAAAAGTAATTTATTTTTATAATGGGGTTTAGCTGCTTTTCACGGCTGTGTTTATGCCGCTTTACACCCCCTTGACTCACTTACAGAGAGATATCAATACATAGGTTTGAAGATTCTTACTAGTCAGATATATTCTTGTGCGGTGAATAGGGGGTGTTGAGTCCAGTTCACTGAAAAAGGAATAGGTCTTGTCTCTTACATATTGGGTTTATGGAACGGTATCCGGAGCTAATTTGAAACCCTTGTTTTATGCATCACCCCACCTCACCTTTCCCGTTCAGCAGCCATAGTGTGTTTCCTAAACGTGTGACTCTGTTCTGTTTTGTAATTCAGTTCAAGTGTAGCGGTTTTTACATTCCCTCTCTAAGTGATATCTTATGATAAGTGTCTTTTTCTGTGTGACTTATTTCACTTAGAATCGTCGTACCTAAATCCACTCATCGTGCTGCTACTAGCCTTATGACGTTGATTTCATGGCTGAGTGATATTCCATTGTACATGAGGACCACAACTTCTTTATCCATTTTTCTCTTTCCTAGGATATTTAAGGTGTAATGAAGTGGGGGTTCTTGTCCACAGAGCAGCCCTAAACTTTGGGGTGCCTGTGTCTTGCTGATTTTTAGTTTTCCCAATTTATACGCCCATGAGTGGAAGTGCCCTATGCTCTCCAAGCTGTGTTTTTTAGATGTTTCAGAACACACCGTACACTTCTCCAGAGTGGCTGTTGGCAATTTACATCCCACCCATCAGCGTAGCAAGGCTCCCATTTCTCCATGGCCGGTCCTGCATTTCTGGTTTGGACACTGTTTTCCGCATGGCCCTTTTGCCCGCTGGGAAGCGAGACTTCTTTGGAGCGCTGATTGGCCTTTCCAGGTTGCTTGGTTGGCCAAAAAGGGCGTATGCGTTTTTTCCTGAATATATTCAGGAAAAAACGCATACGCCCTTTTTGGCCAAGGGCATCATTGTCCACGTTTTGCCGCTTTTCATGTGCTTTCAAGGCGATTCGAATCTACCTCCTGAAATCTGTTTCCTGCAATTCTGCCTTGCTTTCAAAGCCTCTTCGTTGCCTTCCCTTAATATATTTGTGGACGAGAGGTATCATTTAAAACTCTGCAGGTTTGTGAATTGCAGTGCCCCTGAGCTCCATTTTTCACCTCGCTTTTTTGGGAGCTGGCCGCAAAAGCGCAGGATTGCTTCAGGCCCTCTTCTGGTTCTGGGGGCAGGCTGAGCTTGTGCTTAATTCTTCTTCCTGATGGGAAAATAGAGTGACCTGTGCCTGTCCCAACACCTAGAGCTAGTCTCTCATTGGTTCCCCCTCTTCCCGTTCATCCTCAGGACAAATTGCAACCTGTACGGAACAGGAGGTTAAAGGTGCTGATTCTCCAAGGAGGGAGATGGCTAGTAAATCGGCTGGAATGGCGAACCCGAGCAAAGGAGATGAGAAATGAGGTGCGTTTTAGAAACCTTTCCCGATCACACGGTGTACCATCTTCTGGGTTTCTCATGCTGTTTTCGACGTAGGAAGATGCCCTTGAACCTGGAGATTTGGGACCCATGGGATGGGTACCATGCAGTACTACTTGAAAGGGTCTGCGTTGGCTCACCCAACCTCACCGAACCTCTCAGCCCCAAGAGTGTCCACCCTTATGTCTCAATCAGCTGTGGGTCTAGATATGGTCAATCCAGGTTGCATCACAGCCCCTGAACGAATTTTGTAAGAATTTCTCTCTCTTTCACTGTCTTTGTTTCACGGGTTTTGAAAAGTAATTTATTTTTATAATGGGGTTTAGCTGCTTTTCACGGCTGTGTTTATGCCGCTTTACACCCCCTTGACTCACTTACAGAGAGATATCAATACATAGGTTTGAAGATTCTTACTAGTCAGATATATTCTTGTGCGGTGAATAGGGGGTGTTGAGTCCAGTTCACTGAAAAAGGAATAGGTCTTGTCTCTTACATATTGGGTTTATGGAACGGTATCGGAGCTAATTTGAAACCCTTGTTTTATGCATCACCCCACCTCACCTTTCCCGTTCAGCAGCCATAGTGTGTTTCCTAAACGTGTGACTCTGTTCTGTTTTGTAATTCAGTTCAAGTGTAGCGGTTTTTACATTCCCTCTCTAAGTGATATCTTATGATAAGTGTCTTTCTGTGTGACTTATTTCACTTAGAATCGTCGTACCTAAATCCACTCATCGTGCTGCTACTAGCCTTATGACGTTGATTTCATGGCTGAGTGATATTCCATTGTACATGAGGACCACAACTTCTTTATCCATTTTTCTCTTTCCTAGGATATTGAAGGTGTAATGAAGTGGGGGTTCTTGTCAACAGAGCAGCCCTAAACTTTGGGGTGCCTGTGTCTTGCTGATTTTTATTTTTCCCAATTTATACGCCCATGAGTGGAAGTGCCCTATGCTCTCCAAGCTGTGTTTTTTAGATGTTTCAGAACACACCGTACACTTCTCCAGAGTGGCTGTTGGCAATTTACATCCCACCCATCAGCGTAGCAAGGCTCCCATTTCTCCATGGCCGGTCCTGCATTTCTGGTTTGGACACTGTTTTCCGCATGGCCCTTTTGCCCGCTGGGAAGCGAGACTTCTTTGGAGCGCTGATTGGCCTTTCCAGGTTGCTTGGTTGGCCAAAAAGGGCGTATGCGTTTTTTCCTGAATATATTCAGGAAAAAACGCATACGCCCTTTTTGGCCAAGGGCATCATTGTCCACGTTTTGCCGCTTTTCATGTGCTTTCAAGGCGATTCGAATCTACCTCCTGAAATCTGTTTCCTGCAATTCTGCCTTGCTTTCAAAGCCTCTTCGTTGCCTTCCCTTAATATATTTGTGGACGAGAGGTATCATTTAAAACTCTGCAGGTTTGTGAATTGCAGTGCCCCTGAGCTCCATTTTTCAACTCGCTTTTTTGGGAGCTGGCCGCAAAAGCGCAGGATTGCTTCAGGCCCTCTTCTGGTTCTGGGGGGCAGGCTGAGCTTGTGCTTAATTCTTCTTCCTGATGGGAAAATAGAGTGACCTGTGCCTGTCCCAACCCCTAGAGCTAGTCTCTCATTGGTTCCCCCTCTTCCCGTTCATCCTCAGGACAAATTGCAACCTGTACGGAACAGGAGGTTAAAGGTGCTGATTCTCCAAGGAGGGAGATGGCTAGTAAATCGGCTGGAATGGCGAACCCGAGCAAAGGAGATGAGAAATGAGGTGCGTTTTAGAAACCTTTCCCGATCACACGGTGTACCATCTTCTGGGTTTCTCATGCCTGTTTTCGACGTAGGAAGATGCCCTTGAACCTGGAGATTTGGGACCCATGGGATGGGTACCATGCAGTACTACTTGAAAGGGTCTGCGTTGGCTCACCCAACCTCACCGAACCTCTCAGCCCCAAGAGTGTCCACCCTTATGTCTCAATCAGCTGTGGGTCTAGATATGGTCAATCCAGGTTGCATCACAGCCCCTGAACGAATTTTGTAAGAATTTCTCTCTCTTTCACTGTCTTTGTTTCACGGGTTTTGAAAAGTAATTTATTTTTATAATGGGGTTTAGCTGCTTTTCACGGCTGTGTTTATGCCGCTTTACACCCCCTTGACTCACTTACAGAGAGATATCAATACATAGGTTTGAAGATTCTTACTAGTCAGATATATTCTTGTGCGGTGAATAGGGGGTGTTGAGTCCAGTTCACTGAAAAAGGAATAGGTCTTGTCTCTTACATATTGGGTTTATGGAACGGTATCGGAGCAAATTTGAAACCCTTGTTTTATGCATCACCCCACCTCACCTTTCCCGTTCAGCAGCCATAGTGTGTTTCCTAAACGTGTGACTCTGTTCTGTTTTGTAATTCAGTTCAAGTGTAGCGGTTTTTACATTCCCTCTCTAAGTGATATCTTATGATAAGTGTCTTTTTCTGTGTGACTTATTTCACTTAGAATCGTCGTACCTAAATCCACTCATCGTGCTGCTACTAGCCTTATGACGTGGATTTCATGGCTGAGTGATATTCCATTGTACATGAGGACCACAACTTCTTTATCCATTTTTCTCTTTCCTAGGATATTTAAGGTGTAATGAAGTGGGGGTTCTTGTCAACAGAGCAGCCCTAAACTTTGGGGTGCCTGTGTCTTGCTGATTTTTAGTTTTCCCAATTTATACGCCCATGAGTGGAAGTGCCCTATGCTCTCCAAGCTGTGTTTTTTAGATGTTTCAGAACACACCGTACACTTCTCCAGAGTGGCTGTTGGCAATTTACATCCCACCCATCAGCGTAGCAAGGCTCCCATTTCTCCATGGCCGGTCCTGCATTTCTGGTTTGGACACTTTTTTCCGCATGGCCCTTTTGCCCGCTGGGAAGCGAGACTTCTTTGGAGCGCTGATTGGCCTTTCCAGGTTGCTTGGTTGGCCAAAAAGGGCGTATGCGTTTTTTCCTGAATATATTCAGGAAAAAACGCATACGCCCTTTTTGGCCAAGGGCATCATTGTCCACGTTTTGCCGCTTTTCATGTGCTTTCAAGGAGATTCGAATCTACCTCCTGAAATCTGTTTCCTGCAATTCTGCCTTGCTTTCAAAGCCTCTTCGTTGCCTTCCCTTAATATATTTGTGGACGAGAGGTATCATTTAAAACTCTGCAGGTTTGTGAATTGCAGTGCCCCTGAGCTCCATTTTTCAACTCGCTTTTTTGGGAGCTGGCCGCAAAAGCGCAGGATTGCTTCAGGCCCTCTTCTGGTTCTGGGGGGCAGGCTGAGCTTGTGCTTAATTCTTCTTCCTGATGGGAAAATAGAGTGACCTGTGCCTGTTCCAACACCTAGAGCTAGTCTCTCATTGGTTCCCCCTCTTCCCGTTCATCCTCAGGACAAATTGCAACCTGTACGGAACAGGAGGTTAAAGGTGCTGATTCTCCAAGGAGGGAGATGGCTAGTAAATCGGCTGGAATGGCGAACCCGAGCAAAGGAGATGAGAAATGAGGTGCGTTTTAGAAACCTTTCCCGATCACACGGTGTACCATCTTCTGGGTTTCTCATGCCTGTTTTCGACGTAGGAAGATGCCCTTGAACCTGGAGATTTGGGACCCATGGGATGGGTACCATGCAGTACTACTTGAAAGGGTCTGCGTTGGCTCACCCAACCTCACCGAAACTCTCAGCCCCAAGAGTGTCCACCCTTATGTCTCAATCAGCTGTGGGTCTAGATATGGTCAATCCAGGTTGCATCACAGCCCCTGAACGAATTTTGTAAGAATTTCTCTCTCTTTCACTGTCTTTGTTTCACGGGTTTTGAAAAGTAATTTATTTTTATAATGGGGTTTAGCTGCTTTTCACGGCTGTGTTTATGCCGCTTTACACCCCCTTGACTCACTTACAGAGAGATATCAATACATAGGTTTGAAGATTCTTACTAGTCAGATATATTCTTGTGCGGTGAATAGGGGGTGTTGAGTCCAGTTCACTGAAAAAGGAATAGGTCTTGTCTCTTACATATTGGGTTTATGGAACGGTATTGGAGCAAATTTGAAACCCTTGTTTTATGCATCACCCCACCTCACCTTTCCCGTTCAGCAGCCATAGTGTGTTTCCTAAACGTGTGACTCTGTTCTGTTTTGTAATTCAGTTCAAGTGTAGCGGTTTTTACATTCCCTCTCTAAGTGATATCTTATGATAAGTGTCTTTCTGTGTGACTTATTTCACTTAGAATCGTCGTACCTAAATCCACTCATCGTGCTGCTACTAGCCTTATGACGTGGATTTCATGGCTGAGTGATATTCCATTGTACATGAGGACCACAACTTCTTTATCCATTTTTCTCTTTCCTAGGATATTTAAGGTGTAATGAAGTGGGGCTTCTTGTCAACAGAGCAGCCCTAAACTTTGGGGTGCCTGTGTCTTGCTGATTTTTAGTTTTCCCAATTTATACGCCCATGAGTGGAAGTGCCCTATGCTCTCCAAGCTGTGTTTTTTAGATGTTTCAGAACACACCGTACACTTCTCCAGAGTGGCTGTTGGCAATTTACATCCCACCCATCAGCGTAGCAAGGCTCCCATTTCTCCATGGCCGGTCCTGCATTTCTGGTTTGGACACTTTTTTCCGCATGGCCCTTTTGCCCGCTGGGAAGCGAGACTTCTTTGGAGCGCTGATTGGCCTTTCCAGGTTGCTTGGTTGGCCAAAAAGGGCGTATGCGTTTTTTCCTGAATATATTCAGGAAAAAACGCATACGCCCTTTTTGGCCAAGGGCATCATTGTCCACGTTTTGCCGCTTTTCATGTGCTTTCAAGGCGATTCGAATCTACCTCCTGAAATCTGTTTCCTGCAATTCTGCCTTGCTTTCAAAGCCTCTTCGTTGCCTTCCCTTAATATATTTGTGGACGAGAGGTATCATTTAAAACTCTGCAGGTTTGTGAATTGCAGTGCCCCTGAGCTCCATTTTTCAACTCGCTTTTTTGGGAGCTGGCCGCCAAAGCGCAGGATTGCTTCAGGCCCTCTTCTGGTTCTGGGGGGCAGGCTGAGCTTGTGCTTAATTCTTCTTCCTGATGGGAAAATAGAGTGACCTGTGCCTGTCCCAACACCTAGAGCTAGTCTCTCATTGGTTCCCCCTCTTCCCGTTCATCCTCAGGACAAATTGCAACCTGTACGGAACAGGAGGTTAAAGGTGCTGATTCTCCAAGGAGGGAGATGGCTAGTAAATCGGCTGGAATGGCGAACCCGAGCAAAGGAGATGAGAAATGAGGTGCGTTTTAGAAACCTTTCCCGATCACACGGTGTACCATCTTCTGGGTTTCTCATGCCTGTTTTCGACGTAGGAAGATGCCCTTGAACCTGGAGATTTGGGACCCATGGGATGGGTACCATGCAGTACTACTTGAAAGGGTCTGCGTTGGCTCACCCAACCTCACCGAAACTCTCAGCCCCAAGAGTGTCCACCCTTATGTCTCAATCAGCTGTGGGTCTAGATATGGTCAATGCAGGTTGCATCACAGCCCCTGAACGAATTTTGTAAGAATTTCTCTCTCTTTCACTGTCTTTGTTTCACGGGTTTTGAAAAGTAATTTATTTTTATAATGGGGTTTAGCTGCTTTTCACGGCTGTGTTTATGCCGCTTTACACCCCCTTGACTCACTTACAGAGAGATATCAATACATAGGTTTGAAGATTCTTACTAGTCAGATATATTCTTGTGCGGTGAATAGGGGGTGTTGAGTCCAGTTCACTGAAAAAGGAATAGGTCTTGTCTCTTACATATTGGGTTTATGGAACGGTATCGGAGCAAATTTGAAACCCTTGTTTTATGCATCACCCCACCTCACCTTTCCCGTTCAGCAGCCATAGTGTGTTTCCTAAACGTGTGACTCTGTTCTGTTTTGTAATTCAGTTCAAGTGTAGCGGTTTTTACATTCCCTCTCTAAGTGATATCTTATGATAAGTGTCTTTTTCTGTGTGACTTATTTCACTTAGAATCGTCGTACCTAAATCCACTCATCGTGCTGCTACTAGCCTTATGACGTGGATTTCATGGCTGAGTGATATTCCATTGTACATGAGGACCACAACTTCTTTATCCATTTTTCTCTTTCCTAGGATATTTAAGGTGTAATGAAGTGGGGGTTCTTGTCAACAGAGCAGCCCTAAACTTTGGGGTGCCTGTGTCTTGCTGATTTTTAGTTTTCCCAATTTATACGCCCATGAGTGGAAGTGCCCTATGCTCTCCAAGCTGTGTTTTTTAGATGTTTCAGAACACACCGTACACTTCTACAGAGTGGCTGTTGGCAATTTACATCCCACCCATCAGCGTAGCAAGGCTCCCATTTCTCCATGGCCGGTCCTGCATTTCTGGTTTGGACACTTTTTTCCGCATGGCCCTTTTGCCCGCTGGGAAGCGAGACTTCTTTGGAGCGCTGATTGGCCTTTCCAGGTTGCTTGGTTGGCCAAAAAGGGCGTATGCGTTTTTTCCTGAATATATTCAGGAAAAAACGCATACGCCCTTTTTGGCCAAGGGCATCATTGTCCACGTTTTGCCGCTTTTCATGTGCTTTCAAGGAGATTCGAATCTACCTCCTGAAATCTGTTTCCTGCAATTCTGCCTTGCTTTCAAAGCCTCTTCGTTGCCTTCCCTTAATATATTTGTGGACGAGAGGTATCATTTAAAACTCTGCAGGTTTGTGAATTGCAGTGCCCCTGAGCTCCATTTTTCAACTCGCTTTTTTGGGAGCTGGCCGCAAAAGCGCAGGATTGCTTCAGGCCCTCTTCTGGTTCTGGGGGGCAGGCTGAGCTTGTGCTTAATTCTTCTTCCTGATGGGAAAATAGAGTGACCTGTGCCTGTTCCAACACCTAGAGCTAGTCTCTCATTGGTTCCCCCTCTTCCCGTTCATCCTCAGGACAAATTGCAACCTGTACGGAACAGGAGGTTAAAGGTGCTGATTCTCCAAGGAGGGAGATGGCTAGTAAATCGGCTGGAATGGCGAACCCGAGCAAAGGAGATGAGAAATGAGGTGCGTTTTAGAAACCTTTCCCGATCACACGGTGTACCATCTTCTGGGTTTCTCATGCCTGTTTTCGACGTAGGAAGATGCCCTTGAACCTGGAGATTTGGGACCCATGGGATGGGTACCATGCAGTACTACTTGAAAGGGTCTGCGTTGGCTCACCCAACCTCACCGAAACTCTCAGCCCCAAGAGTGTCCACCCTTATGTCTCAATCAGCTGTGGGTCTAGATATGGTCAATCCAGGTTGCATCACAGCCCCTGAACGAATTTTGTAAGAATTTCTCTCTCTTTCACTGTCTTTGTTTCACGGGTTTTGAAAAGTAATTTATTTTTATAATGGGGTTTAGCTGCTTTTCACGGCTGTGTTTATGCCGCTTTACACCCCCTTGACTCACTTACAGAGAGATATCAATACATAGGTTTGAAGATTCTTACTAGTCAGATATATTCTTGTGCGGTGAATAGGGGGTGTTGAGTCCAGTTCACTGAAAAAGGAATAGGTCTTGTCTCTTACATATTGGGTTTATGGAACGGTATCGGAGCAAATTTGAAACCCTTGTTTTATGCATCACCCCACCTCACCTTTCCCGTTCAGCAGCCATAGTGTGTTTCCTAAACGTGTGACTCTGTTCTGTTTTGTAATTCAGTTCAAGTGTAGCGGTTTTTACATTCCCTCTAGAAGTGATATCTTATGATAAGTGTCTTTTTCTGTGTGACTTATTTCACTTAGAATCGTCGTACCTAAATCCACTCATCGTGCTGCTACTAGCCTTATGACGTGGATTTCATGGCTGAGTGATATTCCATTGTACATGAGGACCACAACTTCTTTATCCATTTTTCTCTTTCCTAGGATATTTAAGGTGTAATGAAGTGGGGGTTCTTGTCAACAGAGCAGCCCTAAACTTTGGGTTGCCTGTGTCTTGCTGATTTTTAGTTTTCCCAATTTATACGCCCATGAGTGGAAGTGCCCTATGCTCTCCAAGCTGTGTTTTTTAGATGTTTCAGAACACACCGTACACTTCTCCAGAGTGGCTGTTGGCAATTTACATCCCACCCATCAGCGTAGCAAGGCTCCCATTTCTCCATGGCCGGTCCTGCATTTCTGGTTTGGACACTTTTTTCCGCATGGCCCTTTTGCCCGCTGGGAAGTGAGATTTCTTTGGAGCGCTGGTTGGCCTTTCCAGGTTGCTTGGTTGGCCAAAAAGGGCGTATGCGTTTTTTCCTGAATATATTCAGGAAAAAACGCATACGCCCTTTTTGGCCAAGGGCATCATTGTCCACGTTTTGCCGCTTTTCATGTGCTTTCAAGGCGATTCGAATCTACCTCCTGAAATCTGTTTCCTGCAATTCTGCCTTGCTTTCAAAGCCTCTTCGTTGCCTTCCCTTAATATATTTGTGGACGAGAGGTATCATTTAAAACTCTGCAGGTTTGTGAATTGCAGTGCCCCTGAGCTCCATTTTTCAACTCGCTTTTTTGGGAGCTGGCCGCAAAAGCGCAGGATTGCTTCAGGCCCTCTTCTGGTTCTGGGGGGCAGGCTGAGCTTGTGCTTAATTCTTCTTCCTGATGGGAAAATAGAGTGACCTGTGCCTGTTCCAACACCTAGAGCTAGTCTCTCATTGGTTCCCCCTCTTCCCGTTCATCCTCAGGACAAATTGCAACCTGTACGGAACAGGAGGTTAAAGGTGCTGATTCTCCAAGGAGGGAGATGGCTAGTAAATCGGCTGGAATGGCGAACCCGAGCAAAGGAGATGAGAAATGAGGTGCGTTTTAGAAACCTTTCCCGATCACACGGTGTACCATCTTCTGGGTTTCTCATG
This sequence comes from Balaenoptera acutorostrata, assembly GCF_949987535.1. NCBI lineage: Eukaryota > Metazoa > Chordata > Mammalia > Artiodactyla > Balaenopteridae > Balaenoptera > Balaenoptera acutorostrata. The sequence continues at coordinate 292,256 of NW_026646373.1, read as the reverse complement.
CCTGTTTTCGACGTAGGAAGATGCCCTTGAACCTGGAGATTTGGGACCCATGGGATGGGTACCATGCAGTACTACTTGAAAGGGTCTGCGTTGGCTCACCCAACCTCACCGAAACTCTCAGCCCCAAGAGTGTCCACCCTTATGTCTCAATCAGCTGTGGGTCTAGATATGGTCAATCCAGGTTGCATCACAGCCCCTGAACGAATTTTGTAAGAATTTCTCTCTCTTTCACTGTCTTTGTTTCACGGGTTTTGAAAAGTAATTTATTTTTATAATGGGGTTTAGCTGCTTTTCACGGCTGTGTTTATGCCGCTTTACACCCCCTTGACTCACTTACAGAGAGATATCAATACATAGGTTTGAAGATTCTTACTAGTCAGATATATTCTTGTGCGGTGAATAGGGGGTGTTGAGTCCAGTTCACTGAAAAAGGAATAGGTCTTGTCTCTTACATATTGGGTTTATGGAACGGTATCGGAGCAAATTTGAAACCCTTGTTTTATGCATCACCCCACCTCACCTTTCCCGTTCAGCAGCCATAGTGTGTTTCCTAAACGTGTGACTCTGTTCTGTTTTGTAATTCAGTTCAAGTGTAGCGGTTTTTACATTCCCTCTCGAAGTGATATCTTATGATAAGTGTCTTTTTCTGTGTGACTTATTTCACTTAGAATCGTCGTACCTAAATCCACTCATCGTGCTGCTACTAGCCTTATGACGTGGATTTCATGGCTGAGTGATATTCCATTGTACATGAGGACCACCACTTCTTTATCCATTTTTCGCTTTCCTAGGATATTTAAGGTGTAATGAAGTGGGGGTTCTTGTCAACAGAGCAGCCCTAAACTTTGGGGTGCCTGTGTCTTGCTGATTTTTAGTTTTCCCAATTTATACGCCCATGAGTGGAAGTGCCCTATGCTCTCCAAGCTGTGTTTTTTAGATGTTTCAGAACACACCGTACACTTCTCCAGTGTGGCTGTTGGCAAGTTACATCCCACCCATCAGCGTAGCAAGGCTCCCATTTCTCCATGGCCGGTCCTGCATTTCTGGTTTGGACACTTTTTTCCGCATGGCCCTTTTGCCCGCTGGGAAGCGAGACTTCTTTGGAGCGCTGATTGGCCTTTCCAGGTTGCTTGGTTGGCCAAAAAGGGCGTATGCGTTTTTTCCTGAATATATTCAGGAAAAAACGCATACGCCCTTTTTGGCCAAGGGCATCATTGTCCACGTTTTGCCGCTTTTCATGTGCTTTCAAGGCGATTCGAATCTACCTCCTGAAATCTGTTTCCTGCAATTCTGCCTTGCTTTCAAAGCCTCTTCGTTGCCTTCCCTTAATATATTTGTGGACGAGAGGTATCATTTAAAACTCTGCAGGTTTGTGAATTGCAGTGCCCCTGAGCTCCATTTTTCAACTCGCTGTTTTGGGAGCTGGCCGCCAAAGCGCAGGATTGCTTCAGGCCCTCTTCTGGTTCTGGGGGGCAGGCTGAGCTTGTGCTTAATTCTTCTTCCTGATGGGAAAATAGAGTGACCTGTGCCTGTCCCAACACCTAGAGCTAGTCTCTCATTGGTTCCCCCTCTTCCCGTTCATCCTCAGGACAAATTGCAACCTGTACGGAACAGGAGGTTAAAGGTGCTGATTCTCCAAGGAGGGAGATGGCTAGCAAATCGGCTGGAATGGCGAACCCGAGCAAAGGAGATGAGAAATGAGGTGCGTTTTAGAAACCTTTCCCGATCACACGGTGTACCATCTTCTGGGTTTCTCATGCCTGTTTTCGACGTAGGAAGATGCCCTTGAACCTGGAGATTTGGGACCCATGGGATGGGTACCATGCAGTATTACTTGAAAGGGTCTGCGTTGGCTCACCCAACCTCACCGAACCTCTCAGCCCCAAGAGTGTCCACCCTTATGTCTCAATCAGCTGTGGGTCTAGATATGGTCAATCCAGGTTGCATCACAGCCCCTGAACGAATTTTGTAAGAATTTCTCTCTCTTTCACTGTCTTTGTTTCACGGGTTTTGAAAAGTAATTTATTTTTATAATGGGGTTTAGCTGCTTTTCACGGCTGTGTTTATGCCGCTTTACACCCCCTTGACTCACTTACAGAGAGATATCAATACATAGGTTTGAAGATTCTTACTAGTCAGATATATTCTTGTGCGGTGAATAGGGGGTGTTGAGTCCAGTTCACTGAAAAAGGAATAGGTCTTGTCTCTTACATATTGGGTTTATGGAACGGTATCGGAGCAAATTTGAAACCCTTGTTTTATGCATCACCCCACCTCACCTTTCCCGTTCAGCAGCCATAGTGTGTTTCCTAAACGTGTGACTCTGTTCTGTTTTGTAATTCAGTTCAAGTGTAGCGGTTTTTACATTCCCTCTCTAAGTGATATCTTATGATAAGTGTCTTTTTCTGTGTGACTTATTTCACTTAGAATCGTCGTACCTAAATCCACTCATCGTGCTGCTACTAGCCTTATGACGTGGATTTCATGGCTGAGTGATATTCCATTGTACATGAGGACCACAACTTCTTTATCCATTTTTCTCTTTCCTAGGATATTTAAGGTGTAATGAAGTGGGGGTTCTTGTCAACAGAGCAGCCCTAAACTTTGGGGTGCCTGTGTCTTGCTGATTTTTAGTTTTCCCAATTTATACGCCCATGAGTGGAAGTGCCCTATGCTCTCCAAGCTGTGTTTTTTAGATGTTTCAGAACACACCGTACACTTCTCCAGAGTGGCTGTTGGCAATTTACATCCCACCCATCAGCGTAGCAGGGCTCCCATTTCTCCATGGCCGGTCCTGCATTTCTGGTTTGGACACTTTTTTCCGCATGGCCCTTTTGCCCGCTGGGAAGTGAGACTTCTTTGGAGCGCTGGTTGGCCTTTCCAGGTTGCTTGGTTGGCCAAAAAGGGCGTATGCATTTTTTCCTGAATATATTCAGGAAAAAACGCATACGCCCTTTTTGGCCAAGGGCATCATTGTCCACGTTTTGCCGCTTTTCATGTGCTTTCAAGGCGATTCGAATCTACCTCCTGAAATCTGTTTCCTGCAATTCTGCCTTGCTTTCAAAGCCTCTTCGTTGCCTTCCCTTAATATATTTGTGGACGAGAGGTATCATTTAAAACTCTGCAGGTTTGTGAATTGCAGTGCCCCTGAGCTCCATTTTTCAACTCGCTTTTTTGGGAGCTGGCCGCCAAAGCGCAGGATTGCTTCAGGCCCTCTTCTGGTTCTGGGGGGCAGGCTGAGCTTGTGCTTAATTCTTCTTCCTGATGGGAAAATAGAGTGACCTGTGCCTGTCCCAACACCTAGAGCTAGTCTCTCATTGGTTCCCCCTCTTCCCGTTCATCCTCAGGACAAATTGCAACCTGTACGGAACAGGAGGTTAAAGGTGCTGATTCTCCAAGGAGGGAGATGGCTAGTAAATCGGCTGGAATGGCGAACCCGAGCAAAGGAGATGAGAAATGAGGTGCGTTTTAGAAACCTTTCCCGATCACACGGTGTACCATCTTCTGGGTTTCTCATGCCTGTTTTCGACGTAGGAAGATGCCCTTGAACCTGGAGATTTGGGACCCATGGGATGGGTACCATGCAGTACTACTTGAAAGGGTCTGCGTTGGCTCACCCAACCTCACCGAACCTCTCAGCCCCAAGAGTGTCCACCCTTATGTCTCAATCAGCTGTGGGTCTAGATATGGTCAATCCAGGTTGCATCACAGCCCCTGAACGAATTTTGTAAGAATTTCTCTCTCTTTCACTGTCTTTGTTTCACGGGTTTTGAAAAGTAATTTATTTTTATAATGGGGTTTAGCTGCTTTTCACGGCTGTGTTTATGCCGCTTTACACCCCCTTGACTCACTTACAGAGAGATATCAATACATAGGTTTGAAGATTCTTACTAGTCAGATATATTCTTGTGCGGTGAATAGGGGGTGTTGAGTCCAGTTCACTGAAAAAGGAATAGGTCTTGTCTCTTACATATTGGGTTTATGGAACGGTATCTGAGCTAATTTGAAACCCTTGTTTTATGCATCACCCCACCTCACCTTTCCCGTTCAGCAGCCATAGTGTGTTTTCTGAACGTGTGACTCTGTTCTGTTTTGTAATTCAGTTCAAGTGTAGCGGTTTTTACATTCCCTCTCTAAGTGATATCTTATGATAAGTGTCTTTTTCTGTGTGACTTATTTCACTTAGAATCGTCGTACCTAAATCCACTCATCGTGCTGCTACTAGCCTTATGACGTGGATTTCATGGCTGAGTGATATTCCATTGTACATGAGGACCACCACTTCTTTATCCATTTTTCGCTTTCCTAGGATATTTAAGGTGTAATGAAGTGGGGGTTCTTGTCAACAGAGCAGCCCTAAACTTTGGGGTGCCTGTGTCTTGCTGATTTTTAGTTTTCCCAATTTATACGCCCATGAGTGGAAGTGCCCTATGCTCTCCAAGCTGTGTTTTTTAGATGTTTCAGAACACACCGTACACTTCTCCAGTGTGGCTGTTGGCAAGTTACATCCCACCCATCAGCGTAGCAAGGCTCCCATTTCTCCATGGCCGGTCCTGCATTTCTGGTTTGGACACTTTTTTCCGCATGGCCCTTTTGCCCGCTGGGAAGCGAGACTTCTTTGGAGCGCTGATTGGCCTTTCCAGGTTGCTTGGTTGGCCAAAAAGGGCGTATGCGTTTTTTCCTGAATATATTCAGGAAAAAACGCATACGCCCTTTTTGGCCAAGGGCATCATTGTCCACGTTTTGCCGCTTTTCATGTGCTTTCAAGGCGATTCGAATCTACCTCCTGAAATCTGTTTCCTGCAATTCTGCCTTGCTTTCAAAGCCTCTTCGTTGCCTTCCCTTAATATATTTGTGGACGAGAGGTATCATTTAAAACTCTGCAGGTTTGTGAATTGCAGTGCCCCTGAGCTCCATTTTTCAACTCGCTGTTTTGGGAGCTGGCCGCCAAAGCGCAGGATTGCTTCAGGCCCTCTTCTGGTTCTGGGGGGCAGGCTGAGCTTGTGCTTAATTCTTCTTCCTGATGGGAAAATAGAGTGACCTGTGCCTGTCCCAACACCTAGAGCTAGTCTCTCATTGGTTCCCCCTCTTCCCGTTCATCCTCAGGACAAATTGCAACCTGTACGGAACAGGAGGTTAAAGGTGCTGATTCTCCAAGGAGGGAGATGGCTAGTAAATCGGCTGGAATGGCGAACCCGAGCAAAGGAGATGAGAAATGAGGTGCGTTTTAGAAACCTTTCCCGATCACACCGTGTACCATCTTCTGGGTTTCTCATGCCTGTTTTCGACGTAGGAAGATGCCCTTGAACCTGGAGATTTGGGACCCATGGGATGGGTACCATGCAGTATTACTTGAAAGGGTCTGCGTTGGCTCACCCTACCTCACCGAACCTCTCAGCCCCAAGAGTGTCCACCCTTATGTCTCAATCAGCTGTGGGTCTAGATATGGTCAATCCAGGTTGCATCACAGCCCCTGAACGAATTTTGTAAGAATTTCTCTCTCTTTCACTGTCTTTGTTTCACGGGTTTTGAAAAGTAATTTATTTTTATAATGGGGTTTAGCTGCTTTTCACGGCTGTGTTTATGCCGCTTTACACCCCCTTGACTCACTTACAGAGAGATATCAATACATAGGTTTGAAGATTCTTACTAGTCAGATATATTCTTGTGCGGTGAATAGGGGGTGTTGAGTCCAGTTCACTGAAAAAGGAATAGGTCTTGTCTCTTACATATTGGGTTTATGGAACGGTATCGGAGCTAATTTGAAACCCTTGTTTTATGCATCACCCCACCTCACCTTTCCCGTTCAGCAGCCATAGTGTGTTTCCTAAACGTGTGACTCTGTTCTGTTTTGTAATTCAGTTCAAGTGTAGCGGTTTTTACATTCCCTCTCTAAGTGATATCTTATGATAAGTGTCTTTTTCTGTGTGACTTATTTCACTTAGAATCGTCGTACCTAAATCCACTCATCGTGCTGCTACTAGCCTTATGACGTTGATTTCATGGCTGAGTGATATTCCATTGTACATGAGGACCACAACTTCTTTATCCATTTTTCTCTTTCCTAGGATATTTAAGGTGTAATGAAGTGGGGGTTCTTGTCAACAGAGCAGCCCTAAACTTTGGGGTGCCTGTGTCTTGCTGATTTTTAGTTTTCCCAATTTATACGCCCATGAGTGGAAGTGCCCTATGCTCTCCAAGCTGTGTTTTTTAGATATTTCAGAACACACCGTACACTTCTCCAGAGTGGCTGTTGGCAATTTACATCCCACCCATCAGCATAGCAAGGCTCCCATTTCTCCATGGCCGGTCCTGCATTTCTGGTTTGGACACTGTTTTCCGCATGGCCCTTTTGCCCGCTGGGAAGCGAGACTTCTTTGGAGCGCTGATTGGCCTTTCCAGGTTGCTTGGTTGGCCAAAAAGGGCGTATGCGTTTTTTCCTGAATATATTCAGGAAAAAACGCATACGCCCTTTTTGGCCAAGGGCATCATTGTCCACGTTTTGCCGCTTTTCATGTGCTTTCAAGGCGATTCGAATCTACCTCCTGAAATCTGTTTCCTGCAATTCTGCCTTGCTTTCAAAGCCTCTTCGTTGCCTTCCCTTAATATATTTGTGGACGAGAGGTATCATTTAAAACTCTGCAGGTTTGTGAATTGCAGTGCCCCTGAGCTCCATTTTTCAACTCGCTTTTTTGGGAGCTGGCCGCAAAAGCGCAGGATTGCTTCAGGCCCTCTTCTGGTTCTGGGGGGCAGGCTGAGCTTGTGCTTAATTCTTCTTCCTGATGGGAAAATAGAGTGACCTGTGCCTGTCCCAACACCTAGAGCTAGTCTCTCATTGGTTCCCCCTCTTCCCGTTCATCCTCAGGACAAATTGCAACCTGTACGGAACAGGAGGTTAAAGGTGCTGATTCTCCAAGGAGGGAGATGGCTAGTAAATCGGCTGGAATGGCGAACCCGAGCAAAGGAGATGAGAAATGAGGTGCGTTTTAGAAACCTTTCCCGATCACACGGTGTACCATCTTCTGGGTTTCTCATGCCTGTTTTCGACGTAGGAAGATGCCCTTGAACCTGGAGATTTGGGACCCATGGGATGGGTACCATGCAGTACTACTTGAAAGGGTCTGCGTTGGCTCACCCAACCTCACCGAACCTCTCAGCCCCAAGAGTGTCCACCCTTATGTCTCAATCAGCTGTGGGTCTAGATATGGTCAATCCAGGTTGCATCACAGCCCCTGAACGAATTTTGTAAGAATTTCTCTCTCTTTCACTGTCTTTGTTTCACGGGTTTTGAAAAGTAATTTATTTTTATAATGGGGTTTAGCTGCTTTTCACGGCTGTGTTTATGCCGCTTTACACCCCCTTGACTCACTTACAGAGAGATATCAATACATAGGTTTGAAGATTCTTACTAGTCAGATATATTCTTGTGCGGTGAATAGGGGGTGTTGAGTCCAGTTCACTGAAAAAGGAATAGGTCTTGTCTCTTACATATTGGGTTTATGGAACGGTATCGGAGCAAATTTGAAACCCTTGTTTTATGCATCACCCCACCTCACCTTTCCCGTTCAGCAGCCATAGTGTGTTTCCTAAATGTGTGACTCTGTTCTGTTTTGCAATTCAGTTCAACTGTAGCGGGTTTTACATTCCCTCTAGAAGTGATATCTTATGATAAGTGTCTTTTTCTGTGTGACTTATTTCACTTAGAATCGTCGTACCTAAATCCACTCATCGTGCTGCTACTAGCCTTATGACGTGGATTTCATGGCTGAGTGATATTCCATTGTACATGAGGACCACAACTTCTTTATCCATTTTTCTCTTTCCTAGGATATTTAAGGTGTAATGAAGTGGGGGTTCTTGTCAACAGAGCAGCCCTAAACTTTGGGTTGCCTGTGTCTTGCTGATTTTTAGTTTTCCCAATTTATACGCCCATGAGTGGAAGTGCCCTATGCTCTCCAAGCTGTGTTTTTTAGATGTTTCAGAACACACCGTACACTTCTCCAGAGTGGCTGTTGGCAATTTACATCCCACCCATCAGCGTAGCAAGGCTCCCATTTCTCCATGGCCGGTCCTGCATTTCTGGTTTGGACACTTTTTTCCGCATGGCCCTTTTGCCCGCTGGGAAGTGAGACTTCTTTGGAGCGCTGGTTGGCCTTTCCAGGTTGCTTGGTTGGCCAAAAAGGGCGTATGCGTTTTTTCCTGAATATATTCAGGAAAAAACGCATACGCCCTTTTTGGCCAAGGGCATCATTGTCCACGTTTTGCCGCTTTTCATGTGCTTTCAAGGCGATTCGAATCTACCTCCTGAAATCTGTTTCCTGCAATTCTGCCTTGCTTTCAAAGCCTCTTCGTTGCCTTCCCTTAATATATTTGTGGACGAGAGGTATCATTTAAAACTCTGCAGGTTTGTGAATTGCAGTGCCCCTGAGCTCCATTTTTCAACTCGCTTTTTTGGGAGCTGGCCGCAAAAGCGCAGGATTGCTTCAGGCCCTCTTCTGGTTCTGGGGGGCAGGCTGAGCTTGTGCTTAATTCTTCTTCCTGATGGGAAAATAGAGTGACCTGTGCCTGTCCCAACACCTAGAGCTAGTCTCTCATTGGTTCCCCCTCTTCCCGTTCATCCTCAGGACAAATTGCAACCTGTACGGAACAGGAGGTTAAAGGTGCTGATTCTCCAAGGAGGGAGATGGCTAGTAAATCGGCTGGAATGGCGAACCCGAGCAAAGGAGATGAGAAATGAGGTGCGTTTTAGAAACCTTTCCCGATCACACGGTGTACCATCTTCTGGGTTTCTCATGCCTGTTTTCGACGTAGGAAGATGCCCTTGAACCTGGAGATTTGGGACCCATGGGATGGGTACCATGCAGTACTACTTGAAAGGGTCTGCGTTGGCTCACCCAACCTCACCGAAACTCTCAGCCCCAAGAGTGTCCACCCTTATGTCTCAATCAGCTGTGGGTCTAGATATGGTCAATCCAGGTTGCATCACAGCCCCTGAACGAATTTTGTAAGAATTTCTCTCTCTTTCACTGTCTTTGTTTCACGGGTTTTGAAAAGTAATTTATTTTTATAATGGGGTTTAGCTGCTTTTCACGGCTGTGTTTATGCCGCTTTACACCCCCTTGACTCACTTACAGAGAGATATCAATACATAGGTTTGAAGATTCTTACTAGTCAGATATATTCTTGTGCGGTGAATAGGGGGTGTTGAGTCCAGTTCACTGAAAAAGGAATAGGTCTTGTCTCTTACATATTGGGTTTATGGAACGGTATCGGAGCAAATTTGAAACCCTTGTTTTATGCATCACCCCACCTCACCTTTCCCGTTCAGCAGCCATAGTGTGTTTCCTAAACGTGTGACTCTGTTCTGTTTTGTAATTCAGTTCAAGTGTAGCGGTTTTTACATTCCCTCTAGAAGTGATATCTTATGATAAGTGTATTTTTCTGTGTGACTTATTTCACTTAGAATCGTCGTACCTAAATCCACTCATCGTGCTGCTACTAGCCTTATGACGTGGATTTCATGGCTGAGTGATATTCCATTGTACATGAGGACCACAACTTCTTTATCCATTTTTCTCTTTCCTAGGATATTTAAGGTGTAATGAAGTGGGGGTTCTTGTCAACAGAGCAGCCCTAAACTTTGGGTTGCCTGTGTCTTGCTGATTTTTAGTTTTCCCAATTTATACGCCCATGAGTGGAAGTGCCCTATGCTCTCCAAGCTGTGTTTTTTAGATGTTTCAGAACACACCGTACACTTCTCCAGAGTGGCTGTTGGCAATTTACATCCCACCCATCAGCGTAGCAAGGCTCCCATTTCTCCATGGCCGGTCCTGCATTTCTGGTTTGGACACTTTTTTCCGCATGGCCCTTTTGCCCGCTGGGAAGTGAGACTTCTTTGGAGCGCTGGTTGGCCTTTCCAGGTTGCTTGGTTGGCCAAAAAGGGCGTATGCGTTTTTTCCTGAATATATTCAGGAAAAAACGCATACGCCCTTTTTGGCCAAGGGCATCATTGTCCACGTTTTGCCGCTTTTCATGTGCTTTCAAGGCGATTCGAATCTACCTCCTGAAATCTGTTTCCTGCAATTCTGCCTTGCTTTCAAAGCCTCTTCGTTGCCTTCCCTTAATATATTTGTGGACGAGAGGTATCATTTAAAACTCTGCAGGTTTGTGAATTGCAGTGCCCCTGAGCTCCATTTTTCAACTCGCTTTTTTGGGAGCTGGCCGCAAAAGCGCAGGATTGCTTCAGGCCCTCTTCTGGTTCTGGGGGGCAGGCTGAGCTTGTGCTTAATTCTTCTTCCTGATGGGAAAATAGAGTGACCTGTGCCTGTCCCAACACCTAGAGCTAGTCTCTCATTGGTTCCCCCTCTTCCCGTTCATCCTCAGGACAAATTGCAACCTGTACGGAACAGGAGGTTAAAGGTGCTGATTCTCCAAGGAGGGAGATGGCTAGTAAATCGGCTGGAATGGCGAACCCGAGCAAAGGAGATGAGAAATGAGGTGCGTTTTAGAAACCTTTCCCGATCACACGGTGTACCATCTTCTGGGTTTCTCATGCCTGTTTTCGACGTAGGAAGATGCCCTTGAACCTGGAGATTTGGGACCCATGGGATGGGTACCATGCAGTATTACTTGAAAGGGTCTGCGTTGGCTCACCCAACCTCACCGAACCTCTCAGCCCCAAGAGTGTCCACCCTTATGTCTCAATCAGCTGTGGGTCTAGATATGGTCAATCCAGGTTGCATCACAGCCCCTGAACGAATTTTGTAAGAATTTCTCTCTCTTTCACTGTCTTTGTTTCACGGGTTTTGAAAAGTAATTTATTTTTATAATGGGGTTTAGCTGCTTTTCACGGCTGTGTTTATGCCGCTTTACACCCCCTTGACTCACTTACAGAGAGATATCAATACATAGGTTTGAAGATTCTTACTAGTCAGATATATTCTTGTGCGGTGAATAGGGGGTGTTGAGTCCAGTTCACTGAAAAAGGAATAGGTCTTGTCTCTTACATATTGGGTTTATGGAACGGTATCGGAGCTAATTTGAAACCCTTGTTTTATGCATCACCCCACCTCACCTTTCCCGTTCAGCAGCCATAGTGTGTTTTCTGAACGTGTGACTCTGTTCTGTTTTGTAATTCAGTTCAAGTGTAGCGGTTTTTACATTCCCTCTCTAAGTGATATCTTATGATAAGTGTCTTTTTCTGTGTGACTTATTTCACTTAGAATCGTCGTACCTAAATCCACTCATCGTGCTGCTACTAGCCTTATGACGTGGATTTCATGGCTGAGTGATATTCCATTGTACATGAGGACCACCACTTCTTTATCCATTTTTCGCTTTCCTAGGATATTTAAGGTGTAATGAAGTGGGGGTTCTTGTCAACAGAGCAGCCCTAAACTTTGGGGTGCCTGTGTCTTGCTGATTTTTAGTTTTCCCAATTTATACGCCCATGAGTGGAAGTGCCCTATGCTCTCCAAGCTGTGTTTTTTAGATGTTTCAGAACACACCGTACACTTCTCCAGTGTGGCTGTTGGCAAGTTACATCCCACCCATCAGCGTAGCAAGGCTCCCATTTCTCCATGGCCGGTCCTGCATTTCTGGTTTGGACACTTTTTTCCGCATGGCCCTTTTGCCCGCTGGGAAGTGAGACTTCTTTGGAGCGCTGGTTGGCCTTTCCAGGTTGCTTGGTTGGCCAAAAAGGGCGTATGCGTTTTTTCCTGAATATATTCAGGAAAAAACGCATACGCCCTTTTTGGCCAAGGGCATCATTGTCCACGTTTTGCCGCTTTTCATGTGCTTTCAAGGCGATTCGAATCTACCTCCTGAAATCTGTTTCCTGCAATTCTGCCTTGCTTTCAAAGCCTCTTCGTTGCCTTCCCTTAATATATTTGTGGACGAGAGGTATCATTTAAAACTCTGCAGGTTTGTGAATTGCAGTGCCCCTGAGCTCCATTTTTCAACTCGCTTTTTTGGGAGCTGGCCGCAAAAGCGCAGGATTGCTTCAGGCCCTCTTCTGGTTCTGGGGGGCAGGCTGAGCTTGTGCTTAATTCTTCTTCCTGATGGGAAAATAGAGTGACCTGTGCCTGTCCCAACACCTAGAGCTAGTCTCTCATTGGTTCCCCCTCTTCCCGTTCATCCTCAGGACAAATTGCAACCTGTACGGAACAGGAGGTTAAAGGTGCTGATTCTCCAAGGAGGGAGATGGCTAGTAAATCGGCTGGAATGGCGAACCCGAGCAAAGGAGATGAGAAATGAGGTGCGTTTTAGAAACCTTTCCCGATCACACGGTGTACCATCTTCTGGGTTTCTCATGCCTGTTTTCGACGTAGGAAGATGCCCTTGAACCTGGAGATTTGGGACCCATGGGATGGGTACCATGCAGTATTACTTGAAAGGGTCTGCGTTGGCTCACCCCACCTCACCGAACCTCTCAGCCCCAAGAGTGTCCACCCTTATGTCTCAATCAGCTGTGGGTCTAGATATGGTCAATCCAGGTTGCATCACAGCCCCTGAACGAATTTTGTAAGAATTTCTCTCTCTTTCACTGTCTTTGTTTCACGGGTTTTGAAAAGTAATTTATTTTTATAATGGGGTTTAGCTGCTTTTCACGGCTGTGTTTATGCCGCTTTACACCCCCTTGACTCACTTACAGAGAGATATCAATACATAGGTTTGAAGATTCTTCCTAGTCAGATATATTCTTGTGCGGTGAATAGGGGGTGTTGAGTCCAGTTCACTGAAAAAGGAATAGGTCTTGTCTCTTACATATTGGGTTTATGGAACGGTATCGGAGCAAATTTGAAACCCTTGTTTTATGCATCACCCCACCTCACCTTTCCCGTTCAGCAGCCATAGTGTGTTTCCTAAACGTGTGACTCTGTTCTGTTTTGTAATTCAGTTCAAGTGTAGCGGTTTTTACATTCCCTCTCTAAGTGATATCTTATGATAAGTGTCTTTTTCTGTGTGACTTATTTCACTTAGAATCGTCGTACCTAAATCCACTCATCGTGCTGCTACTAGCCTTATGACGTGGATTTCATGGCTGAGTGATATTCCATTGTACATGAGGACCACAACTTCTTTATCCATTTTTCTCTTTCCTAGGATATTTAAGGTGTAATGAAGTGGGGGTTCTTGTCAACAGAGCAGCCCTAAACTTTGGGGTGCCTGTGTCTTGCTGATTTTTAGTTTTCCCAATTTATACGCCCATGAGTGGAAGTGCCCTATGCTCTCCAAGCTGTGTTTTTTAGATGTTTCAGAACACACCGTACACTTCTCCAGAGTGGCTGTTGGCAATTTACATCCCACCCATCAGCGTAGCAAGGCTCCCATTTCTCCATGGCCGGTCCTGCATTTCTGGTTTGGACACTTTTTTCCGCATGGCCCTTTTGCCCGCTGGGAAGTGAGACTTCTTTGGAGCGCTGGTTGGCCTTTCCAGGTTGCTTGGTTGGCCAAAAAGGGCGTATGCATTTTTTCCTGAATATATTCAGGAAAAAACGCATACGCCCTTTTTGGCCAAGGGCATCATTGTCCACGTTTTGCCGCTTTTCATGTGCTTTCAAGGCGATTCGAATCTACCTCCTGAAATCTGTTTCCTGCAATTCTGCCTTGCTTTCAAAGCCTCTTCGTTGCCTTCCCTTAATATATTTGTGGACGAGAGGTATCATTTAAAACTCTGCAGGTTTGTGAATTGCAGTGCCCCTGAGCTCCATTTTTCAACTCGCTTTTTTGGGAGCTGGCCGCCAAAGCGCAGGATTGCTTCAGGCCCTCTTCTGGTTCTGGGGGGCAGGCTGAGCTTGTGCTTAATTCTTCTTCCTGATGGGAAAATAGAGTGACCTGTGCCTGTCCCAACACCTAGAGCTAGTCTCTCATTGGTTCCCCCTCTTCCCGTTCATCCTCAGGACAAATTGCAACCTGTACGGAACAGGAGGTTAAAGGTGCTGATTCTCCAAGGAGGGAGATGGCTAGTAAATCGGCTGGAATGGCGAACCCGAGCAAAGGAGATGAGAAATGAGGTGCGTTTTAGAAACCTTTCCCGATCACACGGTGTACCATCTTCTGGGTTTCTCATGCCTGTTTTCGACGTAGGAAGATGCCCTTGAACCTGGAGATTTGGGACCCATGGGATGGGTACCATGCAGTACTACTTGAAAGGGTCTGCGTTGGCTCACCCAACCTCACCGAACCTCTCAGCCCCAAGAGTGTCCACCCTTATGTCTCAATCAGCTGTGGGTCTAGATATGGTCAATCCAGGTTGCATCACAGCCCCTGAACGAATTTTGTAAGAATTTCTCTCTCTTTCACTGTCTTTGTTTCACGGGTTTTGAAAAGTAATTTATTTTTATAATGGGGTTTAGCTGCTTTTCACGGCTGTGTTTATGCCGCTTTACACCCCCTTGACTCACTTACAGAGAGATATCAATACATAGGTTTGAAGATTCTTACTAGTCAGATATATTCTTGTGCGGTGAATAGGGGGTGTTGAGTCCAGTTCACTGAAAAAGGAATAGGTCTTGTCTCTTACATATTGGGTTTATGGAACGGTATCTGAGCTAATTTGAAACCCTTGTTTTATGCATCACCCCACCTCACCTTTCCCGTTCAGCAGCCATAGTGTGTTTTCTGAACGTGTGACTCTGTTCTGTTTTGTAATTCAGTTCAAGTGTAGCGGTTTTTACATTCCCTCTCTAAGTGATATCTTATGATAAGTGTCTTTTTCTGTGTGACTTATTTCACTTAGAATCGTCGTACCTAAATCCACTCATCGTGCTGCTACTAGCCTTATGACGTGGATTTCATGGCTGAGTGATATTCCATTGTACATGAGGACCACCACTTCTTTATCCATTTTTCGCTTTCCTAGGATATTTAAGGTGTAATGAAGTGGGGGTTCTTGTCAACAGAGCAGCCCTAAACTTTGGGGTGCCTGTGTCTTGCTGATTTTTAGTTTTCCCAATTTATACGCCCATGAGTGGAAGTGCCCTATGCTCTCCAAGCTGTGTTTTTTAGATGTTTCAGAACACACCGTACACTTCTCCAGTGTGGCTGTTGGCAAGTTACATCCCACCCATCAGCGTAGCAAGGCTCCCATTTCTCCATGGCCGGTCCTGCATTTCTGGTTTGGACACTGTTTTCCGCATGGCCCTTTTGCCCGCTGGGAAGCGAGACTTCTTTGGAGCGCTGATTGGCCTTTCCAGGTTGCTTGGTTGGCCAAAAAGGGCGTATGCGTTTTTTCCTGAATATATTCAGGAAAAAACGCATACGCCCTTTTTGGCCAAGGGCATCATTGTCCACGTTTTGCCGCTTTTCATGTGCTTTCAAGGCGATTCGAATCTACCTCCTGAAATCTGTTTCCTGCAATTCTGCCTTGCTTTCAAAGCCTCTTCGTTGCCTTCCCTTAATATATTTGTGGACGAGAGGTATCATTTAAAACTCTGCAGGTTTGTGAATTGCAGTGCCCCTGAGCTCCATTTTTCAACTCGCTGTTTTGGGAGCTGGCCGCCAAAGCGCAGGATTGCTTCAGGCCCTCTTCTGGTTCTGGGGGGCAGGCTGAGCTTGTGCTTAATTCTTCTTCCTGATGGGAAAATAGAGTGACCTGTGCCTGTCCCAACACCTAGAGCTAGTCTCTCATTGGTTCCCCCTCTTCCCGTTCATCCTCAGGACAAATTGCAACCTGTACGGAACAGGAGGTTAAAGGTGCTGATTCTCCAAGGAGGGAGATGGCTAGTAAATCGGCTGGAATGGCGAACCCGAGCAAAGGAGATGAGAAATGAGGTGCGTTTTAGAAACCTTTCCCGATCACACCGTGTACCATCTTCTGGGTTTCTCATGCCTGTTTTCGACGTAGGAAGATGCCCTTGAACCTGGAGATTTGGGACCCATGGGATGGGTACCATGCAGTATTACTTGAAAGGGTCTGCGTTGGCTCACCCTACCTCACCGAACCTCTCAGCCCCAAGAGTGTCCACCCTTATGTCTCAATCAGCTGTGGGTCTAGATATGGTCAATCCAGGTTGCATCACAGCCCCTGAACGAATTTTGTAAGAATTTCTCTCTCTTTCACTGTCTTTGTTTCACGGGTTTTGAAAAGTAATTTATTTTTATAATGGGGTTTAGCTGCTTTTCACGGCTGTGTTTATGCCGCTTTACACCCCCTTGACTCACTTACAGAGAGATATCAATACATAGGTTTGAAGATTCTTACTAGTCAGATATATTCTTGTGCGGTGAATAGGGGGTGTTGAGTCCAGTTCACTGAAAAAGGAATAGGTCTTGTCTCTTACATATTGGGTTTATGGAACGGTATCGGAGCTAATTTGAAACCCTTGTTTTATGCATCACCCCACCTCACCTTTCCCGTTCAGCAGCCATAGTGTGTTTCCTAAACGTGTGACTCTGTTCTGTTTTGTAATTCAGTTCAAGTGTAGCGGTTTTTACATTCCCTCTCTAAGTGATATCTTATGATAAGTGTCTTTTTCTGTGTGACTTATTTCACTTAGAATCGTCGTACCTAAATCCACTCATCGTGCTGCTACTAGCCTTATGACGTTGATTTCATGGCTGAGTGATATTCCATTGTACATGAGGACCACAACTTCTTTATCCATTTTTCTCTTTCCTAGGATATTTAAGGTGTAATGAAGTGGGGGTTCTTGTCAACAGAGCAGCCCTAAACTTTGGGGTGCCTGTGTCTTGCTGATTTTTAGTTTTCCCAATTTATACGCCCATGAGTGGAAGTGCCCTATGCTCTCCAAGCTGTGTTTTTTAGATATTTCAGAACACACCGTACACTTCTCCAGAGTGGCTGTTGGCAATTTACATCCCACCCATCAGCATAGCAAGGCTCCCATTTCTCCATGGCCGGTCCTGCATTTCTGGTTTGGACACTGTTTTCCGCATGGCCCTTTTGCCCGCTGGGAAGCGAGACTTCTTTGGAGCGCTGATTGGCCTTTCCAGGTTGCTTGGTTGGCCAAAAAGGGCGTATGCGTTTTTTCCTGAATATATTCAGGAAAAAACGCATACGCCCTTTTTGGCCAAGGGCATCATTGTCCACGTTTTGCCGCTTTTCATGTGCTTTCAAGGCGATTCGAATCTACCTCCTGAAATCTGTTTCCTGCAATTCTGCCTTGCTTTCAAAGCCTCTTCGTTGCCTTCCCTTAATATATTTGTGGACGAGAGGTATCATTTAAAACTCTGCAGGTTTGTGAATTGCAGTGCCCCTGAGCTCCATTTTTCAACTCGCTTTTTTGGGAGCTGGCCGCAAAAGCGCAGGATTGCTTCAGGCCCTCTTCTGGTTCTGGGGGGCAGGCTGAGCTTGTGCTTAATTCTTCTTCCTGATGGGAAAATAGAGTGACCTGTGCCTGTCCCAACACCTAGAGCTAGTCTCTCATTGGTTCCCCCTCTTCCCGTTCATCCTCAGGACAAATTGCAACCTGTACGGAACAGGAGGTTAAAGGTGCTGATTCTCCAAGGAGGGAGATGGCTAGTAAATCGGCTGGAATGGCGAACCCGAGCAAAGGAGATGAGAAATGAGGTGCGTTTTAGAAACCTTTCCCGATCACACGGTGTACCATCTTCTGGGTTTCTCATGCCTGTTTTCGACGTAGGAAGATGCCCTTGAACCTGGAGATTTGGGACCCATGGGATGGGTACCATGCAGTACTACTTGAAAGGGTCTGCGTTGGCTCACCCAACCTCACCGAACCTCTCAGCCCCAAGAGTGTCCACCCTTATGTCTCAATCAGCTGTGGGTCTAGATATGGTCAATCCAGGTTGCATCACAGCCCCTGAACGAATTTTGTAAGAATTTCTCTCTCTTTCACTGTCTTTGTTTCACGGGTTTTGAAAAGTAATTTATTTTTATAATGGGGTTTAGCTGCTTTTCACGGCTGTGTTTATGCCGCTTTACACCCCCTTGACTCACTTACAGAGAGATATCAATACATAGGTTTGAAGATTCTTACTAGTCAGATATATTCTTGTGCGGTGAATAGGGGGTGTTGAGTCCAGTTCACTGAAAAAGGAATAGGTCTTGTCTCTTACATATTGGGTTTATGGAACGGTATCGGAGCAAATTTGAAACCCTTGTTTTATGCATCACCCCACCTCACCTTTCCCGTTCAGCAGCCATAGTGTGTTTCCTAAACGTGTGACTCTGTTCTGTTTTGTAATTCAGTTCAAGTGTAGCGGTTTTTACATTCCCTCTCTAAGTGATATCTTATGATAAGTGTCTTTTTCTGTGTGACTTATTTCACTTAGAATCGTCGTACCTAAATCCACTCATCGTGCTGCTACTAGCCTTATGACGTGGATTTCATGGCTGAGTGATATTCCATTGTACATGAGGACCACAACTTCTTTATCCATTTTTCTCTTTCCTAGGATATTTAAGGTGTAATGAAGTGGGGGTTCTTGTCAACAGAGCAGCCCTAAACTTTGGGTTGCCTGTGTCTTGCTGATTTTTAGTTTTCCCAATTTATACGCCCATGAGTGGAAGTGCCCTATGCTCTCCAAGCTGTGTTTTTTAGATGTTTCAGAACACACCGTACACTTCTCCAGAGTGGCTGTTGGCAATTTACATCCCACCCATCAGCGTAGCAAGGCTCCCATTTCTCCATGGCCGGTCCTGCATTTCTGGTTTGGACACTTTTTTCCGCATGGCCCTTTTGCCCGCTGGGAAGCGAGACTTCTTTGGAGCACTGATTGGCCTTTCCAGGTTGCTTGGTTGGCCAAAAAGGGCGTATGCGTTTTTTCCTGAATATATTCAGGAAAAAACGCATACGCCCTTTTTGGCCAAGGGCATCATTGTCCACGTTTTGCCGCTTTTCATGTGCTTTCAAGGCGATTCGAATCTACCTCCTGAAATCTGTTTCCTGCAATTCTGCCTTGCTTTCAAAGCCTCTTCGTTGCCTTCCCTTAATATATTTGTGGACGAGAGGTATCATTTAAAACTCTGCAGGTTTGTGAATTGCAGTGCCCCTGAGCTCCATTTTTCAACTCGCTTTTTTGGGAGCTGGCCGCCAAAGCGCAGGATTGCTTCAGGCCCTCTTCTGGTTCTGGGGGGCAGGCTGAGCTTGTGCTTAATTCTTCTTCCTGATGGGAAAATAGAGTGACCTGTGCCTGTCCCAACACCTAGAGCTAGTCTCTCATTGGTTCCCCCTCTTCCCGTTCATCCTCAGGACAAATTGCAACCTGTACGGAACAGGAGGTTAAAGGTGCTGATTCTCCAAGGAGGGAGATGGCTAGTAAATCGGCTGGAATGGCGAACCCGAGCAAAGGAGATGAGAAATGAGGTGCGTTTTAGAAACCTTTCCCGATCACACGGTGTACCATCTTCTGGGTTTCTCATGCCTGTTTTCGACGTAGGAAGATGCCCTTGAACCTGGAGATTTGGGACCCATGGGATGGGTACCATGCAGTACTACTTGAAAGGGTCTGCGTTGGCTCACCCAACCTCACCGAACCTCTCAGCCCCAAGAGTGTCCACCCTTATGTCTCAATCAGCTGTGGGTCTAGATATGGTCAATCCAGGTTGCATCACAGCCCCTGAACGAATTTTGTAAGAATTTCTCTCTCTTTCACTGTCTTTGTTTCACGGGTTTTGAAAAGTAATTTATTTTTATAATGGGGTTTAGCTGCTTTTCACGGCTGTGTTTATGCCGCTTTACACCCCCTTGACTCACTTACAGAGAGATATCAATACATAGGTTTGAAGATTCTTACTAGTCAGATATATTCTTGTGCGGTGAATAGGGGGTGTTGAGTCCAGTTCACTGAAAAAGGAATAGGTCTTGTCTCTTACATATTGGGTTTATGGAACGGTATCTGAGCTAATTTGAAACCCTTGTTTTATGCATCACCCCACCTCACCTTTCCCGTTCAGCAGCCATAGTGTGTTTTCTGAACGTGTGACTCTGTTCTGTTTTGTAATTCAGTTCAAGTGTAGCGGTTTTTACATTCCCTCTCTAAGTGATATCTTATGATAAGTGTCTTTTTCTGTGTGACTTATTTCACTTAGAATCGTCGTACCTAAATCCACTCATCGTGCTGCTACTAGCCTTATGACGTGGATTTCATGGCTGAGTGATATTCCATTGTACATGAGGACCACCACTTCTTTATCCATTTTTCGCTTTCCTAGGATATTTAAGGTGTAATGAAGTGGGGGTTCTTGTCAACAGAGCAGCCCTAAACTTTGGGGTGCCTGTGTCTTGCTGATTTTTAGTTTTCCCAATTTATACGCCCATGAGTGGAAGTGCCCTATGCTCTCCAAGCTGTGTTTTTTAGATGTTTCAGAACACACCGTACACTTCTCCAGTGTGGCTGTTGGCAAGTTACATCCCACCCATCAGCGTAGCAAGGCTCCCATTTCTCCATGGCCGGTCCTGCATTTCTGGTTTGGACACTTTTTTCCGCATGGCCCTTTTGCCCGCTGGGAAGCGAGACTTCTTTGGAGCGCTGATTGGCCTTTCCAGGTTGCTTGGTTGGCCAAAAAGGGCGTATGCGTTTTTTCCTGAATATATTCAGGAAAAAACGCATACGCCCTTTTTGGCCAAGGGCATCATTGTCCACGTTTTGCCGCTTTTCATGTGCTTTCAAGGCGATTCGAATCTACCTCCTGAAATCTGTTTCCTGCAATTCTGCCTTGCTTTCAAAGCCTCTTCGTTGCCTTCCCTTAATATATTTGTGGACGAGAGGTATCATTTAAAACTCTGCAGGTTTGTGAATTGCAGTGCCCCTGAGCTCCATTTTTCAACTCGCTGTTTTGGGAGCTGGCCGCCAAAGCGCAGGATTGCTTCAGGCCCTCTTCTGGTTCTGGGGGGCAGGCTGAGCTTGTGCTTAATTCTTCTTCCTGATGGGAAAATAGAGTGACCTGTGCCTGTCCCAACACCTAGAGCTAGTCTCTCATTGGTTCCCCCTCTTCCCGTTCATCCTCAGGACAAATTGCAACCTGTACGGAACAGGAGGTTAAAGGTGCTGATTCTCCAAGGAGGGAGATGGCTAGTAAATCGGCTGGAATGGCGAACCCGAGCAAAGGAGATGAGAAATGAGGTGCGTTTTAGAAACCTTTCCCGATCACACCGTGTACCATCTTCTGGGTTTCTCATGCCTGTTTTCGACGTAGGAAGATGCCCTTGAACCTGGAGATTTGGGACCCATGGGATGGGTACCATGCAGTATTACTTGAAAGGGTCTGCGTTGGCTCACCCTACCTCACCGAACCTCTCAGCCCCAAGAGTGTCCACCCTTATGTCTCAATCAGCTGTGGGTCTAGATATGGTCAATCCAGGTTGCATCACAGCCCCTGAACGAATTTTGTAAGAATTTCTCTCTCTTTCACTGTCTTTGTTTCACGGGTTTTGAAAAGTAATTTATTTTTATAATGGGGTTTAGCTGCTTTTCACGGCTGTGTTTATGCCGCTTTACACCCCCTTGACTCACTTACAGAGAGATATCAATACATAGGTTTGAAGATTCTTACTAGTCAGATATATTCTTGTGCGGTGAATAGGGGGTGTTGAGTCCAGTTCACTGAAAAAGGAATAGGTCTTGTCTCTTACATATTGGGTTTATGGAACGGTATCGGAGCTAATTTGAAACCCTTGTTTTATGCATCACCCCACCTCACCTTTCCCGTTCAGCAGCCATAGTGTGTTTCCTAAACGTGTGACTCTGTTCTGTTTTGTAATTCAGTTCAAGTGTAGCGGTTTTTACATTCCCTCTCTAAGTGATATCTTATGATAAGTGTCTTTTTCTGTGTGACTTATTTCACTTAGAATCGTCGTACCTAAATCCACTCATCGTGCTGCTACTAGCCTTATGACGTTGATTTCATGGCTGAGTGATATTCCATTGTACATGAGGACCACAACTTCTTTATCCATTTTTCTCTTTCCTAGGATATTTAAGGTGTAATGAAGTGGGGGTTCTTGTCAACAGAGCAGCCCTAAACTTTGGGGTGCCTGTGTCTTGCTGATTTTTAGTTTTCCCAATTTATACGCCCATGAGTGGAAGTGCCCTATGCTCTCCAAGCTGTGTTTTTTAGATATTTCAGAACACACCGTACACTTCTCCAGAGTGGCTGTTGGCAATTTACATCCCACCCATCAGCATAGCAAGGCTCCCATTTCTCCATGGCCGGTCCTGCATTTCTGGTTTGGACACTGTTTTCCGCATGGCCCTTTTGCCCGCTGGGAAGCGAGACTTCTTTGGAGCGCTGATTGGCCTTTCCAGGTTGCTTGGTTGGCCAAAAAGGGCGTATGCGTTTTTTCCTGAATATATTCAGGAAAAAACGCATACGCCCTTTTTGGCCAAGGGCATCATTGTCCACGTTTTGCCGCTTTTCATGTGCTTTCAAGGCGATTCGAATCTACCTCCTGAAATCTGTTTCCTGCAATTCTGCCTTGCTTTCAAAGCCTCTTCGTTGCCTTCCCTTAATATATTTGTGGACGAGAGGTATCATTTAAAACTCTGCAGGTTTGTGAATTGCAGTGCCCCTGAGCTCCATTTTTCAACTCGCTTTTTTGGGAGCTGGCCGCAAAAGCGCAGGATTGCTTCAGGCCCTCTTCTGGTTCTGGGGGGCAGGCTGAGCTTGTGCTTAATTCTTCTTCCTGATGGGAAAATAGAGTGACCTGTGCCTGTCCCAACACCTAGAGCTAGTCTCTCATTGGTTCCCCCTCTTCCCGTTCATCCTCAGGACAAATTGCAACCTGTACGGAACAGGAGGTTAAAGGTGCTGATTCTCCAAGGAGGGAGATGGCTAGTAAATCGGCTGGAATGGCGAACCCGAGCAAAGGAGATGAGAAATGAGGTGCGTTTTAGAAACCTTTCCCGATCACACGGTGTACCATCTTCTGGGTTTCTCATGCCTGTTTTCGACGTAGGAAGATGCCCTTGAACCTGGAGATTTGGGACCCATGGGATGGGTACCATGCAGTACTACTTGAAAGGGTCTGCGTTGGCTCACCCAACCTCACCGAACCTCTCAGCCCCAAGAGTGTCCACCCTTATGTCTCAATCAGCTGTGGGTCTAGATATGGTCAATCCAGGTTGCATCACAGCCCCTGAACGAATTTTGTAAGAATTTCTCTCTCTTTCACTGTCTTTGTTTCACGGGTTTTGAAAAGTAATTTATTTTTATAATGGGGTTTAGCTGCTTTTCACGGCTGTGTTTATGCCGCTTTACACCCCCTTGACTCACTTACAGAGAGATATCAATACATAGGTTTGAAGATTCTTACTAGTCAGATATATTCTTGTGCGGTGAATAGGGGGTGTTGAGTCCAGTTCACTGAAAAAGGAATAGGTCTTGTCTCTTACATATTGGGTTTATGGAACGGTATCGGAGCAAATTTGAAACCCTTGTTTTATGCATCACCCCACCTCACCTTTCCCGTTCAGCAGCCATAGTGTGTTTCCTAAATGTGTGACTCTGTTCTGTTTTGCAATTCAGTTCAACTGTAGCGGGTTTTACATTCCCTCTAGAAGTGATATCTTATGATAAGTGTCTTTTTCTGTGTGACTTATTTCACTTAGAATCGTCGTACCTAAATCCACTCATCGTGCTGCTACTAGCCTTATGACGTGGATTTCATGGCTGAGTGATATTCCATTGTACATGAGGACCACAACTTCTTTATCCATTTTTCTCTTTCCTAGGATATTTAAGGTGTAATGAAGTGGGGGTTCTTGTCAACAGAGCAGCCCTAAACTTTGGGTTGCCTGTGTCTTGCTGATTTTTAGTTTTCCCAATTTATACGCCCATGAGTGGAAGTGCCCTATGCTCTCCAAGCTGTGTTTTTTAGATGTTTCAGAACACACCGTACACTTCTCCAGAGTGGCTGTTGGCAATTTACATCCCACCCATCAGCGTAGCAAGGCTCCCATTTCTCCATGGCCGGTCCTGCATTTCTGGTTTGGACACTTTTTTCCGCATGGCCCTTTTGCCCGCTGGGAAGTGAGACTTCTTTGGAGCGCTGGTTGGCCTTTCCAGGTTGCTTGGTTGGCCAAAAAGGGCGTATGCGTTTTTTCCTGAATATATTCAGGAAAAAACGCATACGCCCTTTTTGGCCAAGGGCATCATTGTCCACGTTTTGCCGCTTTTCATGTGCTTTCAAGGCGATTCGAATCTACCTCCTGAAATCTGTTTCCTGCAATTCTGCCTTGCTTTCAAAGCCTCTTCGTTGCCTTCCCTTAATATATTTGTGGACGAGAGGTATCATTTAAAACTCTGCAGGTTTGTGAATTGCAGTGCCCCTGAGCTCCATTTTTCAACTCGCTTTTTTGGGAGCTGGCCGCAAAAGCGCAGGATTGCTTCAGGCCCTCTTCTGGTTCTGGGGGGCAGGCTGAGCTTGTGCTTAATTCTTCTTCCTGATGGGAAAATAGAGTGACCTGTGCCTGTTCCAACACCTAGAGCTAGTCTCTCATTGGTTCCCCCTCTTCCCGTTCATCCTCAGGACAAATTGCAACCTGTACGGAACAGGAGGTTAAAGGTGCTGATTCTCCAAGGAGGGAGATGGCTAGTAAATCGGCTGGAATGGCGAACCCGAGCAAAGGAGATGAGAAATGAGGTGCGTTTTAGAAACCTTTCCCGATCACACGGTGTACCATCTTCTGGGTTTCTCATGCCTGTTTTCGACGTAGGAAGATGCCCTTGAACCTGGAGATTTGGGACCCATGGGATGGGTACCATGCAGTACTACTTGAAAGGGTCTGCGTTGGCTCACCCAACCTCACCGAAACTCTCAGCCCCAAGAGTGTCCACCCTTATGTCTCAATCAGCTGTGGGTCTAGATATGGTCAATCCAGGTTGCATCACAGCCCCTGAACGAATTTTGTAAGAATTTCTCTCTCTTTCACTGTCTTTGTTTCACGGGTTTTGAAAAGTAATTTATTTTTATAATGGGGTTTAGCTGCTTTTCACGGCTGTGTTTATGCCGCTTTACACCCCCTTGACTCACTTACAGAGAGATATCAATACATAGGTTTGAAGATTCTTACTAGTCAGATATATTCTTGTGCGGTGAATAGGGGGTGTTGAGTCCAGTTCACTGAAAAAGGAATAGGTCTTGTCTCTTACATATTGGGTTTATGGAACGGTATCGGAGCAAATTTGAAACCCTTGTTTTATGCATCACCCCACCTCACCTTTCCCGTTCAGCAGCCATAGTGTGTTTCCTAAACGTGTGACTCTGTTCTGTTTTGTAATTCAGTTCAAGTGTAGCGGTTTTTACATTCCCTCTAGAAGTGATATCTTATGATAAGTGTCTTTTTCTGTGTGACTTATTTCACTTAGAATCGTCGTACCTAAATCCACTCATCGTGCTGCTACTAGCCTTATGACGTGGATTTCATGGCTGAGTGATATTCCATTGTACATGAGGACCACAACTTCTTTATCCATTTTTCTCTTTCCTAGGATATTTAAGGTGTAATGAAGTGGGGGTTCTTGTCAACAGAGCAGCCCTAAACTTTGGGTTGCCTGTGTCTTGCTGATTTTTAGTTTTCCCAATTTATACGCCCATGAGTGGAAGTGCCCTATGCTCTCCAAGCTGTGTTTTTTAGATGTTTCAGAACACACCGTACACTTCTCCAGAGTGGCTGTTGGCAATTTACATCCCACCCATCAGCGTAGCAAGGCTCCCATTTCTCCATGGCCGGTCCTGCATTTCTGGTTTGGACACTTTTTTCCGCATGGCCCTTTTGCCCGCTGGGAAGTGAGACTTCTTTGGAGCGCTGGTTGGCCTTTCCAGGTTGCTTGGTTGGCCAAAAAGGGCGTATGCGTTTTTTCCTGAATATATTCAGGAAAAAACGCATACGCCCTTTTTGGCCAAGGGCATCATTGTCCACGTTTTGCCGCTTTTCATGTGCTTTCAAGGCGATTCGAATCTACCTCCTGAAATCTGTTTCCTGCAATTCTGCCTTGCTTTCAAAGCCTCTTCGTTGCCTTCCCTTAATATATTTGTGGACGAGAGGTATCATTTAAAACTCTGCAGGTTTGTGAATTGCAGTGCCCCTGAGCTCCATTTTTCAACTCGCTTTTTTGGGAGCTGGCCGCAAAAGCGCAGGATTGCTTCAGGCCCTCTTCTGGTTCTGGGGGGCAGGCTGAGCTTGTGCTTAATTCTTCTTCCTGATGGGAAAATAGAGTGACCTGTGCCTGTCCCAACACCTAGAGCTAGTCTCTCATTGGTTCCCCCTCTTCCCGTTCATCCTCAGGACAAATTGCAACCTGTACGGAACAGGAGGTTAAAGGTGCTGATTCTCCAAGGAGGGAGATGGCTAGTAAATCGGCTGGAATGGCGAACCCGAGCAAAGGAGATGAGAAATGAGGTGCGTTTTAGAAACCTTTCCCGATCACACGGTGTACCATCTTCTGGGTTTCTCATGCCTGTTTTCGACGTAGGAAGATGCCCTTGAACCTGGAGATTTGGGACCCATGGGATGGGTACCATGCAGTATTACTTGAAAGGGTCTGCGTTGGCTCACCCAACCTCACCGAACCTCTCAGCCCCAAGAGTGTCCACCCTTATGTCTCAATCAGCTGTGGGTCTAGATATGGTCAATCCAGGTTGCATCACAGCCCCTGAACGAATTTTGTAAGAATTTCTCTCTCTTTCACTGTCTTTGTTTCACGGGTTTTGAAAAGTAATTTATTTTTATAATGGGGTTTAGCTGCTTTTCACGGCTGTGTTTATGCCGCTTTACACCCCCTTGACTCACTTACAGAGAGATATCAATACATAGGTTTGAAGATTCTTACTAGTCAGATATATTCTTGTGCGGTGAATAGGGGGTGTTGAGTCCAGTTCACTGAAAAAGGAATAGGTCTTGTCTCTTACATATTGGGTTTATGGAACGGTATCGGAGCAAATTTGAAACCCTTGTTTTATGCATCACCCCACCTCACCTTTCCCGTTCAGCAGCCATAGTGTGTTTCCTGAACGTGTGACTCTGTTCTGTTTTGTAATTCAGTTCAAGTGTAGCGGTTTTTACATTCCCTCTCTAAGTGATATCTTATGATAAGTGTCTTTTTCTGTGTGACTTATTTCACTTAGAATCGTCGTACCTAAATCCACTCATCGTGCTGCTACTAGCCTTATGACGTGGATTTCATGGCTGAGTGATATTCCATTGTACATGAGGACCACAACTTCTTTATCCATTTTTCTCTTTCCTAGGATATTTAAGGTGTAATGAAGTGGGGGTTCTTGTCAACAGAGCAGCCCTAAACTTTGGGGTGCCTGTGTCTTGCTGATTTTTAGTTTTCCCAATTTATACGCCCATGAGTGGAAGTGCCCTATGCTCTCCAAGCTGTGTTTTTTAGATGTTTCAGAACACACCGTACACTTCTCCAGAGTGGCTGTTGGCAATTTACATCCCACCCATCAGCGTAGCAAGGCTCCCATTTCTCCATGGCCGGTCCTGCATTTCTGGTTTGGACACTGTTTTCCGCATGGCCCTTTTGCCCGCTGGGAAGTGAGACTTCTTTGGAGCGCTGGTTGGCCTTTCCAGGTTGCTTGGTTGGCCAAAAAGGGCGTATGCATTTTTTCCTGAATATATTCAGGAAAAAACGCATACGCCCTTTTTGGCCAAGGGCATCATTGTCCACGTTTTGCCGCTTTTCATGTGCTTTCAAGGCGATTCGAATCTACCTCCTGAAATCTGTTTCTTGCAATTCTGCCTTGCTTTCAAAGCCTCTTCGTTGCCTTCCCTTAATATATTTGTGGACGAGAGGTATCATTTAAAACTCTGCAGGTTTGTGAATTGCAGTGCCCCTGAGCTCCATTTTTCAACTCGCTTTTTTGGGAGCTGGCCGCCAAAGCGCAGGATTGCTTCAGGCCCTCTTCTGGTTCTGGGGGGCAGGCTGAGCTTTTGCTTAATTCTTCTTCCTGATGGGAAAATAGAGTGACCTGTGCCTGTCCCAACACCTAGAGCTAGTCTCTCATTGGTTCCCCCTCTTCCCGTTCATCCTCAGGACAAATTGCAACCTGTACGGAACAGGAGGTTAAAGGTGCTGATTCTCCAAGGAGGGAGATGGCTAGTAAATCGGCTGGAATGGCGAACCCGAGCAAAGGAGATGAGAAATGAGGTGCGTTTTAGAAACCTTTCCCGATCACACGGTGTACCATCTTCTGGGTTTCTCATGCCTGTTTTCGACGTAGGAAGATGCCCTTGAACCTGGAGATTTGGGACCCATGGGATGGGTACCATGCAGTACTACTTGAAAGGGTCTGCGTTGGCTCACCCAACCTCACCGAACCTCTCAGCCCCAAGAGTGTCCACCCTTATGTCTCAATCAGCTGTGGGTCTAGATATGGTCAATCCAGGTTGCATCACAGCCCCTGAACGAATTTTGTAAGAATTTCTCTCTCTTTCACTGTCTTTGTTTCACGGGTTTTGAAAAGTAATTTATTTTTATAATGGGGTTTAGCTGCTTTTCACGGCTGTGTTTATGCCGCTTTACACCCCCTTGACTCACTTACAGAGAGATATCAATACATAGGTTTGAAGATTCTTACTAGTCAGATATATTCTTGTGCGGTGAATAGGGGGTGTTGAGTCCAGTTCACTGAAAAAGGAATAGGTCTTGTCTCTTACATATTGGGTTTATGGAACGGTATCTGAGCTAATTTGAAACCCTTGTTTTATGCATCACCCCACCTCACCTTTCCCGTTCAGCAGCCATAGTGTGTTTTCTGAACGTGTGACTCTGTTCTGTTTTGTAATTCAGTTCAAGTGTAGCGGTTTTTACATTCCCTCTCTAAGTGATATCTTATGATAAGTGTCTTTTTCTGTGTGACTTATTTCACTTAGAATCGTCGTACCTAAATCCACTCATCGTGCTGCTACTAGCCTTATGACGTGGATTTCATGGCTGAGTGATATTCCATTGTACATGAGGACCACCACTTCTTTATCCATTTTTCGCTTTCCTAGGATATTTAAGGTGTAATGAAGTGGGGGTTCTTGTCAACAGAGCAGCCCTAAACTTTGGGGTGCCTGTGTCTTGCTGATTTTTAGTTTTCCCAATTTATACGCCCATGAGTGGAAGTGCCCTATGCTCTCCAAGCTGTGTTTTTTAGATGTTTCAGAACACACCGTACACTTCTCCAGTGTGGCTGTTGGCAAGTTACATCCCACCCATCAGCGTAGCAAGGCTCCCATTTCTCCATGGCCGGTCCTGCATTTCTGGTTTGGACACTGTTTTCCGCATGGCCCTTTTGCCCGCTGGGAAGCGAGACTTCTTTGGAGCGCTGATTGGCCTTTCCAGGTTGCTTGGTTGGCCAAAAAGGGCGTATGCGTTTTTTCCTGAATATATTCAGGAAAAAACGCATACGCCCTTTTTGGCCAAGGGCATCATTGTCCACGTTTTGCCGCTTTTCATGTGCTTTCAAGGCGATTCGAATCTACCTCCTGAAATCTGTTTCCTGCAATTCTGCCTTGCTTTCAAAGCCTCTTCGTTGCCTTCCCTTAATATATTTGTGGACGAGAGGTATCATTTAAAACTCTGCAGGTTTGTGAATTGCAGTGCCCCTGAGCTCCATTTTTCAACTCGCTGTTTTGGGAGCTGGCCGCCAAAGCGCAGGATTGCTTCAGGCCCTCTTCTGGTTCTGGGGGGCAGGCTGAGCTTGTGCTTAATTCTTCTTCCTGATGGGAAAATAGAGTGACCTGTGCCTGTCCCAACACCTAGAGCTAGTCTCTCATTGGTTCCCCCTCTTCCCGTTCATCCTCAGGACAAATTGCAACCTGTACGGAACAGGAGGTTAAAGGTGCTGATTCTCCAAGGAGGGAGATGGCTAGTAAATCGGCTGGAATGGCGAACCCGAGCAAAGGAGATGAGAAATGAGGTGCGTTTTAGAAACCTTTCCCGATCACACCGTGTACCATCTTCTGGGTTTCTCATGCCTGTTTTCGACGTAGGAAGATGCCCTTGAACCTGGAGATTTGGGACCCATGGGATGGGTACCATGCAGTATTACTTGAAAGGGTCTGCGTTGGCTCACCCTACCTCACCGAACCTCTCAGCCCCAAGAGTGTCCACCCTTATGTCTCAATCAGCTGTGGGTCTAGATATGGTCAATCCAGGTTGCATCACAGCCCCTGAACGAATTTTGTAAGAATTTCTCTCTCTTTCACTGTCTTTGTTTCACGGGTTTTGAAAAGTAATTTATTTTTATAATGGGGTTTAGCTGCTTTTCACGGCTGTGTTTATGCCGCTTTACACCCCCTTGACTCACTTACAGAGAGATATCAATACATAGGTTTGAAGATTCTTACTAGTCAGATATATTCTTGTGCGGTGAATAGGGGGTGTTGAGTCCAGTTCACTGAAAAAGGAATAGGTCTTGTCTCTTACATATTGGGTTTATGGAACGGTATCGGAGCTAATTTGAAACCCTTGTTTTATGCATCACCCCACCTCACCTTTCCCGTTCAGCAGCCATAGTGTGTTTCCTAAACGTGTGACTCTGTTCTGTTTTGTAATTCAGTTCAAGTGTAGCGGTTTTTACATTCCCTCTCTAAGTGATATCTTATGATAAGTGTCTTTTTCTGTGTGACTTATTTCACTTAGAATCGTCGTACCTAAATCCACTCATCGTGCTGCTACTAGCCTTATGACGTTGATTTCATGGCTGAGTGATATTCCATTGTACATGAGGACCACAACTTCTTTATCCATTTTTCTCTTTCCTAGGATATTTAAGGTGTAATGAAGTGGGGGTTCTTGTCAACAGAGCAGCCCTAAACTTTGGGGTGCCTGTGTCTTGCTGATTTTTAGTTTTCCCAATTTATACGCCCATGAGTGGAAGTGCCCTATGCTCTCCAAGCTGTGTTTTTTAGATATTTCAGAACACACCGTACACTTCTCCAGAGTGGCTGTTGGCAATTTACATCCCACCCATCAGCATAGCAAGGCTCCCATTTCTCCATGGCCGGTCCTGCATTTCTGGTTTGGACACTGTTTTCCGCATGGCCCTTTTGCCCGCTGGGAAGCGAGACTTCTTTGGAGCGCTGATTGGCCTTTCCAGGTTGCTTGGTTGGCCAAAAAGGGCGTATGCGTTTTTTCCTGAATATATTCAGGAAAAAACGCATACGCCCTTTTTGGCCAAGGGCATCATTGTCCACGTTTTGCCGCTTTTCATGTGCTTTCAAGGCGATTCGAATCTACCTCCTGAAATCTGTTTCCTGCAATTCTGCCTTGCTTTCAAAGCCTCTTCGTTGCCTTCCCTTAATATATTTGTGGACGAGAGGTATCATTTAAAACTCTGCAGGTTTGTGAATTGCAGTGCCCCTGAGCTCCATTTTTCAACTCGCTTTTTTGGGAGCTGGCCGCAAAAGCGCAGGATTGCTTCAGGCCCTCTTCTGGTTCTGGGGGGCAGGCTGAGCTTGTGCTTAATTCTTCTTCCTGATGGGAAAATAGAGTGACCTGTGCCTGTCCCAACACCTAGAGCTAGTCTCTCATTGGTTCCCCCTCTTCCCGTTCATCCTCAGGACAAATTGCAACCTGTACGGAACAGGAGGTTAAAGGTGCTGATTCTCCAAGGAGGGAGATGGCTAGTAAATCGGCTGGAATGGCGAACCCGAGCAAAGGAGATGAGAAATGAGGTGCGTTTTAGAAACCTTTCCCGATCACACGGTGTACCATCTTCTGGGTTTCTCATGCCTGTTTTCGACGTAGGAAGATGCCCTTGAACCTGGAGATTTGGGACCCATGGGATGGGTACCATGCAGTACTACTTGAAAGGGTCTGCGTTGGCTCACCCAACCTCACCGAACCTCTCAGCCCCAAGAGTGTCCACCCTTATGTCTCAATCAGCTGTGGGTCTAGATATGGTCAATCCAGGTTGCATCACAGCCCCTGAACGAATTTTGTAAGAATTTCTCTCTCTTTCACTGTCTTTGTTTCACGGGTTTTGAAAAGTAATTTATTTTTATAATGGGGTTTAGCTGCTTTTCACGGCTGTGTTTATGCCGCTTTACACCCCCTTGACTCACTTACAGAGAGATATCAATACATAGGTTTGAAGATTCTTACTAGTCAGATATATTCTTGTGCGGTGAATAGGGGGTGTTGAGTCCAGTTCACTGAAAAAGGAATAGGTCTTGTCTCTTACATATTGGGTTTATGGAACGGTATCGGAGCAAATTTGAAACCCTTGTTTTATGCATCACCCCACCTCACCTTTCCCGTTCAGCAGCCATAGTGTGTTTCCTAAACGTGTGACTCTGTTCTGTTTTGTAATTCAGTTCAAGTGTAGCGGTTTTTACATTCCCTCTCTAAGTGATATCTTATGATAAGTGTCTTTTTCTGTGTGACTTATTTCACTTAGAATCGTCGTACCTAAATCCACTCATCGTGCTGCTACTAGCCTTATGACGTGGATTTCATGGCTGAGTGATATTCCATTGTACATGAGGACCACAACTTCTTTATCCATTTTTCTCTTTCCTAGGATATTTAAGGTGTAATGAAGTGGGGGTTCTTGTCAACAGAGCAGCCCTAAACTTTGGGTTGCCTGTGTCTTGCTGATTTTTAGTTTTCCCAATTTATACGCCCATGAGTGGAAGTGCCCTATGCTCTCCAAGCTGTGTTTTTTAGATGTTTCAGAACACACCGTACACTTCTCCAGAGTGGCTGTTGGCAATTTACATCCCACCCATCAGCGTAGCAAGGCTCCCATTTCTCCATGGCCGGTCCTGCATTTCTGGTTTGGACACTTTTTTCCGCATGGCCCTTTTGCCCGCTGGG
Source organism: Balaenoptera acutorostrata (assembly GCF_949987535.1). Taxonomy (NCBI): domain Eukaryota; kingdom Metazoa; phylum Chordata; class Mammalia; order Artiodactyla; family Balaenopteridae; genus Balaenoptera; species Balaenoptera acutorostrata. The sequence goes on along the minus strand of NW_026646373.1, from coordinate 259,507 downwards.
AAGCGAGACTTCTTTGGAGCACTGATTGGCCTTTCCAGGTTGCTTGGTTGGCCAAAAAGGGCGTATGCGTTTTTTCCTGAATATATTCAGGAAAAAACGCATACGCCCTTTTTGGCCAAGGGCATCATTGTCCACGTTTTGCCGCTTTTCATGTGCTTTCAAGGCGATTCGAATCTACCTCCTGAAATCTGTTTCCTGCAATTCTGCCTTGCTTTCAAAGCCTCTTCGTTGCCTTCCCTTAATATATTTGTGGACGAGAGGTATCATTTAAAACTCTGCAGGTTTGTGAATTGCAGTGCCCCTGAGCTCCATTTTTCAACTCGCTTTTTTGGGAGCTGGCCGCCAAAGCGCAGGATTGCTTCAGGCCCTCTTCTGGTTCTGGGGGGCAGGCTGAGCTTGTGCTTAATTCTTCTTCCTGATGGGAAAATAGAGTGACCTGTGCCTGTCCCAACACCTAGAGCTAGTCTCTCATTGGTTCCCCCTCTTCCCGTTCATCCTCAGGACAAATTGCAACCTGTACGGAACAGGAGGTTAAAGGTGCTGATTCTCCAAGGAGGGAGATGGCTAGTAAATCGGCTGGAATGGCGAACCCGAGCAAAGGAGATGAGAAATGAGGTGCGTTTTAGAAACCTTTCCCGATCACACGGTGTACCATCTTCTGGGTTTCTCATGCCTGTTTTCGACGTAGGAAGATGCCCTTGAACCTGGAGATTTGGGACCCATGGGATGGGTACCATGCAGTATTACTTGAAAGGGTCTGCGTTGGCTCACCCAACCTCACCAAACCTCTCAGCCCCAAGAGTGTCCACCCTTATGTCTCAATCAGCTGTGGGTCTAGATATGGTCAATCCAGGTTGCATCACAGCCCCTGAACGAATTTTGTAAGAATTTCTCTCTCTTTCACTGTCTTTGTTTCACGGGTTTTGAAAAGTAATTTATTTTTATAATGGGGTTTAGCTGCTTTTCACGGCTGTGTTTATGCCGCTTTACACCCCCTTGACTCACTTACAGAGAGATATCAATACATAGGTTTGAAGATTCTTACTAGTCAGATATATTCTTGTGCGGTGAATAGGGGGTGTTGAGTCCAGTTCACTGAAAAAGGAATAGGTCTTGTCTCTTACATATTGGGTTTATGGAACGGTATCGGAGCTAATTTGAAACCCTTGTTTTATGCATCACCCCACCTCACCTTTCCCGTTCAGCAGCCATAGTGTGTTTCCTAAATGTGTGACTCTGTTCTGTTTTGCAATTCAGTTCAACTGTAGCGGGTTTTACATTCCCTCTAGAAGTGATATCTTATGATAAGTGTCTTTTTCTGTGTGACTTATTTCACTTAGAATCGTCGTACCTAAATCCACTCATCGTGCTGCTACTAGCCTTATGACGTGGATTTCATGGCTGAGTGATATTCCATTGTACATGAGGACCACCACTTCTTTATCCATTTTTCGCTTTCCTAGGATATTTAAGGTGTAATGAAGTGGGGGTTCTTGTCAACAGAGCAGCCCTAAACTTTGGGGTGCCTGTGTCTTGCTGATTTTTAGTTTTCCCAATTTATACGCCCATGAGTGGAAGTGCCCTATGCTCTCCAAGCTGTGTTTTTTAGATGTTTCAGAACACACCGTACACTTCTCCAGTGTGGCTGTTGGCAAGTTACATCCCACCCATCAGCGTAGCAAGGCTCCCATTTCTCCATGGCCGGTCCTGCATTTCTGGTTTGGACACTGTTTTCCGCATGGCCCTTTTGCCCGCTGGGAAGCGAGACTTCTTTGGAGCGCTGATTGGCCTTTCCAGGTTGCTTGGTTGGCCAAAAAGGGCGTATGCGTTTTTTCCTGAATATATTCAGGAAAAAACGCATACGCCCTTTTTGGCCAAGGGCATCATTGTCCACGTTTTGCCGCTTTTCATGTGCTTTCAAGGCGATTCGAATCTACCTCCTGAAATCTGTTTCCTGCAATTCTGCCTTGCTTTCAAAGCCTCTTCGTTGCCTTCCCTTAATATATTTGTGGACGAGAGGTATCATTTAAAACTCTGCAGGTTTGTGAATTGCAGTGCCCCTGAGCTCCATTTTTCAACTCGCTGTTTTGGGAGCTGGCCGCCAAAGCGCAGGATTGCTTCAGGCCCTCTTCTGGTTCTGGGGGGCAGGCTGAGCTTGTGCTTAATTCTTCTTCCTGATGGGAAAATAGAGTGACCTGTGCCTGTCCCAACACCTAGAGCTAGTCTCTCATTGGTTCCCCCTCTTCCCGTTCATCCTCAGGACAAATTGCAACCTGTACGGAACAGGAGGTTAAAGGTGCTGATTCTCCAAGGAGGGAGATGGCTAGTAAATCGGCTGGAATGGCGAACCCGAGCAAAGGAGATGAGAAATGAGGTGCGTTTTAGAAACCTTTCCCGATCACACCGTGTACCATCTTCTGGGTTTCTCATGCCTGTTTTCGACGTAGGAAGATGCCCTTGAACCTGGAGATTTGGGACCCATGGGATGGGTACCATGCAGTATTACTTGAAAGGGTCTGCGTTGGCTCACCCTACCTCACCGAACCTCTCAGCCCCAAGAGTGTCCACCCTTATGTCTCAATCAGCTGTGGGTCTAGATATGGTCAATCCAGGTTGCATCACAGCCCCTGAACGAATTTTGTAAGAATTTCTCTCTCTTTCACTGTCTTTGTTTCACGGGTTTTGAAAAGTAATTTATTTTTATAATGGGGTTTAGCTGCTTTTCACGGCTGTGTTTATGCCGCTTTACACCCCCTTGACTCACTTACAGAGAGATATCAATACATAGGTTTGAAGATTCTTACTAGTCAGATATATTCTTGTGCGGTGAATAGGGGGTGTTGAGTCCAGTTCACTGAAAAAGGAATAGGTCTTGTCTCTTACATATTGGGTTTATGGAACGGTATCGGAGCTAATTTGAAACCCTTGTTTTATGCATCACCCCACCTCACCTTTCCCGTTCAGCAGCCATAGTGTGTTTCCTAAACGTGTGACTCTGTTCTGTTTTGTAATTCAGTTCAAGTGTAGCGGTTTTTACATTCCCTCTCTAAGTGATATCTTATGATAAGTGTCTTTTTCTGTGTGACTTATTTCACTTAGAATCGTCGTACCTAAATCCACTCATCGTGCTGCTACTAGCCTTATGACGTTGATTTCATGGCTGAGTGATATTCCATTGTACATGAGGACCACAACTTCTTTATCCATTTTTCTCTTTCCTAGGATATTTAAGGTGTAATGAAGTGGGGGTTCTTGTCAACAGAGCAGCCCTAAACTTTGGGGTGCCTGTGTCTTGCTGATTTTTAGTTTTCCCAATTTATACGCCCATGAGTGGAAGTGCCCTATGCTCTCCAAGCTGTGTTTTTTAGATATTTCAGAACACACCGTACACTTCTCCAGAGTGGCTGTTGGCAATTTACATCCCACCCATCAGCATAGCAAGGCTCCCATTTCTCCATGGCCGGTCCTGCATTTCTGGTTTGGACACTGTTTTCCGCATGGCCCTTTTGCCCGCTGGGAAGCGAGACTTCTTTGGAGCGCTGATTGGCCTTTCCAGGTTGCTTGGTTGGCCAAAAAGGGCGTATGCGTTTTTTCCTGAATATATTCAGGAAAAAACGCATACGCCCTTTTTGGCCAAGGGCATCATTGTCCACGTTTTGCCGCTTTTCATGTGCTTTCAAGGCGATTCGAATCTACCTCCTGAAATCTGTTTCCTGCAATTCTGCCTTGCTTTCAAAGCCTCTTCGTTGCCTTCCCTTAATATATTTGTGGACGAGAGGTATCATTTAAAACTCTGCAGGTTTGTGAATTGCAGTGCCCCTGAGCTCCATTTTTCAACTCGCTTTTTTGGGAGCTGGCCGCAAAAGCGCAGGATTGCTTCAGGCCCTCTTCTGGTTCTGGGGGGCAGGCTGAGCTTGTGCTTAATTCTTCTTCCTGATGGGAAAATAGAGTGACCTGTGCCTGTCCCAACACCTAGAGCTAGTCTCTCATTGGTTCCCCCTCTTCCCGTTCATCCTCAGGACAAATTGCAACCTGTACGGAACAGGAGGTTAAAGGTGCTGATTCTCCAAGGAGGGAGATGGCTAGTAAATCGGCTGGAATGGCGAACCCGAGCAAAGGAGATGAGAAATGAGGTGCGTTTTAGAAACCTTTCCCGATCACACGGTGTACCATCTTCTGGGTTTCTCATGCCTGTTTTCGACGTAGGAAGATGCCCTTGAACCTGGAGATTTGGGACCCATGGGATGGGTACCATGCAGTACTACTTGAAAGGGTCTGCGTTGGCTCACCCAACCTCACCGAACCTCTCAGCCCCAAGAGTGTCCACCCTTATGTCTCAATCAGCTGTGGGTCTAGATATGGTCAATCCAGGTTGCATCACAGCCCCTGAACGAATTTTGTAAGAATTTCTCTCTCTTTCACTGTCTTTGTTTCACGGGTTTTGAAAAGTAATTTATTTTTATAATGGGGTTTAGCTGCTTTTCACGGCTGTGTTTATGCCGCTTTACACCCCCTTGACTCACTTACAGAGAGATATCAATACATAGGTTTGAAGATTCTTACTAGTCAGATATATTCTTGTGCGGTGAATAGGGGGTGTTGAGTCCAGTTCACTGAAAAAGGAATAGGTCTTGTCTCTTACATATTGGGTTTATGGAACGGTATCGGAGCAAATTTGAAACCCTTGTTTTATGCATCACCCCACCTCACCTTTCCCGTTCAGCAGCCATAGTGTGTTTCCTAAACGTGTGACTCTGTTCTGTTTTGTAATTCAGTTCAAGTGTAGCGGTTTTTACATTCCCTCTCTAAGTGATATCTTATGATAAGTGTCTTTTTCTGTGTGACTTATTTCACTTAGAATCGTCGTACCTAAATCCACTCATCGTGCTGCTACTAGCCTTATGACGTGGATTTCATGGCTGAGTGATATTCCATTGTACATGAGGACCACAACTTCTTTATCCATTTTTCTCTTTCCTAGGATATTTAAGGTGTAATGAAGTGGGGGTTCTTGTCAACAGAGCAGCCCTAAACTTTGGGTTGCCTGTGTCTTGCTGATTTTTAGTTTTCCCAATTTATACGCCCATGAGTGGAAGTGCCCTATGCTCTCCAAGCTGTGTTTTTTAGATGTTTCAAAACACACCGTACACTTCTCCAGAGTGGCTGTTGGCAATTTACATCCCACCCATCAGCGTAGCAAGGCTCCCATTTCTCCATGGCCGGTCCTGCATTTCTGGTTTGGACACTTTTTTCCGCATGGCCCTTTTGCCCGCTGGGAAGCGAGACTTCTTTGGAGCACTGATTGGCCTTTCCAGGTTGCTTGGTTGGCCAAAAAGGGCGTATGCGTTTTTTCCTGAATATATTCAGGAAAAAACGCATACGCCCTTTTTGGCCAAGGGCATCATTGTCCACGTTTTGCCGCTTTTCATGTGCTTTCAAGGCGATTCGAATCTACCTCCTGAAATCTGTTTCCTGCAATTCTGCCTTGCTTTCAAAGCCTCTTCGTTGCCTTCCCTTAATATATTTGTGGACGAGAGGTATCATTTAAAACTCTGCAGGTTTGTGAATTGCAGTGCCCCTGAGCTCCATTTTTCAACTCGCTTTTTTGGGAGCTGGCCGCCAAAGCGCAGGATTGCTTCAGGCCCTCTTCTGGTTCTGGGGGGCAGGCTGAGCTTGTGCTTAATTCTTCTTCCTGATGGGAAAATAGAGTGACCTGTGCCTGTCCCAACACCTAGAGCTAGTCTCTCATTGGTTCCCCCTCTTCCCGTTCATCCTCAGGACAAATTGCAACCTGTACGGAACAGGAGGTTAAAGGTGCTGATTCTCCAAGGAGGGAGATGGCTAGTAAATCGGCTGGAATGGCGAACCCGAGCAAAGGAGATGAGAAATGAGGTGCGTTTTAGAAACCTTTCCCGATCACACGGTGTACCATCTTCTGGGTTTCTCATGCCTGTTTTCGACGTAGGAAGATGCCCTTGAACCTGGAGATTTGGGACCCATGGGATGGGTACCATGCAGTATTACTTGAAAGGGTCTGCGTTGGCTCACCCAACCTCACCAAACCTCTCAGCCCCAAGAGTGTCCACCCTTATGTCTCAATCAGCTGTGGGTCTAGATATGGTCAATCCAGGTTGCATCACAGCCCCTGAACGAATTTTGTAAGAATTTCTCTCTCTTTCACTGTCTTTGTTTCACGGGTTTTGAAAAGTAATTTATTTTTATAATGGGGTTTAGCTGCTTTTCACGGCTGTGTTTATGCCGCTTTACACCCCCTTGACTCACTTACAGAGAGATATCAATACATAGGTTTGAAGATTCTTACTAGTCAGATATATTCTTGTGCGGTGAATAGGGGGTGTTGAGTCCAGTTCACTGAAAAAGGAATAGGTCTTGTCTCTTACATATTGGGTTTATGGAACGGTATCGGAGCTAATTTGAAACCCTTGTTTTATGCATCACCCCACCTCACCTTTCCCGTTCAGCAGCCATAGTGTGTTTCCTAAATGTGTGACTCTGTTCTGTTTTGCAATTCAGTTCAACTGTAGCGGGTTTTACATTCCCTCTAGAAGTGATATCTTATGATAAGTGTCTTTTTCTGTGTGACTTATTTCACTTAGAATCGTCGTACCTAAATCCACTCATCGTGCTGCTACTAGCCTTATGACGTTGATTTCATGGCTGAGTGATATTCCATTGTACATGAGGACCACAACTTCTTTATCCATTTTTCTCTTTCCTAGGATATTTAAGGTGTAATGAAGTGGGGGTTCTTGTCAACAGAGCAGCCCTAAACTTTGGGGTGCCTGTGTCTTGCTGATTTTTAGTTTTCCCAATTTATACGCCCATGAGTGGAAGTGCCCTATGCTCTCCAAGCTGTGTTTTTTAGATGTTTCAGAACACACCGTACACTTCTCCAGAGTGGCTGTTGGCAATTTACATCCCACCCATCAGCGTAGCAAGGCTCCCATTTCTCCATGGCCGGTCCTGCATTTCTGGTTTGGACACTTTTTTCCGCATGGCCCTTTTGCCCGCTGGGAAGCGAGACTTCTTTGGAGCGCTGATTGGCCTTTCCAGGTTGCTTGGTTGGCCAAAAAGGGCGTATGCGTTTTTTCCTGAATATATTCAGGAAAAAACGCATACGCCCTTTTTGGCCAAGGGCATCATTGTCCACGTTTTGCCGCTTTTCATGTGCTTTCAAGGCGATTCGAATCTACCTCCTGAAATCTGTTTCCTGCAATTCTGCCTTGCTTTCAAAGCCTCTTCGTTGCCTTCCCTTAATATATTTGTGGACGAGAGGTATCATTTAAAACTCTGCAGGTTTGTGAATTGCAGTGCCCCTGAGCTCCATTTTTCAACTCGCTTTTTTGGGAGCTGGCCGCAAAAGCGCAGGATTGCTTCAGGCCCTCTTCTGGTTCTGGGGGGCAGGCTGAGCTTGTGCTTAATTCTTCTTCCTGATGGGAAAATAGAGTGACCTGTGCCTGTCCCAACACCTAGAGCTAGTCTCTCATTGGTTCCCCCTCTTCCCGTTCATCCTCAGGACAAATTGCAACCTGTACGGAACAGGAGGTTAAAGGTGCTGATTCTCCAAGGAGGGAGATGGCTAGTAAATCGGCTGGAATGGCGAACCCGAGCAAAGGAGATGAGAAATGAGGTGCGTTTTAGAAACCTTTCCCGATCACACGGTGTACCATCTTCTGGGTTTCTCATGCCTGTTTTCGACGTAGGAAGATGCCCTTGAACCTGGAGATTTGGGACCCATGGGATGGGTACCATGCAGTACTACTTGAAAGGGTCTGCGTTGGCTCACCCAACCTCACCGAACCTCTCAGCCCCAAGAGTGTCCACCCTTATGTCTCAATCAGCTGTGGGTCTAGATATGGTCAATCCAGGTTGCATCACAGCCCCTGAACGAATTTTGTAAGAATTTCTCTCTCTTTCACTGTCTTTGTTTCACGGGTTTTGAAAAGTAATTTAGTTTTATAATGGGGTTTAGCTGCTTTTCACGGCTGTGTTTATGCCGCTTTACACCCCCTTGACTCACTTACAGAGAGATATCAATACATAGGTTTGAAGATTCTTACTAGTCAGATATATTCTTGTGCGGTGAATAGGGGGTGTTGAGTCCAGTTCACTGAAAAAGGAATAGGTCTTGTCTCTTACATATTGGGTTTATGGAACGGTATCGGAGCAAATTTGAAACCCTTGTTTTATGCATCACCCCACCTCACCTTTCCCGTTCAGCAGCCATAGTGTGTTTCCTAAACGTGTGACTCTGTTCTGTTTTGTAATTCAGTTCAAGTGTAGCGGTTTTTACATTCCCTCTCTAAGTGATATCTTATGATAAGTGTCTTTTTCTGTGTGACTTATTTCACTTAGAATCGTCGTACCTAAATCCACTCATCGTGCTGCTACTAGCCTTATGACGTGGATTTCATGGCTGAGTGATATTCCATTGTACATGAGGACCACAACTTCTTTATCCATTTTTCTCTTTCCTAGGATATTTAAGGTGTAATGAAGTGGGGGTTCTTGTCAACAGAGCAGCCCTAAACTTTGGGTTGCCTGTGTCTTGCTGATTTTTAGTTTTCCCAATTTATACGCCCATGAGTGGAAGTGCCCTATGCTCTCCAAGCTGTGTTTTTTAGATGTTTCAGAACACACCGTACACTTCTCCAGAGTGGCTGTTGGCAATTTACATCCCACCCATCAGCATAGCAAGGCTCCCATTTCTCCATGGCCGGTCCTGCATTTCTGGTTTGGACACTTTTTTCCGCATGGCCCTTTTGTCCGCTGGGAAGCGAGACTTCTTTGGAGCACTGATTGGCCTTTCCAGGTTGCTTGGTTGGCCAAAAAGGGGGTATGCGTTTTTTCCTGAATATATTCAGGAAAAAACGCATACGCCCTTTTTGGCCAAGGGCATCATTGTCCACGTTTTGCCGCTTTTCATGTGCTTTCAAGGCGATTCGAATCTACCTCCTGAAATCTGTTTCCTGCAATTCTGCCTTGCTTTCAAAGCCTCTTCGTTGCCTTCCCTTAATATATTTGTGGACGAGAGGTATCATTTAAAACTCTGCAGGTTTGTGAATTGCAGTGCCCCTGAGCTCCATTTTTCAACTCGCTTTTTTGGGAGCTGGCCGCAAAAGCGCAGGATTGCTTCAGGCCCTCTTCTGGTTCTGGGGGGCAGGCTGAGCTTGTGCTTAATTCTTCTTCCTGATGGGAAAATAGAGTGACCTGTGCCTGTCCCAACACCTAGAGCTAGTCTCTCATTGGTTCCCCCTCTTCCCGTTCATCCTCAGGACAAATTGCAACCTGTACGGAACAGGAGGTTAAAGGTGCTGATTCTCCAAGGAGGGAGATGGCTAGTAAATCGGCTGGAATGGCGAACCCGAGCAAAGGAGATGAGAAATGAGGTGCGTTTTAGAAACCTTTCCCGATCACACGGTGTACCATCTTCTGGGTTTCTCATGCCTGTTTTCGACGTAGGAAGATGCCCTTGAACCTGGAGATTTGGGACCCATGGGATGGGTACCATGCAGTACTACTTGAAAGGGTCTGCGTTGGCTCACCCAACCTCACCGAACCTCTCAGCCCCAAGAGTGTCCACCCTTATGTCTCAATCAGCTGTGGGTCTAGATATGGTCAATCCAGGTTGCATCACAGCCCCTGAACGAATTTTGTAAGAATTTCTCTCTCTTTCACTGTCTTTGTTTCACGGGTTTTGAAAAGTAATTTATTTTTATAATGGGGTTTAGCTGCTTTTCACGGCTGTGTTTATGCCGCTTTACACCCCCTTGACTCACTTACAGAGAGATATCAATACATAGGTTTGAAGATTCTTACTAGTCAGATATATTCTTGTGCGGTGAATAGGGGGTGTTGAGTCCAGTTCACTGAAAAAGGAATAGGTCTTGTCTCTTACATATTGGGTTTATGGAACGGTATCGGAGCTAATTTGAAACCCTTGTTTTATGCATCACCCCACCTCACCTTTCCCGTTCAGCAGCCATAGTGTGTTTCCTAAACGTGTGACTCTGTTCTGTTTTGTAATTCAGTTCAAGTGTAGCGGTTTTTACATTCCCTCTCTAAGTGATATCTTATGATAAGTGTCTTTTTCTGTGTGACTTATTTCACTTAGAATCGTCGTACCTAAATCCACTCATCGTGCTGCTACTAGCCTTATGACGTTGATTTCATGGCTGAGTGATATTCCATTGTACATGAGGACCCCAACTTCTTTATCCATTTTTCTCTTTCCTAGGATATTTAAGGTGTAATGAAGTGGGGGTTCTTGTCAACAGAGCAGCCCTAAACTTTGGGGTGCCTGTGTCTTGCTGATTTTTAGTTTTCCCAATTTATACGCCCATGAGTGGAAGTGCCCTATGCTCTCCAAGCTGTGTTTTTTAGATGTTTCAGAACACACCGTACACTTCTCCAGAGTGGCTGTTGGCAATTTACATCCCACCCATCAGCGTAGCAAGGCTCCCATTTCTCCATGGCCGGTCCTGCATTTCTGGTTTGGACACTTTTTTCCGCATGGCCCTTTTGCCCGCTGGGAAGCGAGACTTCTTTGGAGCGCTGATTGGCCTTTCCAGGTTGCTTGGTTGGCCAAAAAGGGCGTATGCGTTTTTTCCTGAATATATTCAGGAAAAAACGCATACGCCCTTTTTGGCCAAGGGCATCATTGTCCACGTTTTGCCGCTTTTCATGTGCTTTCAAGGCGATTCGAATCTACCTCCTGAAATCTGTTTCCTGCAATTCTGCCTTGCTTTCAAAGCCTCTTCGTTGCCTTCCCTTAATATATTTGTGGACGAGAGGTATCATTTAAAACTCTGCAGGTTTGTGAATTGCAGTGCCCCTGAGCTCCATTTTTCAACTCGCTTTTTTGGGAGCTGGCCGCAAAAGCGCAGGATTGCTTCAGGCCCTCTTCTGGTTCTGGGGGGCAGGCTGAGCTTGTGCTTAATTCTTCTTCCTGATGGGAAAATAGAGTGACCTGTGCCTGTTCCAACACCTAGAGCTAGTCTCTCATTGGTTCCCCCTCTTCCCGTTCATCCTCAGGACAAATTGCAACCTGTACGGAACAGGAGGTTAAAGGTGCTGATTCTCCAAGGAGGGAGATGGCTAGTAAATCGGCTGGAATGGCGAACCCGAGCAAAGGAGATGAGAAATTAGGTGCGTTTTAGAAACCTTTCCCGATCACACGGTGTACCATCTTCTGGGTTTCTCATGCCTGTTTTCGACGTAGGAAGATGCCCTTGAACCTGGAGATTTGGGACCCATGGGATGGGTACCATGCAGTACTACTTGAAAGGGTCTGCGTTGGCTCACCCAACCTCACCGAACCTCTCAGCCCCAAGAGTGTCCACCCTTATGTCTCAATCAGCTGTGGGTCTAGATATGGTCAATCCAGGTTGCATCACAGCCCCTGAACGAATTTTGTAAGAATTTCTCTCTCTTTCACTGTCTTTGTTTCACGGGTTTTGAAAAGTAATTTATTTTTATAATGGGGTTTAGCTGCTTTTCACGGCTGTGTTTATGCCGCTTTACACCCCCTTGACTCACTTACAGAGAGATATCAATACATAGGTTTGAAGATTCTTACTAGTCAGATATATTCTTGTGCGGTGAATAGGGGGTGTTGAGTCCAGTTCACTGAAAAAGGAATAGGTCTTGTCTCTTACATATTGGGTTTATGGAACGGTATCGGAGCAAATTTGAAACCCTTGTTTTATGCATCACCCCACCTCCTCTTTCCCGTTCAGCAGCCATAGTGTGTTTCCTAAACGTGTGACTCTGTTCTGTTTTGTAATTCAGTTCAAGTGTAGCGGTTTTTACATTCCCTCTCTAAGTGATATCTTATGATAAGTGTCTTTTTCTGTGTGACTTATTTCACTTAGAATCGTCGTACCGAAATCCACTCATCGTGCTGCTACCAGCCTTATGACGTTGATTTCATGGCTGAGTGATATTCCATTGTACATGAGGACCACAACTTCTTTATCCATTTTTCTCTTTCCTAGGATATTTAAGGTGTAATGAAGTGGGGGTTCTTGTCAACAGAGCAGCCCTAAACTTTGGGGTGCCTGTGTCTTGCTGATTTTTAGTTTTCCCAATTTATACGCCCATGAGTGGAAGTGCCCTATGCTCTCCAAGCTGTGTTTTTTAGATGTTTCAGAACACACCGTACACTTCTCCAGAGTGGCTGTTGGCAATTTACATCCCACCCATCAGCGTAGCAAGGCTCCCATTTCTCCATGGCCGGTCCTGCATTTCTGGTTTGGACACTTTTTTCCGCATGGCCCTTTTGCCCGCTGGGAAGCGAGACTTCTTTGGAGCGCTGATTGGCCTTTCCAGGTTGCTTGGTTGGCCAAAAAGGGCGTATGCGTTTTTTCCTGAATATATTCAGGAAAAAACGCATACGCCCTTTTTGGCCAAGGGCATCATTGTCCACGTTTTGCCGCTTTTCATGTGCTTTCAAGGCGATTCGAATCTACCTCCTGAAATCTGTTTCCTGCAATTCTGCCTTGCTTTCAAAGCCTCTTCGTTGCCTTCCCTTAATATATTTGTGGACGAGAGGTATCATTTAAAACTCTGCAGGTTTGTGAATTGCAGTGCCCCTGAGCTCCATTTTTCAACTCGCTTTTTTGGGAGCTGGCCGCCAAAGCGCAGGATTGCTTCAGGCCCTCTTCTGGTTCTGGGGGGCAGGCTGAGCTTGTGCTTAATTCTTCTTCCTGATGGGAAAATAGAGTGACCTGTGCCTGTCCCAACACCTAGAGCTAGTCTCTCATTGGTTCCCCCTCTTCCCGTTCATCCTCAGGACAAATTGCAACCTGTACGGAACAGGAGGTTAAAGGTGCTGATTCTCCAAGGAGGGAGATGGCTAGTAAATCGGCTGGAATGGCGAACCCGAGCAAAGGAGATGAGAAATGAGGTGCGTTTTAGAAACCTTTCCCGATCACACCGTGTACCATCTTCTGGGTTTCTCATGCCTGTTTTCGACGTAGGAAGATGCCCTTGAACCTGGAGATTTGGGACCCATGGGATGGGTACCATGCAGTATTACTTGAAAGGGTCTGCGTTGGCTCACCCAACCTCACCGAACCTCTCAGCCCCAAGAGTGTCCACCCTTATGTCTCAATCAGCTGTGGGTCTAGATATGGTCAATCCAGGTTGCATCACAGCCCCTGAACGAATTTTGTAAGAATTTCTCTCTCTTTCACTGTCTTTGTTTCACGGGTTTTGAAAAGTAATTTATTTTTATAATGGGGTTTAGCTGCTTTTCACGGCTGTGTTTATGCCGCTTTACACCCCATTGACTCACTTACAGAGAGATATCAATACATAGGTTTGAAGATTCTTACTAGTCAGATATATTCTTGTGTGGTGAATAGGGGGTGTTGAGTCCAGTTCACTGAAAAAGGAATAGGTCTTGTCTCTTACATATTGGGTTTATGGAACGGTATCGGAGCTAATTTGAAACCCTTGTTTTATGCATCACCCCACCTCACCTTTCCCGTTCAGCAGCCATAGTGTGTTTCCTAAACGTGTGACTCTGTTCTGTTTTGTAATTCAGTTCAAGTGTAGCGGTTTTTACATTCCCTCTCTAAGTGATATCTTATGATAAGTGTCTTTTTCTGTGTGACTTATTTCACTTAGAATCGTCGTACCTAAATCCACTCATCGTGCTGCTACTAGCCTTATGACGTTGATTTCATGGCTGAGTGATATTCCATTGTACATGAGGACCACAACTTCTTTATCCATTTTTCTCTTTCCTAGGATATTTAAGGTGTAATGAAGTGGGGGTTCTTGTCCACAGAGCAGCCCTAAACTTTGGGGTGCCTGTGTCTTGCTGATTTTTAGTTTTCCCAATTTATACGCCCATGAGTGGAAGTGCCCTATGCTCTCCAAGCTGTGTTTTTTAGATGTTTCAGAACACACCGTACACTTCTCCGGAGTGGCTGTTGGCAATTTACATCCCACCCATCAGCGTAGCAAGGCTCCCATTTCTCCATGGCCGGTCCTGCATTTCTGGTTTGGACACTTTTTTCCGCATGGCCCTTTTGCCCGCTGGGAAGCGAGACTTCTTTGGAGCGCTGATTGGCCTTTCCAGGTTGCTTGGTTGGCCAAAAAGGGCGTATGCGTTTTTTCCTGAATATATTCAGGAAAAAACGCATACGCCCTTTTTGGCCAAGGGCATCATTGTCCACGTTTTGCCGCTTTTCATGTGCTTTCAAGGCGATTCGAATCTACCTCCTGAAATCTGTTTCCTGCAATTCTGCCTTGCTTTCAAAGCCTCTTCGTTGCCTTCCCTTAATATATTTGTGGACGAGAGGAATCATTTAAAACTCTGCAGGTTTGTGAATTGCAGTGCCCCTGAGCTCCATTTTTCAACTCGCTTTTTTGGGAGCTGGCCGCAAAAGCGCAGGATTGCTTCAGGCCCTCTTCTGGTTCTGGGGGGCAGGCTGAGCTTGTGCTTAATTCTTCTTCCTGATGGGAAAATAGAGTGACCTGTGCCTGTCCCAACACCTAGAGCTAGTCTCTCATTGGTTCCCCCTCTTCCCGTTCATCCTCAGGACAAATCGCAACCTGTACGGAACAGGAGGTTAAAGGTGCTGATTCTCCAAGGAGGGAGATGGCTAGTAAATCGGCTGGAATGGCGAACCCGAGCAAAGGAGATGAGAAATGAGGTGCGTTTTAGAAACCTTTCCCGATCACACGGTGTACCATCTTCTGGGTTTCTCATGCCTGTTTTCGACGTAGGAAGATGCCCTTGAACCTGGAGATTTGGGACCCATGGGATGGGTACCATGCAGTATTACTTGAAAGGGTCTGCGTTGGCTCACCCAACCTCACCGAACCTCTCAGCCCCAAGAGTGTCCACCCTTATGTCTCAATCAGCTGTGGGTCTAGATATGGTCAATCCAGGTTGCATCACAGCCCCTGAACGAATTTTGTAAGAATTTCTCTCTCTTTCACTGTCTTTGTTTCACGGGTTTTGAAGAGTAATTTATTTTTATAGTGGGGTTTAGCTGCTTTTCACGGCTGTGTTTATGCCGCTTTACACCCCCTTGACTCACTTACAGAGAGATATCAATACATAGGTTTGAAGATTCTTACTAGTCAGATATATTCTTGTGCGGTGAATAAGGGGTGTTGAGTCCAGTTCACTGAAAAAGGAATAGGTCTTGTCTCTTACATATTGGGTTTATGGAACGGTATCGGAGCTAATTTGAAACCCTTGTTTTATGCATCACCCCACCTCCCCTTTCCCGTTCAGCAGCCATAGTGTGTTTCCTAAACGTGTGACTCTGTTCTGTTTTGTAATTCAGTTCAAGTGTAGCGGTTTTTACATTCCCTCTCTAAGTGATATCTTAGGATAAGTGTCTTTTTCTGTGTGACTTATTTCACTTAGAATCGTCGTACCTAAATCCACTCATCGTGCTGCTACTAGCCTTATGACGTTGATTTCATGGCTGAGTGATATTCCATTGTACATGAGGACCCCAACTTCTTTATCCATTTTTCTCTTTCCTAGGATATTTAAGGTGTAATGAAGTGGGGGTTCTTGTCAACAGAGCAGCCCTAAACTTTGGGGTGCCTGTGTCTTGCTGATTTTTAGTTTTCCCAATTTATACGCCCATGAGTGGAAGTGCCCTATGCTCTCCAAGCTGTGTTTTTTAGATGTTTCAGAACACACCGTACACTTCTCCGGAGTGGCTGTTGGCAATTTACATCCCACCCATCAGCGTAGCAAGGCTCCCATTTCTCCATGGCCGGTCCTGCATTTCTGGTTTGGACACTTTTTTCCGCATGGCCCTTTTGCCCGCTGGGAAGCGAGACTTCTTTGGAGCGCTGATTGGCCTTTCCAGGTTGCTTGGTTGGCCAAAAAGGGCGTATGCGTTTTTTCCTGAATATATTCAGGAAAAAACGCATACGCCCTTTTTGGCCAAGGGCATCATTGTCCACGTTTTGCCGCTTTTCATGTGCTTTCAAGGCGATTCGAATCTACCTCCTGAAATCTGTTTCCTGCAATTCTGCCTTGCTTTCAAAGCCTCTTCGTTGCCTTCCCTTAATATATTTGTGGACGAGAGGTATCATTTAAAACTCTGCAGGTTTGTGAATTGCAGTGCCCCTGAGCTCCATTTTTCAACTCGCTTTTTTGGGAGCTGGCCGCAAAAGCGCAGGATTGCTTCAGGCCCTCTTCTGGTTCTGGGGGGCAGGCTGAGCTTGTGCTTAATTCTTCTTCCTGATGGGAAAATAGAGTGACCTGTGCCTGTCCCAACACCTAGAGCTAGTCTCTCATTGGTTCCCCCTCTTCCCGTTCATCCTCAGGACAAATTGCAACCTGTACGGAACAGGAGGTTAAAGGTGCTGATTCTCCAAGGAGGGAGATGGCTAGTAAATCGGCTGGAATGGCGAACCCGAGCAAAGGAGATGAGAAATGAGGTGCGTTTTAGAAACCTTTCCCGATCACACGGTGTACCATCTTCTGGGTTTCTCATGCCTGTTTTCGACGTAGGAAGATGCCCTTGAACCTGGAGATTTGGGACCCATGGGATGGGTACCATGCAGTATTACTTGAAAGGGTCTGCGTTGGCTCACCCAACCTCACCGAACCTCTCAGCCTCAAGAGTGTCCACCCTTATGTCTCAATCAGCTGTGGGTCTAGATATGGTCAATCCAGGTTGCATCACAGCCCCTGAACGAATTTTGTAAGAATTTCTCTCTCTTTCACTGCCTTTGTTTCACGGGTTTTGAAAAGTAATTTATTTTTATAATGGGGTTTAGCTGCTTTTCACGGCTGTGTTTATGCCGCTTTACACCCCCTTGACTCACTTACAGAGAGATATCAATACATAGGTTTGAAGATTCTTACTAGTCAGATATATTCTTGTGCGGTGAATAGGGGGTGTTGAGTCCAGTTCACTGAAAAAGGAATAGGTCTTGTCTCTTACATATTGGGTTTATGGAACGGTATCGGAGCTAATTTGAAACCCTTGTTTTATGCATCACCCCACCTCACCTTTCCCGTTCAGCAGCCATAGTGTGTTTCCTAAACGTGTGACTCTGTTCTGTTTTGTAATTCAGTTCAAGTGTAGCGGTTTTTACATTCCCTCTCTAAGTGATATCTTATGATAAGTGTCTTTTTCTGTGTGACTTATTTCACTTAGAATCGTCGTACCTAAATCCACTCATCGTGCTGCTACTAGCCTTATGACGTTGATTTCATGGCTGAGTGATATTCCATTGTACATGAGGACCACAACTTCTTTATCCATTTTTCTCTTTCCTAGGATATTGAAGGTGTAATGAAGTGGGGGTTCTTGTCCACAGAGCAGCCCTAAACTTTGGGGTGCCTGTGTCTTGCTGATTTTTAGTTTTCCCAATTTATACGCCCATGAGTGGAAGTGCCCTATGCTCTCCAAGCTGTGTTTTTTAGATGTTTCAGAACACACCGTACACTTCTCCGGAGTGGCTGTTGGCAATTTACATCCCACCCATCAGCGTAGCAAGGCTCCCATTTCTCCATGGCCGGTCCTGCATTTCTGGTTTGGACACTTTTTTCCGCATGGCCCTTTTGCCCGCTGGGAAGCGAGACTTCTTTGGAGCGCTGATTGGCCTTTCCAGGTTGCTTGGTTGGCCAAAAAGGGCGTATGCGTTTTTTCCTGAATATATTCAGGAAAAAACGCATACGCTCTTTTTGGCCAAGGGCATCATTGTCCACGTTTTGCCGCTTTTCATGTGCTTTCAAGGCGATTCGAATCTACCTCCTGAAATCTGTTTCCTGCAATTCTGCCTTGCTTTCAAAGCCTCTTCGTTGCCTTCCCTTAATATATTTGTGGACGAGAGGAATCATTTAAAACTCTGCAGGTTTGTGAATTGCAGTGCCCCTGAGCTCCATTTTTCAACTCGCTTTTTTGGGAGCTGGCCGCAAAAGCGCAGGATTGCTTCAGGCCCTCTTCTGGTTCTGGGGGGCAGGCTGAGGTTGTGCTTAATTCTTCTTCCTGATGGGAACATAGAGTGACCTGTGCCTGTCCCAACACCTAGAGCTAGTCTCTCATTGGTTCCCCCTCTTCCCGTTCATCCTCAGGACAAATCGCAACCTGTACGGAACAGGAGGTTAAAGGTGCTGATTCTCCAAGGAGGGAGATGGCTAGTAAATCGGCTGGAATGGCGAACCCGAGCAAAGGAGATGAGAAATGAGGTGCGTTTTAGAAACCTTTCCCGATCACACGGTGTACCATCTTCTGGGTTTCTCATGCCTGTTTTCGACGTAGGAAGATGCCCTTGAACCTGGAGATTTGGGACCCATGGGATGGGTACCATGCAGTATTACTTGAAAGGGTCTGCGTTGGCTCACCCAACCTCACCGAACCTCTCAGCCCCAAGAGTGTCCACCCTTATGTCTCAATCAGCTGTGGGTCTAGATATGGTCAATCCAGGTTGCATCACAGCCCCTGAACGAATTTTGTAAGAATTTCTCTCTCTTTCACTGTCTTTGTTTCACGGGTTTTGAAGAGTAATTTATTTTTATAGTGGGGTTTAGCTGCTTTTCACGGCTGTGTTTATGCCGCTTTACACCCCCTTGACTCACTTACAGAGAGATATCAATACATAGGTTTGAAGATTCTTACTAGTCAGATATATTCTTGTGCGGTGAATAAGGGGTGTTGAGTCCAGTTCACTGAAAAAGGAATAGGTCTTGTCTCTTACATATTGGGTTTATGGAACGGTATCGGAGCTAATTTGAAACCCTTGTTTTATGCATCACCCCACCTCCCCTTTCCCGTTCAGCAGCCATAGTGTGTTTCCTAAACGTGTGACTCTGTTCTGTTTTGTAATTCAGTTCAAGTGTAGCGGTTTTTACATTCCCTCTCTAAGTGATATCTTAGGATAAGTGTCTTTTTCTGTGTGACTTATTTCACTTAGAATCGTCGTACCTAAATCCACTCATCGTGCTGCTACTAGCCTTATGACGTTGATTTCATGGCTGAGTGATATTCCATTGTACATGAGGACCCCAACTTCTTTATCCATTTTTCTCTTTCCTAGGATATTTAAGGTGTAATGAAGTGGGGGTTCTTGTCAACAGAGCAGCCCTAAACTTTGGGGTGCCTGTGTCTTGCTGATTTTTAGTTTTCCCAATTTATACGCCCATGAGTGGAAGTGCCCTATGCTCTCCAAGCTGTGTTTTTTAGATGTTTCAGAACACACCGTACACTTCTCCGGAGTGGCTGTTGGCAATTTACATCCCACCCATCAGCGTAGCAAGGCTCCCATTTCTCCATGGCCGGTCCTGCATTTCTGGTTTGGAAACTTTTTTCCGCATGGCCCTTTTGCCCGCTGGGAAGCGAGACTTCTTTGGAGCGCTGATTGGCCTTTCCAGGTTGCTTGGTTGGCCAAAAAGGGCGTATGCGTTTTTTCCTGAATATATTCAGGAAAAAACGCATACGCCCTTTTTGGCCAAGGGCATCATTGTCCACGTTTTGCCGCTTTTCATGTGCTTTCAAGGCGATTCGAATCTACCTCCTGAAATCTGTTTCCTGCAATTCTGCCTTGCTTTCAAAGCCTCTTCGTTGCCTTCCCTTAATATATTTGTGGACGAGAGGTATCATTTAAAACTCTGCAGGTTTGTGAATTGCAGTGCCCCTGAGCTCCATTTTTCAACTCGCTTTTTTGGGAGCTGGCCGCAAAAGCGCAGGATTGCTTCAGGCCCTCTTCTGGTTCTGGGGGGCAGGCTGAGCTTGTGCTTAATTCTTCTTCCTGATGGGAAAATAGAGTGACCTGTGCCTGTCCCAACACCTAGAGCTAGTCTCTCATTGGTTCCCCCTCTTCCCGTTCATCCTCAGGACAAATTGCAACCTGTACGGAACAGGAGGTTAAAGGTGCTGATTCTCCAAGGAGGGAGATGGCTAGTAAATCGGCTGGAATGGCGAACCCGAGCAAAGGAGATGAGAAATGAGGTGCGTTTTAGAAACCTTTCCCGATCACACGGTGTACCATCTTCTGGGTTTCTCATGCCTGTTTTCGACGTAGGAAGATGCCCTTGAACCTGGAGATTTGGGACCCATGGGATGGGTACCATGCAGTACTACTTGAAAGGGTCTGCGTTGGCTCACCCAACCTCACCGAACCTCTCAGCCCCAAGAGTGTCCACCCTTATGTCTCAATCAGCTGTGGGTCTAGATATGGTCAATCCAGGTTGCATCACAGCCCCTGAACGAATTTTGTAAGAATTTCTCTCTCTTTCACTGCCTTTGTTTCACGGGTTTTGAAAAGTAATTTATTTTTATAATGGGGTTTAGCTGCTTTTCACGGCTGTGTTTATGCCGCTTTACACCCCCTTGACTCACTTACAGAGAGATATCAATACATAGGTTTGAAGATTCTTACTAGTCAGATATATTCTTGTGCGGTGAATAGGGGGTGTTGAGTCCAGTTCACTGAAAAAGGAATAGGTCTTGTCTCTTACATATTGGGTTTATGGAACGGTATCGGAGCTAATTTGAAACCCTTGTTTTATGCATCACCCCACCTCACCTTTCCCGTTCAGCAGCCATAGTGTGTTTCCTAAACGTGTGACTCTGTTCTGTTTTGTAATTCAGTTCAAGTGTAGCGGTTTTTACATTCCCTCTCTAAGTGATATCTTATGATAAGTGTCTTTTTCTGTGTGACTTATTTCACTTAGAATCGTCGTACCTAAATCCACTCATCGTGCTGCTACTAGCCTTATGACGTTGATTTCATGGCTGAGTGATATTCCATTGTACATGAGGACCACAACTTCTTTATCCATTTTTCTCTTTCCTAGGATATTGAAGGTGTAATGAAGTGGGGGTTCTTGTCCACAGAGCAGCCCTAAACTTTGGGGTGCCTGTGTCTTGCTGATTTTTAGTTTTCCCAATTTATACGCCCATGAGTGGAAGTGCCCTATGCTCTCCAAGCTGTGTTTTTTAGATGTTTCAGAACACACCGTACACTTCTCCGGAGTGGCTGTTGGCAATTTACATCCCACCCATCAGCGTAGCAAGGCTCCCATTTCTCCATGGCCGGTCCTGCATTTCTGGTTTGGACACTTTTTTCCGCATGGCCCTTTTGCCCGCTGGGAAGCGAGACTTCTTTGGAGCGCTGATTGGCCTTTCCAGGTTGCTTGGTTGGCCAAAAAGGGCGTATGCGTTTTTTCCTGAATATATTCAGGAAAAAACGCATACGCCCTTTTTGGCCAAGGGCATCATTGTCCACGTTTTGCCGCTTTTCATGTGCTTTCAAGGCGATTCGAATCTACCTCCTGAAATCTGTTTCCTGCAATTCTGCCTTGCTTTCAAAGCCTCTTCGTTGCCTTCCCTTAATATATTTGTGGACGAGAGGAATCATTTAAAACTCTGCAGGTTTGTGAATTGCAGTGCCCCTGAGCTCCATTTTTCAACTCGCTTTTTTGGGAGCTGGCCGCAAAAGCGCAGGATTGCTTCAGGCCCTCTTCTGGTTCTGGGGGGCAGGCTGAGCTTGTGCTTAATTCTTCTTCCTGATGGGAAAATAGAGTGACCTGTGCCTGTCCCAACACCTAGAGCTAGTCTCTCATTGGTTCCCCCTCTTCCCGTTCATCCTCAGGACAAATCGCAACCTGTACGGAACAGGAGGTTAAAGGTGCTGATTCTCCAAGGAGGGAGATGGCTAGTAAATCGGCTGGAATGGCGAACCCGAGCAAAGGAGATGAGAAATGAGGTGCGTTTTAGAAACCTTTCCCGATCACACGGTGTACCATCTTCTGGGTTTCTCATGCCTGTTTTCGACGTAGGAAGATGCCCTTGAACCTGGAGATTTGGGACCCATGGGATGGGTACCATGCAGTATTACTTGAAAGGGTCTGCGTTGGCTCACCCAACCTCACCGAACCTCTCAGCCCCAAGAGTGTCCACCCTTATGTCTCAATCAGCTGTGGGTCTAGATATGGTCAATCCAGGTTGCATCACAGCCCCTGAACGAATTTTGTAAGAATTTCTCTCTCTTTCACTGTCTTTGTTTCACGGGTTTTGAAGAGTAATTTATTTTTATAGTGGGGTTTAGCTGCTTTTCACGGCTGTGTTTATGCCGCTTTACACCCCCTTGACTCACTTACAGAGAGATATCAATACATAGGTTTGAAGATTCTTACTAGTCAGATATATTCTTGTGCGGTGAATAAGGGGTGTTGAGTCCAGTTCACTGAAAAAGGAATAGGTCTTGTCTCTTACATATTGGGTTTATGGAACGGTATCGGAGCTAATTTGAAACCCTTGTTTTATGCATCACCCCACCTCCCCTTTCCCGTTCAGCAGCCATAGTGTGTTTCCTAAACGTGTGACTCTGTTCTGTTTTGTAATTCAGTTCAAGTGTAGCGGTTTTTACATTCCCTCTCTAAGTGATATCTTAGGATAAGTGTCTTTTTCTGTGTGACTTATTTCACTTAGAATCGTCGTACCTAAATCCACTCATCGTGCTGCTACTAGCCTTATGACGTTGATTTCATGGCTGAGTGATATTCCATTGTACATGAGGACCCCAACTTCTTTATCCATTTTTCTCTTTCCTAGGATATTTAAGGTGTAATGAAGTGGGGGTTCTTGTCAACAGAGCAGCCCTAAACTTTGGGGTGCCTGTGTCTTGCTGATTTTTAGTTTTCCCAATTTATACGCCCATGAGTGGAAGTGCCCTATGCTCTCCAAGCTGTGTTTTTTAGATGTTTCAGAACACACCGTACACTTCTCCGGAGTGGCTGTTGGCAATTTACATCCCACCCATCAGCGTAGCAAGGCTCCCATTTCTCCATGGCCGGTCCTGCATTTCTGGTTTGGAAACTTTTTTCCGCATGGCCCTTTTGCCCGCTGGGAAGCGAGACTTCTTTGGAGCGCTGATTGGCCTTTCCAGGTTGCTTGGTTGGCCAAAAAGGGCGTATGCGTTTTTTCCTGAATATATTCAGGAAAAAACGCATACGCCCTTTTTGGCCAAGGGCATCATTGTCCACGTTTTGCCGCTTTTCATGTGCTTTCAAGGCGATTCGAATCTACCTCCTGAAATCTGTTTCCTGCAATTCTGCCTTGCTTTCAAAGCCTCTTCGTTGCCTTCCCTTAATATATTTGTGGACGAGAGGTATCATTTAAAACTCTGCAGGTTTGTGAATTGCAGTGCCCCTGAGCTCCATTTTTCAACTCGCTTTTTTGGGAGCTGGCCGCAAAAGCGCAGGATTGCTTCAGGCCCTCTTCTGGTTCTGGGGGGCAGGCTGAGCTTGTGCTTAATTCTTCTTCCTGATGGGAAAATAGAGTGACCTGTGCCTGTCCCAACACCTAGAGCTAGTCTCTCATTGGTTACCCCTCTTCCCGTTCATCCTCAGGACAAATTGCAACCTGTACGGAACAGGAGGTTAAAGGTGCTGATTCTCCAAGGAGGGAGATGGCTAGTAAATCGGCTGGAATGGCGAACCCGAGCAAAGGAGATGAGAAATGAGGTGCGTTTTAGAAACCTTTCCCGATCACACGGTGTACCATCTTCTGGGTTTCTCATGCCTGTTTTCGACGTAGGAAGATGCCCTTGAACCTGGAGATTTGGGACCCATGGGATGGGTACCATGCAGTACTACTTGAAAGGGTCTGCGTTGGCTCACCCAACCTCACCGAACCTCTCAGCCCCAAGAGTGTCCACCCTTATGTCTCAATCAGCTGTGGGTCTAGATATGGTCAATCCAGGTTGCATCACAGCCCCTGAACGAATTTTGTAAGAATTTCTCTCTCTTTCACTGCCTTTGTTTCACGGGTTTTGAAAAGTAATTTATTTTTATAATGGGGTTTAGCTGCTTTTCACGGCTGTGTTTATGCCGCTTTACACCCCCTTGACTCACTTACAGAGAGATATCAATACATAGGTTTGAAGATTCTTACTAGTCAGATATATTCTTGTGCGGTGAATAGGGGGTGTTGAGTCCAGTTCACTGAAAATGGAATAGGTCTTGTCTCTTACATATTGGGTTTATGGAACGGTATCGGAGCTAATTTGAAACCCTTGTTTTATGCATCACCCCACCTCACCTTTCCCGTTCAGCAGCCATAGTGTGTTTCCTAAACGTGTGACTCTGTTCTGTTTTGTAATTCAGTTCAAGTGTAGCGGTTTTTACATTCCCTCTCTAAGTGATATCTTATGATAAGTGTCTTTTTCTGTGTGACTTATTTCACTTAGAATCGTCGTACCTAAATCCACTCATCGTGCTGCTACTAGCCTTATGACGTTGATTTCATGGCTGAGTGATATTCCATTGTACATGAGGACCACAACTTCTTTATCCATTTTTCTCTTTCCTAGGATATTGAAGGTGTAATGAAGTGGGGGTTCTTGTCAACAGAGCAGCCCTAAACTTTGGGGTGCCTGTGTCTTGCTGATTTTTAGTTTTCCCAATTTATACGCCCATGAGTGGAAGTGCCCTATGCTCTCCAAGCTGTGTTTTTTAGATGTTTCAGAACACACCGTACACTTCTCCAGAGTGGCTGTTGGCAATTTACATCCCACCCATCAGCGTAGCAAGGCTCCCATTTCTCCATGGCCGGTCCTGCATTTCTGGTTTGGACACTTTTTTCCGCATGGCCCTTTTGCCCGCTGGGAAGCGAGACTTCTTTGGAGCGCTGATTGGCCTTTCCAGGTTGCTTGGTTGGCCAAAAAGGGCGTATGCGTTTTTTCCTGAATATATTCAGGAAAAAACGCATACGCCCTTTTTGGCCAAGGGCATCATTGTCCACGTTTTGCCGCTTTTCATGTGCTTTCAAGGCGATTCGAATCTACCTCCTGAAATCTGTTTCCTGCAATTCTGCCTTGCTTTCAAAGCCTCTTCGTTGCCTTCCCTTAATATATTTGTGGACGAGAGGTATCATTTAAAACTCTGCAGGTTTGTGAATTGCAGTGCCCCTGAGCTCCATTTTTCAACTCGCTTTTTTGGGAGCTGGCCGCCAAAGCGCAGGATTGCTTCAGGCCCTCTTCTGGTTCTGGGGGGCAGGCTGAGCTTGTGCTTAATTCTTCTTCCTGATGGGAAAATAGAGTGACCTGTGCCTGTCCCAACACCTAGAGCTAGTCTCTCATTGGTTCCCCCTCTTCCCGTTCATCCTCAGGACAAATTGCAACCTGTACGGAACAGGAGGTTAAACGTGCTGATTCTCCAAGGAGGGAGATGGCTAGTAAATCGGCTGGAATGGCGAACCCGAGCAAAGGAGATGAGAAATGAGGTGCGTTTTAGAAACCTTTCCCGATCACACGGTGTACCATCTTCTGGGTTTCTCATGCCTGTTTTCGACGTAGGAAGATGCCCTTGAACCTGGAGACTTGGGACCCATGGGATGGGTACCATGCAGTACTACTTGAAAGGGTCTGCGTTGGCTCACCCAACCTCACCGAACCTCTCAGCCCCAAGAGTGTCCACCCTTATGTCTCAATCAGCTGTGGGTCTAGATATGGTCAATCCAGGTTGCATCACAGCCCCTGAACGAATTTTGTAAGAATTTCTCTCTCTTTCACTGTCTTTGTTTCACGGGTTTTGAAAAGTAATTTATTTTTATAATGGGGTTTAGCTGCTTTTCACGGCTGTGTTTATGCCGCTTTACACCCCCTTGACTCACTTACAGAGAGATATCAATACATAGGTTTGAAGATTCTTACTAGTCAGATATATTCTTGTGCGGTGAATAGGGGGTGTTGAGTCCAGTTCACTGAAAAAGGAATAGGTCTTGTCTCTTACATATTGGGTTTATGGAACGGTATCGGAGCTAATTTGAAACCCTTGTTTTATGCATCACCCCACCTCACCTTTCCCGTTCAGCAGCCATAGTGTGTTTCCTAAACGTGTGACTCTGTTCTGTTTTGTAATTCAGTTCAAGTGTAGCGGTTTTTACATTCCCTCTCTAAGTGATATCTTATGATAAGTGTCTTTTTCTGTGTGACTTATTTCACTTAGAATCGTCGTACCTAAATCCACTCATCGTGCTGCTACTAGCCTTATGACGTTGATTTCATGGCTGAGTGATATTCCATTGTACATGAGGACCCCAACTTCTTTATCCATTTTTCTCTTTCCTAGGATATTTAAGGTGTAATGAAGTGGGGGTTCTTGTCAACAGAGCAGCCCTAAACTTTGGGGTGCCTGTGTCTTGCTGATTTTTAGTTTTCCCAATTTATACGCCCATGAGTGGAAGTGCCCTATGCTCTCCAAGCTGTGTTTTTTAGATGTTTCAGAACACACCGTACACTTCTCCGGAGTGGCTGTTGGCAATTTACATCCCACCCATCAGCGTAGCAAGGCTCCCATTTCTCCATGGCCGGTCCTGCATTTCTGGTTTGGACACTTTTTTCCGCATGGCCCTTTTGCCCGCTGGGAAGCGAGACTTCTTTGGAGCGCTGATTGGCCTTTCCAGGTTGCTTGGTTGGCCAAAAAGGGCGTATGCGTTTTTTCCTGAATATATTCAGGAAAAAACGCATACGCCCTTTTTGGCCAAGGGCATCATTGTCCACGTTTTGCCGCTTTTCATGTGCTTTCAAGGCGATTCGAATCTACCTCCTGAAATCTGTTTCCTGCAATTCTGCCTTGCTTTCAAAGCCTCTTCGTTGCCTTCCCTTAATATATTTGTGGACGAGAGGTATCATTTAAAACTCTGCAGGTTTGTGAATTGCAGTGCCCCTGAGCTCCATTTTTCAACTCGCTTTTTTGGGAGCTGGCCGCCAAAGCGCAGGATTGCTTCAGGCCCTCTTCTGGTTCTGGGGGGCAGGCTGAGCTTGTGCTTAATTCTTCTTCCTGATGGGAAAATAGAGTGACCTGTGCCTGTCCCAACACCTAGAGCTAGTCTCTCATTGGTTCCCCCTCTTCCCGTTCATCCTCAGGACAAATTGCAACCTGTACGGAACAGGAGGTTAAAGGTGCTGATTCTCCAAGGAGGGAGATGGCTAGTAAATCGGCTGGAATGGCGAACCCGAGCAAAGGAGATGAGAAATGAGGTGCGTTTTAGAAACCTTTCCCGATCACACGGTGTACCATCTTCTGGGTTTCTCATGCCTGTTTTCGACGTAGGAAGATGCCCTTGAACCTGGAGATTTGGGACCCATGGGATGGGTACCATGCAGTATTACTTGAAAGGGTCTGCGTTGGCTCACCCAACCTCACCGAACCTCTCAGCCCCAAGAGTGTCCACCCTTATGTCTCAATCAGCTGTGGGTCTAGATATGGTCAATCCAGGTTGCATCACAGCCCCTGAACGAATTTTGTAAGAATTTCTCTCTCTTTCACTGTCTTTGTTTCACGGGTTTTGAAGAGTAATTTATTTTTATAATGGGGTTTAGCTGCTTTTCACGGCTGTGTTTATGCCGCTTTACACCCCCTTGACTCACTTACAGAGAGATATCAATACATAGGTTTGAAGATTCTTACTAGTCAGATATATTCTTGTGCGGTGAATAAGGGGTGTTGAGTCCAGTTCACTGAAAATGGAATAGGTCTTGTCTCTTACATATTGGGTTTATGGAACGGTATCGGAGCTAATTTGAAACCCTTGTTTTATGCATCACCCCACCTCCCCTTTCCCGTTCAGCAGCCATAGTGTGTTTCCTAAACGTGTGACTCTGTTCTGTTTTGTAATTCAGTTCAAGTGTAGCGGTTTTTACATTCCCTCTCTAAGTGATATCTTAGGATAAGTGTCTTTTTCTGTGTGACTTATTTCACTTAGAATCGTCGTACCTAAATCCACTCATCGTGCTGCTACTAGCCTTATGACGTTGATTTCATGGCTGAGTGATATTCCATTGTACATGAGGACCCCAACTTCTTTATCCATTTTTCTCTTTCCTAGGATATTTAAGGTGTAATGAAGTGGGGGTTCTTGTCAACAGAGCAGCCCTAAACTTTGGGGTGCCTGTGTCTTGCTGATTTTTAGTTTTCCCAATTTATACGCCCATGAGTGGAAGTGCCCTATGCTCTCCAAGCTGTGTTTTTTACATGTTTCAGAACACACCGTACACTTCTCCAGAGTGGCTGTTGGCAATTTACATCCCACCCATCAGCGTAGCAAGGCTCCCATTTCTCCATGGCCGGTCCTGCATTTCTGGTTTGGACACTTTTTTCCGCATGGCCCTTTTGCCCGCTGGGAAGCGAGACTTCTTTGGAGCGCTGATTGGCCTTTCCAGGTTGCTTGGTTGGCCAAAAAGGGCGTATGCGTTTTTTCCTGAATATATTCAGGAAAAAACGCATACGCCCTTTTTGGCCAAGGGCATCATTGTCCACGTTTTGCCGCTTTTCATGTGCTTTCAAGGCGATTCGAATCTACCTCCTGAAATCTGTTTCCTGCAATTCTGCCTTGCTTTCAAAGCCTCTTCGTTGCCTTCCCTTAATATATTTGTGGACGAGAGGTATCATTTAAAACTCTGCAGGTTTGTGAATTGCAGTGCCCCTGAGCTCCATTTTTCAACTCGCTTTTTTGGGAGCTGGCCGCCAAAGCGCAGGATTGCTTCAGGCCCTCTTCTGGTTCTGGGGGGCAGGCTGAGCTTGTGCTTAATTCTTCTTCCTGATGGGAAAATAGAGTGACCTGTGCCTGTCCCAACACCTAGAGCTAGTCTCTCATTGGTTCCCCCTCTTCCCGTTCATCCTCAGGACAAATTGCAACCTGTACGGAACAGGAGGTTAAAGGTGCTGATTCTCCAAGGAGGGAGATGGCTAGTAAATCGGCTGGAATGGCGAACCCGAGCAAAGGAGATGAGAAATGAGGTGCGTTTTAGAAACCTTTCCCGATCACACGGTGTACCATCTTCTGGGTTTCTCATGCCTGTTTTCGACGTAGGAAGATGCCCTTGAACCTGGAGATTTGGGACCCATGGGATGGGTACCATGCAGTATTACTTGAAAGGGTCTGCGTTGGCTCACCCAACCTCACCGAACCTCTCAGCCCCAAGAGTGTCCACCCTTATGTCTCAATCAGCTGTGGGTCTAGATATGGTCAATCCAGGTTGCATCACAGCCCCTGAACGAATTTTGTAAGAATTTCTCTCTCTTTCACTGTCTTTGTTTCACGGGTTTTGAAGAGTAATTTATTTTTATAATGGGGTTTAGCTGCTTTTCACGGCTGTGTTTATGCCGCTTTACACCCCCTTGACTCACTTACAGAGAGATATCAATACATAGGTTTGAAGATTCTTACTAGTCAGATATATTCTTGTGCGGTGAATAAGGGGTGTTGAGTCCAGTTCACTGAAAAAGGAATAGGTCTTGTCTCTTACATATTGGGTTTATGGAACGGTATCGGAGCTAATTTGAAACCCTTGTTTTATGCATCACCCCACCTCCCCTTTCCCGTTCAGCAGCCATAGTGTGTTTTCTAAACGTGTGACTCTGTTCTGTTTTGTAATTCATTTCAAGTGTAGCGGTTTTTACATTCCCTCTCTAAGTGATATCTTAGGATAAGTGTCTTTTTCTGTGTGACTTATTTCACTTAGAATCGTCGTACCTAAATCCACTCATCCTGCTGCTACTAGCCTTATGACGTTGATTTCATGGCTGAGTGATATTCCATTGTACATGAGGACCCCAACTTCTTTATCCAATTTTCTCTTTCCTAGGATATTTAAGGTGTAATGAAGTGGGGGTTCTTGTCAACAGAGCAGCCCTAAACTTTGGGGTGCCTGTGTCTTGCTGGTTTTTAGTGTTCCCAATTTATACGCCCATGAGTGGAAGTGCCCTATGCTCTCCAAGCTGTGTTTTTTAGATGTTTCAGAACACACCGTACACTTCTCCGGAGTGGCTGTTGGCAATTTACATCCCACCCATCAGCGTAGCAAGGCTCCCATTTCTCCATGGCCGGTCCTGCATTTCTGGTTTGGACACTTTTTTCCGCATGGCCCTTTTGCCCGCTGGGAAGCTAGACTTCTTTGGAGCGCTGATTGGCCTTTCCAGGTTGCTTGGTTGGTCAAAAAGGGCGTATGCGTTTTTTCCTGAATATATTCAGGAAAAAACGCATACGCCCTTTTTGGCCAAGGGCATCATTGTCCACGTTTTGCCGCTTTTCATGTGCTTTCAAGGCGATTCGAATCTACCTCCTGAAATCTGTTTCCTGCAATTCTGCCTTGCTTTCAAAGCCTCTTCGTTGCCTTCCCTTAATATATTTGTGGACGAGACGTATCATTTAAAACTCTGCAGGTTTGTGAATTGCAGTGCCCCTGAGCTCCATTTTTCAACTCGCTTTTTTGGGAGCTGGCCGCAAAAGCGCAGGATTGCTTCAGGCCCTCTTCAGGTTCTGGGGGACAGGCTGAGCTTGTGCTTAATTCTTCTTCCTGATGAGAAAATAGAGTGACCTGTGCCTGTCCCAACACCTAGAGCTAGTCTCTCATTGGTTCCCCCTCTTCCCGTTCATCCTCAGGACAAATTGCAACCTGTACGGAACAGGAGGTTAAAGGTGCTGATTCTCCAAGGAGGGAGATGGCTAGTAAATCGGCTGGAATGGCGAACCCGAGCAAAGGAGATGAGAAATGAGGTGCGTTTTAGAAACCTTTCCCGATCACACGGTGTACCATCTTCTGGGTTTCTCATGCCTGTTTTCGACGTAGGAAGATGCCCTTGAACCTGGAGATTTGGGACCCATGGGATGGGTACCATGCAGTATTACTTGAAAGGGTCTGCGTTGGCTCACCCAACCTCACCGAACCTCTCAGCCCCAACAGTGTCCACCCTTATGTCTCAATCAGCTGTGGGTCTAGATATGGTCAATCCAGGTTGCATCACAGCCCCTGAACGAATTTTGTAAGAATTTCTCTCTCTTTCACTGTCTTTGTTTCACGGGTTTTGAAGAGTAATTTATTTTTATAATGGGGTTTAGCTGCTTTTCACGGCTGTGTTTATGCCGCTTTACACCCCCTTGACTCACTTACAGAGAGATATCAATACATAGGTTTGAAGATTCTTACTAGTCAGATATATTCTTGTGCGGTGAATAAGGGGTGTTGAGTCCAGTTCACTGAAAAAGGAATAGGTCTTGTCTCTTACATATTGGGTTTATGGAACGGTATCGGAGCTAATTTGAAACCCTTGTTTTATGCATCACCCCACCTCCCCTTTCCCGTTCAGCAGCCATAGTGTGTTTTCTAAACGTGTGACTCTGTTCTGTTTTGTAATTCATTTCAAGTGTAGCGGTTTTTACATTCCCTCTCTAAGTGATATCTTAGGATAAGTGTCTTTTTCTGTGTGACTTATTTCACTTAGAATCGTCGTACCTAAATCCACTCATCATGCTGCTACTAGCCTTATGACGTTGATTTCATGGCTGAGTGATATTCCATTGTACATGAGGACCCCAACTTCTTTATCCATTTTTCTCTTTCCTAGGATATTTAAGGTGTAATGAAGTGGGGGTTCTTGTCAACAGAGCAGCCCTAAACTTTGGGGTGCCTGTGTCTTGCTGATTTTTAGTTTTCCCAATTTATACGCCCATGAGTGGAAGTGCCCTATGCTCTCCAAGCTGTGTTTTTTAGATGTTTCAGAACACACCGTACACTTCTCCAGAGTGGCTGTTGGCAATTTACATCCCACCCATCAGCGTAGCAAGGCTCCCATTTCTCCATGGCCGGTCCTGCATTTCTGGTTTGGACACTTTTTTCCGCATGGCCCTTTTGCCCGCTGGGAAGCGAGACTTCTTTGGAGCGCTGATTGGCCTTTCCAGGTTGCTTGGTTGGCCAAAAAGGGCGTATGCGTTTTTTCCTGAATATATTCAGGAAAAAACGCATACGCCCTTTTTGGCCAAGGGCATCATTGTCCACGTTTTGCCGCTTTTCATGTGCTTTCAAGGCGATTCGAATCTACCTCCTGAAATCTGTTTCCTGCAATTCTGCCTTGCTTTCAAAGCCTCTTCGTTGCCTTCCCTTAATATATTTGTGGACGAGAGGTATCATTTAAAACTCTGCAGGTTTGTGAATTGCAGTGCCCCTGAGCTCCATTTTTCAACTCGCTTTTTTGGGAGCTGGCCGCCAAAGCGCAGGATTGCTTCAGGCCCTCTTCTGGTTCTGGGGGGCAGGCTGAGCTTGTGCTTAATTCTTCTTCCTGATGGGAAAATAGAGTGACCTGTGCCTGTCCCAACACCTAGAGCTAGTCTCTCATTGGTTCCCCCTCTTCCCGTTCATCCTCAGGACAAATTGCAACCTGTACGGAACAGGAGGTTAAAGGTGCTGATTCTCCAAGGAGGGAGATGGCTAGTAAATCGGCTGGAATGGCGAACCCGAGCAAAGGAGATGAGAAATGAGGTGCGTTTTAGAAACCTTTCCCGATCACACGGTGTACCATCTTCTGGGTTTCTCATGCCTGTTTTCGACGTAGGAAGATGCCCTTGAACCTGGAGATTTGGGACCCATGGGATGGGTACCATGCAGTATTACTTGAAAGGGTCTGCGTTGGCTCACCCAACCTCACCGAACCTCTCAGCCCCAAGAGTGTCCACCCTTATGTCTCAATCAGCTGTGGGTCTAGATATGGTCAATCCAGGTTGCATCACAGCCCCTGAACGAATTTTGTAAGAATTTCTCTCTCTTTCACTGTCTTTGTTTCACGGGTTTTGAAAAGTAATTTATTTTTATAATGGGGTTTAGCTGCTTTTCACGGCTGTGTTTATGCCGCTTTACACCCCCTTGACTCACTTACAGAGAGATATCAATACATAGGTTTGAAGATTCTTACTAGTCAGATATATTCTTGTGTGGTGAATAGGGGGTGTTGAGTCCAGTTCACTGAAAAAGGAATAGGTCTTGTCTCTTACATATTGGGTTTATGGAACGGTATCGGAACTAATTTGAAACCCTTGTTTTATGCATCACCCCACCTCACCTTTCCCGTTCAGCAGCCATAGTGTGTTTCCTAAACGTGTGACTCTGTTCTGTTTTGTAATTCAGTTCAAGTGTAGCGGTTTTTACATTCCCTCTCTAAGTGATATCTTATGATAAGTGTCTTTTTCTGTGTGACTTATTTCACTTAGAATCGTCGTACCTAAATCCACTCATCGTGCTGCTACTAGCCTTATGACGTTGATTTCATGGCTGAGTGATATTCCATTGTACATGAGGACCCCAACTTCTTTATCCATTTTTCTCTTTCCTAGGATATTTAAGGTGTAATGAAGTGGGGGTTCTTGTCAACAGAGCAGCCCTAAACTTTGGGGTGCCTGTGTCTTGCTGATTTTTAGTGTTCCCAATTTATACGCCCATGAGTGGAAGTGCCCTATGCTCTCCAAGCTGTGTTTTTTAGATGTTTCAGAACACACCGTACACTTCTCCGGAGTGGCTGTTGGCAATTTACATCCCACCCATCAGCGTAGCAAGGCTCCCATTTCTCCATGGCCGGTCCTGCATTTCTGGTTTGGACACTTTTTTCCGCATGGCCCTTTTGCCCGCTGGGAAGCGAGACTTCTTTGGAGCGCTGATTGGCCTTTCCAGGTTGCTTGGTTGGCCAAAAAGGGCGTATGCGTTTTTTCCTGAATATATTCAGGAAAAAACGCATACGCCCTTTTTGGCCAAGGGCATCATTGTCCACGTTTTGCCGCTTTTCATGTGCTTTCAAGGCGATTCGAATCTACCTCCTGAAATCTGTTTCCTGCAATTCTGCCTTGCTTTCAAAGCCTCTTCGTTGCCTTCCCTTAATATATTTGTGGACGAGAGGTATCATTTAAAACTCTGCAGGTTTGTGAATTGCAGTGCCCCTGAGCTCCATTTTTCAACTCGCTTTTTTGGGAGCTGGCCGCCAAAGCGCAGGATTGTTTCAGGCCCTCTTCTGGTTCTGGGGGGCAGGCTGAGCTTGTGCTTAATTCTTCTTCCTGATGGGAAAATAGAGTGACCTGTGCCTGTCCCAACACCTAGAGCTAGTCTCTCATTGGTTCCCCCTCTTCCCGTTCATCCTCAGGACAAATTGCAACCTGTACGGAACAGGAGGTTAAAGGTGCTGATTCTCCAAGGAGGGAGATGGCTAGTAAATCGGCTGGAATGGCGAACCCGAGCAAAGGAGATGAGAAATGAGGTGCGTTTTAGAAACCTTTCCCGATCACACGGTGTACCATCTTCTGGGTTTCTCATGCCTGTTTTCGACGTAGGAAGATGCCCTTGAACCTGGAGATTTGGGACCCATGGGATGGGTACCATGCAGTATTACTTGAAAGGGTCTGCGTTGGCTCACCCAACCTCACCGAACCTCTCAGCCCCAAGAGTGTCCACCCTTATGTCTCAATCAGCTGTGGGTCTAGATATGGTCAATCCAGGTTGCATCACAGCCCCTGAACGAATTTTGTAAGAATTTCTCTCTCTTTCACTGTCTTTGTTTCACGGGTTTTGAAGAGTAATTTATTTTTATAATGGGGTTTAGCTGCTTTTCACGGCTGTGTTTATGCCGCTTTACACCCCCTTGACTCACTTACAGAGAGATATCAATACATAGGTTTGAAGATTCTTACTAGTCAGATATATTCTTGTGCGGTGAATAAGGGGTGTTGAGTCCAGTTCACTGAAAAAGGAATAGGTCTTGTCTCTTACATATTGGGTTTATGGAACGGTATCGGAGCTAATTTGAAACCCTTGTTTTATGCATCACCCCACCTCCCCTTTCCCGTTCAGCAGCCATAGTGTGTTTTCTAAACGTGTGACTCTGTTCTGTTTTGTAATTCATTTCAAGTGTAGCGGTTTTTACATTCCCTCTCTAAGTGATATCTTAGGATAAGTGTCTTTTTCTGTGTGACTTATTTCACTTAGAATCGTCGTACCTAAATCCACTCATCCTGCTGCTACTAGCCTTATGACGTTGATTTCATGGCTGAGTGATATTCTATTGTATATGAGGACCCCAACTTCTTTATCCATTTTTCTCTTTCCTAGGATATTTAAGGTGTAATGAAGTGGGGGTTCTTGTCAACAGAGCAGCCCTAAACTTTGGGGTGCCTGTGTCTTGCTGATTTTTAGTGTTCCCAATTTATACGCCCATGAGTGGAAGTGCCCTATGCTCTCCAAGCTGTGTTTTTTAGATGTTTCAGAACACACCGTACACTTCTCCGGAGTGGCTGTTGGCAATTTACATCCCACCCATCAGCGTAGCAAGGCTCCCATTTCTCCATGGCCGGTCCTGCATTTCTGGTTTGGACACTTTTTTCCGCATGGCCCTTTTGCCCGCTGGGAAGCTAGACTTCTTTGGAGCGCTGATTGGCCTTTCCAGGTTGCTTGGTTGGTCAAAAAGGGCGTATGCGTTTTTTCCTGAATATATTCAGGAAAAAACGCATACGCCCTTTTTGGCCAAGGGCATCATTGTCCACGTTTTGCCGCTTTTCATGTGCTTTCAAGGCGATTCGAATCTACCTCCTGAAATCTGTTTCCTGCAATTCTGCCTTGCTTTCAAAGCCTCTTCGTTGCCTTCCCTTAATATATTTGTGGACGAGACGTATCATTTAAAACTCTGCAGGTTTGTGAATTGCAGTGCCCCTGAGCTCCATTTTTCAACTCGCTTTTTTGGGAGCTGGCCGCAAAAGCGCAGGATTGCTTCAGGCCCTCTTCAGGTTCTGGGGGACAGGCTGAGCTTGTGCTTAATTCTTCTTCCTGATGAGAAAATAGAGTGACCTGTGCCTGTCCCAACACCTAGAGCTAGTCTCTCATTGGTTCCCCCTCTTCCCGTTCATCCTCAGGACAAATTGCAACCTGTACGGAACAGGAGGTTAAAGGTGCTGATTCTCCAAGGAGGGAGATGGCTAGTAAATCGGCT
The DNA here is from genome assembly GCF_949987535.1 of Balaenoptera acutorostrata. Taxonomy (NCBI): domain Eukaryota; kingdom Metazoa; phylum Chordata; class Mammalia; order Artiodactyla; family Balaenopteridae; genus Balaenoptera; species Balaenoptera acutorostrata. The sequence continues at coordinate 223,749 of NW_026646373.1, read as the reverse complement.
GGAATGGCGAACCCGAGCAAAGGAGATGAGAAATGAGGTGCGTTTTAGAAACCTTTCCCGATCACACGGTGTACCATCTTCTGGGTTTCTCATGCCTGTTTTCGACGTAGGAAGATGCCCTTGAACCTGGAGATTTGGGACCCATGGGATGGGTACCATGCAGTATTACTTGAAAGGGTCTGCGTTGGCTCACCCAACCTCACCGAACCTCTCAGCCCCAAGAGTGTCCACCCTTATGTCTCAATCAGCTGTGGGTCTAGATATGGTCAATCCAGGTTGCATCACAGCCCCTGAATGAATTTTGTAAGAATTTCTCTCTCTTTCACTGTCTTTGTTTCACGGGTTTTGAAGAGTAATTTATTTTTATAATGGGGTTTAGCTGCTTTTCACGGCTGTGTTTATGCCGCTTTACACCCCCTTGACTCACTTACAGAGAGATATCAATACATAGGTTTGAAGATTCTTACTAGTCAGATATATTCTTGTGCGGTGAATAAGGGGTGTTGAGTCCAGTTCACTGAAAAAGGAATAGGTCTTGTCTCTTACATATTGGGTTTATGGAACGGTATCGGAGCTAATTTGAAACCCTTGTTTTATGCATCACCCCACCTCCCCTTTCCCGTTCAGCAGCCATAGTGTGTTTTCTAAACGTGTGACTCTGTTCTGTTTTGTAATTCATTTCAAGTGTAGCGGTTTTTACATTCCCTCTCTAAGTGATATCTTAGGATAAGTGTCTTTTTCTGTGTGACTTATTTCACTTAGAATCGTCGTACCTAAATCCACTCATCATGCTGCTACTAGCCTTATGACGTTGATTTCATGGCTGAGTGATATTCCATTGTACATGAGGACCCCAACTTCTTTATCCATTTTTCTCTTTCCTAGGATATTTAAGGTGTAATGAAGTGGGGGTTCTTGTCAACAGAGCAGCCCTAAACTTTGGGGTGCCTGTGTCTTGCTGATTTTTAGTTTTCCCAATTTATACGCCCATGAGTGGAAGTGCCCTATGCTCTCCAAGCTGTGTTTTTTAGATGTTTCAGAACACACCGTACACTTCTCCAGAGTGGCTGTTGGCAATTTACATCCCACCCATCAGCGTAGCAAGGCTCCCATTTCTCCATGGCCGGTCCTGCATTTCTGGTTTGGACACTTTTTTCCGCATGGCCCTTTTGCCCGCTGGGAAGCGAGACTTCTTTGGAGCGCTGATTGGCCTTTCCAGGTTGCTTGGTTGGCCAAAAAGGGCGTATGCGTTTTTTCCTGAATATATTCAGGAAAAAACGCATACGCCCTTTTTGGCCAAGGGCATCATTGTCCACTTTTTGCCGCTTTTCATGTGCTTTCAAGGCGATTCGAATCTACCTCCTGAAATCTGTTTCCTGCAATTCTGCCTTGCTTTCAAAGCCTCTTCGTTGCCTTCCCTTAATATATTTGTGGACGAGAGGTATCATTTAAAACTCTGCAGGTTTGTGAATTGCAGTGCCCCTGAGCTCCATTTTTCAACTCGCTTTTTTGGGAGCTGGCCGCAAAAGCGCAGGATTGCTTCAGGCCCTCTTCTGGTTCTGGGGGGCAGGCTGAGCTTGTGCTTAATTCTTCTTCCTGATGGGAAAATAGAGTGACCTGTGCCTGTCCCAACACCTAGAGCTAGTCTCTCATTGGTTCCCCCTCTTCCCGTTCATCCTCAGGACAAATTGCAACCTGTACGGAACAGGAGGTTAAAGGTGCTGATTCTCCAAGGAGGGAGATGGCTAGTAAATCGGCTGGAATGGCGAACCCGAGCAAAGGAGATGAGAAATGAGGTGCGTTTTAGAAACCTTTCCCGATCACACGGTGTACCATCTTCTGGGTTTCTCATGCCTGTTTTCGACGTAGGAAGATGCCCTTGAACCTGGAGATTTGGGACCCATGGGATGGGTACCATGCAGTATTACTTGAAAGGGTCTGCGTTGGCTCACCCAACCTCACCGAACCTCTCAGCCCCAAGAGTGTCCACCCTTATGTCTCAATCAGCTGTGGGTCTAGATATGGTCAATCCAGGTTGCATCACAGCCCCTGAACGAATTTTGTAAGAATTTCTCTCTCTTTCACTGTCTTTGTTTCACGGGTTTTGAAAAGTAATTTATTTTTATAATGGGGTATAGCTGCTTTTCACGGCTGTGTTTATGCCGCTTTACACCCCCTTGACTCACTTACAGAGAGATATCAATACATAGGTTTGAAGATTCTTACTAGTCAGATATATTCTTGTGTGGTGAATAGGGGGTGTTGAGTCCAGTTCACTGAAAAAGGAATAGGTCTTGTCTCTTACATATTGGGTTTATGGAACGGTATCGGAACTAATTTGAAACCCTTGTTTTATGCATCACCCCACCTCACCTTTCCCGTTCAGCAGCCATAGTGTGTTTCCTAAACGTGTGACTCTGTTCTGTTTTGTAATTCAGTTCAAGTGTAGCGGTTTTTACATTCCCTCTCTAAGTGATATCTTATGATAAGTGTCTTTTTCTGTGTGACTTATTTCACTTAGAATCGTCGTACCTAAATCCACTCATCGTGCTGCTACTAGCCTTATGACGTGGATTTCATGGCTGAGTGATATTCCATTGTACATGAGGACCCCAACTTCTTTATCCATTTTTCTCTTTCCTAGGATATTTAAGGTGTAATGAAGTGGGGGTTCTTGTCAACAGAGCAGCCCTAAACTTTGGGGTGCTTGTGTCTTGCTGATTTTTAGTTTTCCCAATTTATACGCCCATGAGTGGAAGTGCCCTATGCTCTCCAAGCTGTGTTTTTTAGATGTTTCAGAACACACCGTACACTTCTCCAGAGTGGCTGTTGGCAATTTACATCCCACCCATCAGCGTAGCAAGGCTCCCATTTCTCCATGGCCGGTCCTGCATTTCTGGTTTGGACACTTTTTTCCGCATGGCCCTTTTGCCCGCTGGGAAGCGAGACTTCTTTGGAGCGCTGATTGGCCTTTCCAGGTTGCTTGGTTGGCCAAAAAGGGCGTATGCGTTTTTTCCTGAATATATTCAGGAAAAAACGCATACGCCCTTTTTGGCCAAGGGCATCATTGTCCACGTTTTGCCGCTTTTCATGTGCTTTCAAGGCGATTCGAATCTACCTCCTGAAATCTGTTTCCTGCAATTCTGCCTTGCTTTCAAAGCCTCTTCGTTGCCTTCCCTTAATATATTTGTGGACGAGAGGTATCATTTAAAACTCTGCAGGTTTGTGAATTGCAGTGCCCCTGAGCTCCATTTTTCAACTCGCTTTTTTGGGAGCTGGCCGCAAAAGCGCAGGATTGCTTCAGGCCCTCTTCTGGTTCTGGGGGGCAGGCTGAGCTTGTGCTTAATTCTTCTTCCTGATGGGAAAATAGAGTGACCTGTGCCTGTCCCAACACCTAGAGCTAGTCTCTCATTGGTTCCCCCTCTTCCCGTTCATCCTCAGGACAAATTGCAACCTGTACGGAACAGGAGGTTAAAGGTGCTGATTCTCCAAGGAGGGAGATGGCTAGTAAATCGGCTGGAATGGCGAACCCGAGCAAAGGAGATGAGAAATGAGGTGCGTTTTAGAAACCTTTCCCGATCACACGGTGTACCATCTTCTGGGTTTCTCATGCCTGTTTTCGACGTAGGAAGATGCCCTTGAACCTGGAGATTTGGGACCCATGGGATGGGTACCATGCAGTATTACTTGAAAGGGTCTGCGTTGGCTCACCCAACCTCACCGAACCTCTCAGCCCCAAGAGTGTCCACCCTTATGTCTCAATCAGCTGTGTGTCTAGATATGGTCAATCCAGGTTGCATCACAGCCCCTGAACGAATTTTGTAAGAATTTCTCTCTCTTTCACTGTCTTTGTTTCACGGGTTTTGAAGAGTAATTTATTTTTATAATGGGGTTTAGCTGCTTTTCACGGCTGTGTTTATGCCGCTTTACACCCCCTTGACTCACTTACAGAGAGATATCAATACATAGGTTTGAAGATTCTTACTAGTCAGATATATTCTTGTGCGGTGAATAAGGGGTGTTGAGTCCAGTTCACTGAAAAAGGAATAGGTCTTGTCTCTTACATATTGGGTTTATGGAACGGTATCGGAGCTAATTTGAAACCCTTGTTTTATGCATCACCCCACCTCCCCTTTCCCGTTCAGCAGCCATAGTGTGTTTTCTAAACGTGTGACTCTGTTCTGTTTTGTAATTCATTTCAAGTGTAGCGGTTTTTACATTCCCTCTCTAAGTGATATCTTAGGATAAGTGTCTTTTTCTGTGTGACTTATTTCACTTAGAATCGTCGTACCTAAATCCACTCATCGTGCTGCTACTAGCCTTATGACGTTGATTTCATGGCTGAGTGATATTCCATTGTACATGAGGACCCCAACTTCTTTATCCATTTTTCTCTTTCCTAGGATATTTAAGGTGTAATGAAGTGGGGGTTCTTGTTAACAGAGCAGCCCTAAACTTTGGGGTGCCTGTGTCTTGCTGATTTTTAGTGTTCCCAATTTATACGCCCATGAGTGGAAGTGCCGTATGCTCTCCAAGCTGTGTTTTTTAGATGTTTCAGAACACACCGTACACTTCTCCGGAGTGGCTGTTGGCAATTTACATCCCACCCATCAGCGTAGCAAGGCTCCCTTTTCTCCATGGCCGGTCCTGCATTTCTGGTTTGGACACTTTTTTCCGCATGGCCCTTTTGCCCGCTGGGAAGCGAGACTTCTTTGGAGCGCTGATTGGCCTTTCCAGGTTGCTTGGTTGGTCAAAAAGGGCGTATGCGTTTTTTCCTGAATATATTCAGGAAAAAACGCATACGCCCTTTTTGGCCAAGGGCATCATTGTCCACGTTTTGCCGCTTTTCATGTGCTTTCAAGGCGATTCGAATCTACCTCCTGAAATCTGTTTCCTGCAATTCTGCCTTGCTTTCAAAGCCTCTTCGTTGCCTTCCCTTAATATATTTGTGGACGAGAGGTATCATTTAAAACTCTGCAGGTTTGTGAATTGCAGTGCCCCTGAGCTCCATTTTTCAACTCGCTTTTTTGGGAGCTGGCCGCCAAAGCGCAGGATTGCTTCAGGCCCTCTTCTGGTTCTGGGGGGCAGGCTGAGCTTGTGCTTAATTCTTCTTCCTGATGGGAAAATAGAGTGACCTGTGCCTGTCCCAACACCTAGAGCTAGTCTCTCATTGGTTCCCCCTCTTCCCGTTCATCCTCAGGACAAATTGCAACCTGTACGGAACAGGAGGTTAAAGGTGCTGATTCTCCAAGGAGGGAGATGGCTAGTAAATCGGCTGGAATGGCGAACCCGAGCAAAGGAGATGAGAAATGAGGTGCGTTTTAGAAACCTTTCCCGATCACACGGTGTACCATCTTCTGGGTTTCTCATGCCTGTTTTCGACGTAGGAAGATGCCCTTGAACCTGGAGATTTGGGACCCATGGGATGGGTACCATGCAGTATTACTTGAAAGGGTCTGCGTTGGCTCACCCAACCTCACCGAACCTCTCAGCCCCAAGAGTGTCCACCCTTATGTCTCAATCAGCTGTGGGTCTAGATATGGTCAATCCAGGTTGCATCACAGCCCCTGAACGAATTTTGTAAGAATTTCTCTCTCTTTCACTGTCTTTGTTTCACGGGTTTTGAAAAGTAATTTATTTTTATAATGGGGTTTAGCTGCTTTTCACGGCTGTGTTTATGCCGCTTTACACCCCCTTGACTCACTTACAGAGAGATATCAATACATAGGTTTGAAGATTCTTCCTAGTCAGATATATTCTTGTGCGGTGAATAGGGGGTGTTGAGTCCAGTTCACTGAAAAAGGAATAGGTCTTGTCTCTTACATATTGGGTTTATGGAACGGTATCGGAGCTAATTTGAAACCCTTGTTTTATGCATCACCCCACCTCACCTTTCCCGTTCAGCAGCCATAGTGTGTTTCCTAAACGTGTGACTCTGTTCTGTTTTGTAATTCAGTTCAAGTGTAGCGGTTTTTACATTCCCTCTCTAAGTGATATCTTAGGATAAGTGTCTTTTTCTGTGTGACTTATTTCACTTAGAATCGTCGTACCTAAATCCACTCATCCTGCTGCTACTAGCCTTATGACGTTGATTTCATGGCTGAGTGATATTCCATTGTACATGAGGACCACAACTTCTTTATCCATTTTTCTCTTTCCTAGGATATTTAAGGTGTAATGAAGTGGGGGTTCTTGTCCACAGAGCAGCCCTAAACTTTGGGGTGCCTGTGTCTTGCTGATTTTTAGTTTTCCCAATTTATACGCCCATGAGTGGAAGTGCCCTATGCTCTCCAAGCTGTGTTTTTTAGATGTTTCAGAACACACCGTACACTTCTCCGGAGTGGCTGTTGGCAATTTACATCCCACCCATCAGCGTAGCAAGGCTCCCATTTCTCCATGGCCGGTCCTGCATTTCTGGTTTGGACACTTTTTTCCGCATGGCCCTTTTGCCCGCTGGGAAGCGAGACTTCTTTGGAGCGCTGATTGGCCTTTCCAGGTTGCTTGGTTGGCCAAAAAGGGCGTATGCGTTTTTTCCTGAATATATTCAGGAAAAAACGCATACGCCCTTTTTGGCCAAGGGCATCATTGTCCACGTTTTGCCGCTTTTCATGTGCTTTCAAGGCGATTCGAATCTACCTCCTGAAATCTGTTTCCTGCAATTCTGCCTTGCTTTCAAAGCCTCTTCGTTGCCTTCCCTTAATATATTTGTGGACGAGAGGTATCATTTAAAACTCTGCAGGTTTGTGAATTGCAGTGCCCCTGAGCTCCATTTTTCAACTCGCTTTTTTGGGAGCTGGCCGCAAAAGCGCAGGATTGCTTCAGGCCCTCTTCTGGTTCTGGGGGGCAGGCTGAGCTTGTGCTTAATTCTTCTTCCTGATGGGAAAATAGAGTGACCTGTGCCTGTCCCAACACCTAGAGCTAGTCTCTCATTGGTTCCCCCTCTTCCCGTTCATCCTCAGGACAAATTGCAACCTGTACAGAACAGGAGGTTAAAGGTGCTGATTCTCCAAGGAGGGAGATGGCTAGTAAATCGGCTGGAATGGCGAACCCGAGCAAAGGAGATGAGAAATGAGGTGCGTTTTAGAAACCTTTCCCGATCACACGGTGTACCATCTTCTGGGTTTCTCATGCCTGTTTTCGACGTAGGAAGATGCCCTTGAACCTGGAGATTTGGGACCCATGGGATGGGTACCATGCAGTATTACTTGAAAGGGTCTGCGTTGGCTCACCCAACCTCACCGAACCTCTCAGCCCCAAGAGTGTCCACCCTTATGTCTCAATCAGCTGTGGGTCTAGATATGGTCAATCCAGGTTGCATCACAGCCCCTGAACGAATTTTGTAAGAATTTCTCTCTCTTTCACTGTCTTTGTTTCACGGGTTTTGAAAAGTAATTTAGTTTTATAATGGGGTTTAGCTGCTTTTCACGGCTGTGTTTATGCCGCTTTACACCACCTTGACTCACTTACAGAGAGATATCAATACATAGGTTTGAAGATTCTTACTAGTCTGATATATTCTTGTGCGGTGAATAGGGGGTGTTGAGTCCAGTTCACTGAAAAAGGAATAGGTCTTGTCTCTTACATATTGGGTTTATGGAACGGTATCGGAGCTAATTTGAAACACTTGTTTTATGCATCACCCCACCTCACCTTTCCCGTTCAGCAGCCATAGTGTGTTTCCTAAACGTGTGACTCTGTTCTGTTTTGTAATTCAATTCAAGTGTAGCGGTTTTTACATTCCCTCTCTAAGTGATATCTTATGATAAGTGTCTTTTTCTGTGTGACTTATTTCACTTAGAATCGTCGTACCTAAATCCACTCATCGTGCTGCTACTAGCCTTATGACGTTGATTTCATGGCTGAGTGATATTCCATTGTACATGAGGACCCCAACTTCTTTATCCATTTTTCGCTTTCCTAGGATATTTAAGGTGTAATGAAGTGGGGGTTCTTGTCAACAGAGCAGCCCTAAACTTTGGGGTGCCTGTGTCTTGCTGATTTTTAGTTTTCCCAATTTATACGCCCATGAGTGGAAGTGCCCTATGCTCTCCAAGCTGTGTTTTTTAGATGTTTCAGAACACACCGTACACTTCTCCGGAGTGGCTGTTGGCAATTTACATCCCACCCATCAGCGTAGCAAGGCTCCCATTTCTCCATGGCCGGTCCTGCATTTCTGGTTTGGACACTTTTTTCCGCATGGCCCTTTTGCCCGCTGGGAAGCGAGACTTCTTTGGAGCGCTGATTGGCCTTTCCAGGTTGCTTGGTTGGCCAAAAAGGGCGTATGCGTTTTTTCCTGAATATATTCAGGAAAAAACGCATACGCCCTTTTTGGCCAAGGGCATCATTGTCCACGTTTTGCCGCTTTTCATGTGCTTTCAAGGCGATTCGAATCTACCTCCTGAAATCTGTTTCCTGCAATTCTGCCTTGCTTTCAAAGCCTCTTCGTTGCCTTCCCTTAATATATTTGTGGACGAGAGGTATCATTTAAAACTCTGCAGGTTTGTGAATTGCAGTGCCCCTGAGCTCCATTTTTCAACTCGCTTTTTTGGGAGCTGGCCGCAAAAGCGCAGGATTGCTTCAGGCCCTCTTCTGGTTCTGGGGGGCAGGCTGAGCTTGTGCTTAATTCTTCTTCCTGATGGGAAAATAGAGTGACCTGTGCCTGTCCCAACACCTAGAGCTAGTCTCTCATTGGTTCCCCCTCTTCCCGTTCATCCTCAGGACAAATTGCAACCTGTACGGAACAGGAGGTTAAAGGTGCTGATTCTCCAAGGAGGGAGATGGCTAGTAAATCGGCTGGAATGGCGAACCCGAGCAAAGGAGATGAGAAATGAGGTGCGTTTTAGAAACCTTTCCCGATCACACCGTGTACCATCTTCTGGGTTTCTCATGCCTGTTTTCGACGTAGGAAGATGCCCTTGAACCTGGAGATTTGGGACCCATGGGATGGGTACCATGCAGTATTACTTGAAAGGGTCTGCGTTGGCTCACCCAACCTCACCGAACCTCTCAGCCCCAAGAGTGTCCACCCTTATGTCTCAATCAGCTGTGGGTCTAGATATGGTCAATCCAGGTTGCATCACAGCCCCTGAACGAATTTTGTAAGAATTTCTCTCTCTTTCACTGTCTTTGTTTCACGGGTTTTGAAAAGTAATTTAGTTTTATAATGGGGTTTAGCTGCTTTTCACGGCTGTGTTTATGCCGCTTTACACCCCCTTGACTCACTTACAGAGAGATATCAATACATAGGTTTGAAGATTCTTACTAGTCAGATATATTCTTGTGCGGTGAATAGGGGGTGTTGAGTCCAGTTCACTGAAAAAGGAATAGGTCTTGTCTCTTACATATTGGGTTTATGGAATGGTATCGGAGCTAATTTGAAACCCTTGTTTTATGCATCACCCCACCTCACCTTTCCCGTTCACCAGCCATAGTGTGTTTTCTAAACGTGGGACTCTGTTCTGTTTTGCAATTCAGTTCAAGTGTAGCGGTTTTTACATTCCCTCTCTAAGTGATATCTTAGGATAAGTGTCTTTTTCTGTGTGACTTATTTCACTTAGAATCGTCGTACCTAAATCCACTCATCGTGCTGCTACTAGCCTTATGACGTTGATTTCATGGCTGAGTGATATTCCATTGTACATGAGGACCCCAACTTCTTTATCCATTTTTCTCTTTCCTAGGATATTTAAGGTGTAATGAAGTGGGGGTTCTTGTCAACAGAGCAGCCCTAAACTTTGGGGTGCCTGTGTCTTGCTGATTTTTAGTGTTCCCAATTTATACGCCCATGAGTGGAAGTGCCCTATGCTCTCCAAGCTGTGTTTTTTAGATGTTTCAGAACACACCGTACACTTCTCCGGAGTGGCTGTTGGCAATTTACATCCCACCCATCAGCGTAGCAAGGCTCCCATTTCTCCATGGCCGGTCCTGCATTTCTGGTTTGGACACTTTTTTCCGCATGGCCCTTTTGCCCGCTGGGAAGCGAGACTTCTTTGGAGCGCTGATTGGCCTTTCCAGGTTGCTTGGTTGGCCAAAAAGGGCGTATGCGTTTTTTCCTGAATATATTCAGGAAAAAACGCATACGCCCTTTTTGGCCAAGGGCATCATTGTCCACGTTTTGCCGCTTTTCATGTGCTTTCAAGGCGATACGAATCTACCTCCTGAAATCTGTTTCCTGCAATTCTGCCTTGCTTTCAAAGCCTCTTCGTTGCCTTCCCTTAATATATTTGTGGACGAGAGGTATCATTTAAAACTCTGCAGGTTTGTGAATTGCAGTGCCCCTGAGCTCCGTTTTTCAACTCGCTTTTTTGGGAGCTGGCCGCAAAAGCGCAGGATTGCTTCAGGCCCTCTTCTGGTTCTGGGGGGCAGGCTGAGCTTGTGCTTAATTCTTCTTCCTGATGGGAAAATAGAGTGACCTGTGCCTGTCCCAACACCTAGAGCTAGTCTCTCATTGGTTCCCCCTCTTCCCGTTCATCCTCAGGACAAATCGCAACCTGTACGGAACAGGAGGTTAAAGGTGCTGATTCTCCAAGGAGGGAGATGGCTAGTAAATCGGCTGGAATGGCGAACCCGAGCAAAGGAGATGAGAAATGAGGTGCGTTTTAGAAACCTTTCCCGATCACACGGTGTACCATCTTCTGGGTTTCTCATGCCTGTTTTCGACGTAGGAAGATGCCCTTGAACCTGGAGATTTGGGACCCATGGGATGGGTACCATGCAGTATTACTTGAAAGGGTCTGCGTTGGCTCACCCAACCTCACCGAACCTCTCAGCCCCAAGAGTGTCCAACCTTATGTCTCAATCAGCTGTGGGTCTAGATATGGTCAATCCAGGTTGCATCACAGCCCCTGAACGAATTTTGTAAGAATTTCTCTCTCTTTCACTGTCTTTGTTTCACGGGTTTTGAAAAGTAATTTAGTTTTATAATGGGGTTTAGCTGCTTTTCACGGCTGTGTTTATGCCGCTTTACACCCCCTTGACTCACTTACAGAGAGATATCAATACATAGGTTTGAAGATTCTTCCTAGTCAGATATATTCTTGTGCGGTGAATAGGGGGTGTTGAGTCCAGTTCACTGAAAAAGGAATAGGTCTTGTCTCTTACATATTGGGTTTATGGAACGGTATCGGAGCTAATTTGAAACCCTTGTTTTATGCATCACCCCACCTCACCTTTCCCGTTCAGCAGCCATAGTGTGTTTCCTAAACGTGGGACTCTGTTCTGTTTTGCAATTCAGTTCAAGTGTAGCGGTTTTTACATTCCCTCTAGAAGTGATATCTTATGATAAGTGTCTTTTTCTGTGTGACTTATTTCACTTAGAATCGTCGTACCTAAATCCACTCATCGTGCTGCTACTAGCCTTATGACGTTGATTTCATGGCTGAGTGATATTCCATTGTACATGAGGACCCCAACTTCTTTATCCATTTTTCTCTTTCCTAGGATATTTAAGGTGTAATGAAGTGGGGGTTCTTGTCAACAGAGCAACCCTAAACTTTGGGGTGCCTGTGTCTTGCTGATTTTTAGTGTTCCCAATTTATACGCCCATGAGTGGAAGTGCCCTATGCTCTCCAAGCTGTGTTTTTTAGATGTTTCAGAACACACCGTACACTTCTCCGGAGTGGCTGTTGGCAATTTACATCCCACCCATCAGCGTAGCAAGGCTCCCATTTCTCCATGGCCGGTCCTGCATTTCTGGTTTGGACACTTTTTTCCGCATGGCCCTTTTGCCCGCTGGGAAGCGAGACTTCTTTGGAGCGCTGATTGGCCTTTCCAGGTTGCTTGGTTGGCCAAAAAGGGCGTATGCGTTTTTTCCTGAATATATTCAGGAAAAAACGCATACGCCCTTTTTGGCCAAGGGCATCATTGTCCACGTTTTGCCGCTTTTCATGTGCTTTCAAGGCGATTCGAATCTACCTCCTGAAATCTGTTTCCTGCAATTCTGCCTTGCTTTCAAAGCCTCTTCGTTGCCTTCCCTTAATATATTTGTGGACGAGAGGTATCATTTAAAACTCTGCAGGTTTGTGAATTGCAGTGCCCCTGAGCTCCATTTTTCAACTCGCTTTTTTGGGAGCTGGCCGCAAAAGCGCAGGATTGCTTCAGGCCCTCTTCTGGTTCTGGGGGGCAGGCTGAGCTTGTGCTTAATTCTTCTTCCTGATGGGAAAATAGAGTGACCTGTGCCTGTCCCAACACCTAGAGCTAGTCTCTCATTGGTTCCCCCTCTTCCCGTTCATCCTCAGGACAAATTGCAACCTGTACAGAACAGGAGGTTAAAGGTGCTGATTCTCCAAGGAGGGAGATGGCTAGTAAATCGGCTGGAATGGCGAACCCGAGCAAAGGAGATGAGAAATGAGGTGCGTTTTAGAAACCTTTCCCGATCACACGGTGTACCATCTTCTGGGTTTCTCATGCCTGTTTTCGACGTAGGAAGATGCCCTTGAACCTGGAGATTTGGGACCCATGGGATGGGTACCATGCAGTATTACTTGAAAGGGTCTGCGTTGGCTCACCCAACCTCACCGAACCTCTCAGCCCCAAGAGTGTCCACCCTTATGTCTCAATCAGCTGTGGGTCTAGATATGGTCAATCCAGGTTGCATCACAGCCCCTGAACGAATTTTGTAAGAATTTCTCTCTCTTTCACTGTCTTTGTTTCACGGGTTTTGAAAAGTAATTTAGTTTTATAATGGGGTTTAGCTGCTTTTCACGGCTGTGTTTATGCCGCTTTACACCCCCTTGACTCACTTACAGAGAGATATCAATACATAGGTTTGAAGATTCTTACTAGTCAGATATATTCTTGTGCGGTGAATAGGGGGTGTTGAGTCCAGTTCACTGAAAAAGGAATAGGTCTTGTCTCTTACATATTGGGTTTATGGAACGGTATCGGAGCTAATTTGAAACCCTTGTTTTATGCATCACCCCACCTCACCTTTCCCGTTCAGCAGCCATAGTGTGTTTTCTAAACGTGGGACTCTGTTCTGTTTTGCAATTCAGTTCAAGTGTAGCGGTTTTTACATTCCCTCTCTAAGTGATATCTTAGGATAAGTGTCTTTTTCTGTGTGACTTATTTCACTTAGAATCGTCGTACCTAAATCCACTCATCGTGCTGCTACTAGCCTTATGACGTTGATTTCATGGCTGAGTGATATTCCATTGTACATGAGGACCCCAACTTCTTTATCCATTTTTCTCTTTCCTAGGATATTTAAGGTGTAATGAAGTGGGGGTTCTTGTCAACAGAGCAACCCTAAACTTTGGGGTGCCTGTGTCTTGCTGATTTTTAGTGTTCCCAATTTATACGCCCATGAGTGGAAGTGCCCTATGCTCTCCAAGCTGTGTTTTTTAGATGTTTCAGAACACACCGTACACTTCTCCGGAGTGGCTGTTGGCAATTTACATCCCACCCATCAGCGTAGCAAGACTCCCATTTCTCCATGGCCGGTCCTGCATTTCTGGTTTGGACACTTTTTTCCGCATGGCCCTTTTGCCCGCTGGGAAGCGAGACATCTTTGGAGCGCTGATTGGCCTTTCCAGGTTGCTTGGTTGGCCAAAAAGGGCGTATGCGTTTTTTCCTGAATATATTCAGGAAAAAACGCATACGCCCTTTTTGGCCAAGGGCATCATTGTCCACGTTTTGCCGCTTTTCATGTGCTTTCAAGGCGATTCGAATCTACCTCCTGAAATCTGTTTCCTGCAATTCTGCCTTGCTTTCAAAGCCTCTTCGTTGCCTTCCCTTAATATATTTGTGGACGAGAGGTATCATTTAAAACTCTGCAGGTTTGTGAATTGCAGTGCCCCTGAGCTCCATTTTTCAACTCGCTTTTTTGGGAGCTGGCCGCAAAAGCGCAGGATTGCTTCAGGCCCTCTTCTTGTTCTGGGGGGCAGGCTGAGCTTGTGCTTAATTCTTCTTCCTGATGGGAAAATAGAGTGACCTGTGCCTGTCCCAACACCTAGAGCTAGTCTCTCATTGGTTCCCCCTCTTCCCGTTCATCCTCAGGACAAATCGCAACCTGTACGGAACAGGAGGTTAAAGGTGCTGATTCTCCAAGGAGGGAGATGGCTAGTAAATCGGCTGGAATGGCGAACCCGAGCAAAGGAGATGAGAAATGAGGTGCGTTTTAGAAACCTTTCCCGATCACACGGTGTACCATCTTCTGGGTTTCTCATGCCTGTTTTCGACGTAGGAAGATGCCCTTGAACCTGGAGATTTGGGACCCATGGGATGGGTACCATGCAGTATTACTTGAAAGGGTCTGCGTTGGCTCACCCAACCTCACCGAACCTCTCAGCCCCAAGAGTGTCCACCCTTATGTCTCAATCAGCTGTGGGTCTAGATATGGTCAATCCAGGTTGCATCACAGCCCCTGAACGAATTTTGTAAGAATTTCTCTCTCTTTCACTGTCTTTGTTTCACGGGTTTTGAAAAGTAATTTAGTTTTATAATGGGGTTTAGCTGCTTTTCACGGCTGTGTTTATGCCGCTTTACACCACCTTGACTCACTTACAGAGAGATATCAATACATAGGTTTGAAGATTCTTACTAGTCTGATATATTCTTGTGCGGTGAATAGGGGGTGTTGAGTCCAGTTCACTGAAAAAGGAATAGGTCTTGTCTCTTACATATTGGGTTTATGGAACGGTATCGGAGCTAATTTGAAACACTTGTTTTATGCATCACCCCACCTCACCTTTCCCGTTCAGCAGCCATAGTGTGTTTCCTAAACGTGTGACTCTGTTCTGTTTTGTAATTCAATTCAAGTGTAGCGGTTTTTACATTCCCTCTCTAAGTGATATCTTATGATAAGTGTCTTTTTCTGTGTGACTTATTTCACTTAGAATCGTCGTACCTAAATCCACTCATCGTGCTGCTACTAGCCTTATGACGTTGATTTCATGGCTGAGTGATATTCCATTGTACATGAGGACCCCAACTTCTTTATCCATTTTTCGCTTTCCTAGGATATTTAAGGTGTAATGAAGTGGGGGTTCTTGTCAACAGAGCAGCCCTAAACTTTGGGGTGCCTGTGTCTTGCTGATTTTTAGTTTTCCCAATTTATACGCCCATGAGTGGAAGTGCCCTATGCTCTCCAAGCTGTGTTTTTTAGATGTTTCAGAACACACCGTACACTTCTCCGGAGTGGCTGTTGGCAATTTACATCCCACCCATCAGCGTAGCAAGGCTCCCATTTCTCCATGGCCGGTCCTGCATTTCTGGTTTGGACACTTTTTTCCGCATGGCCCTTTTGCCCGCTGGGAAGCGAGACTTCTTTGGAGCGCTGATTGGCCTTTCCAGGTTGCTTGGTTGGCCAAAAAGGGCGTATGCGTTTTTTCCTGAATATATTCAGGAAAAAACGCATACGCCCTTTTTGGCCAAGGGCATCATTGTCCACGTTTTGCCGCTTTTCATGTGCTTTCAAGGCGATTCGAATCTACCTCCTGAAATCTGTTTCCTGCAATTCTGCCTTGCTTTCAAAGCCTCTTCGTTGCCTTCCCTTAATATATTTGTGGACGAGAGGTATCATTTAAAACTCTGCAGGTTTGTGAATTGCAGTGCCCCTGAGCTCCATTTTTCAACTCGCTTTTTTGGGAGCTGGCCGCAAAAGCGCAGGATTGCTTCAGGCCCTCTTCTGGTTCTGGGGGGCAGGCTGAGCTTGTGCTTAATTCTTCTTCCTGATGGGAAAATAGAGTGACCTGTGCCTGTCCCAACACCTAGAGCTAGTCTCTCATTGGTTCCCCCTCTTCCCGTTCATCCTCAGGACAAATTGCAACCTGTACGGAACAGGAGGTTAAAGGTGCTGATTCTCCAAGGAGGGAGATGGCTAGTAAATCGGCTGGAATGGCGAACCCGAGCAAAGGAGATGAGAAATGAGGTGCGTTTTAGAAACCTTTCCCGATCACACCGTGTACCATCTTCTGGGTTTCTCATGCCTGTTTTCGACGTAGGAAGATGCCCTTGAACCTGGAGATTTGGGACCCATGGGATGGGTACCATGCAGTATTACTTGAAAGGGTCTGCGTTGGCTCACCCAACCTCACCGAACCTCTCAGCCCCAAGAGTGTCCACCCTTATGTCTCAATCAGCTGTGGGTCTAGATATGGTCAATCCAGGTTGCATCACAGCCCCTGAACGAATTTTGTAAGAATTTCTCTCTCTTTCACTGTCTTTGTTTCACGGGTTTTGAAAAGTAATTTAGTTTTATAATGGGGTTTAGCTGCTTTTCACGGCTGTGTTTATGCCGCTTTACACCCCCTTGACTCACTTACAGAGAGATATCAATACATAGGTTTGAAGATTCTTACTAGTCAGATATATTCTTGTGCGGTGAATAGGGGGTGTTGAGTCCAGTTCACTGAAAAAGGAATAGGTCTTGTCTCTTACATATTGGGTTTATGGAATGGTATCGGAGCTAATTTGAAACCCTTGTTTTATGCATCACCCCACCTCACCTTTCCCGTTCACCAGCCATAGTGTGTTTTCTAAACGTGGGACTCTGTTCTGTTTTGCAATTCAGTTCAAGTGTAGCGGTTTTTACATTCCCTCTCTAAGTGATATCTTAGGATAAGTGTCTTTTTCTGTGTGACTTATTTCACTTAGAATCGTCGTACCTAAATCCACTCATCGTGCTGCTACTAGCCTTATGACGTTGATTTCATGGCTGAGTGATATTCCATTGTACATGAGGACCCCAACTTCTTTATCCATTTTTCTCTTTCCTAGGATATTTAAGGTGTAATGAAGTGGGGGTTCTTGTCAACAGAGCAGCCCTAAACTTTGGGGTGCCTGTGTCTTGCTGATTTTTAGTGTTCCCAATTTATACGCCCATGAGTGGAAGTGCCCTATGCTCTCCAAGCTGTGTTTTTTAGATGTTTCAGAACACACCGTACACTTCTCCGGAGTGGCTGTTGGCAATTTACATCCCACCCATCAGCGTAGCAAGGCTCCCATTTCTCCATGGCCGGTCCTGCATTTCTGGTTTGGACACTTTTTTCCGCATGGCCCTTTTGCCCGCTGGGAAGCGAGACTTCTTTGGAGCGCTGATTGGCCTTTCCAGGTTGCTTGGTTGGCCAAAAAGGGCGTATGCGTTTTTTCCTGAATATATTCAGGAAAAAACGCATACGCCCTTTTTGGCCAAGGGCATCATTGTCCACGTTTTGCTGCTTTTCATGTGCTTTCAAGGCGATACGAATCTACCTCCTGAAATCTGTTTCCTGCAATTCTGCCTTGCTTTCAAAGCCTCTTCGTTGCCTTCCCTTAATATATTTGTGGACGAGAGGTATCATTTAAAACTCTGCAGGTTTGTGAATTGCAGTGCCCCTGAGCTCCGTTTTTCAACTCGCTTTTTTGGGAGCTGGCCGCAAAAGCGCAGGATTGCTTCAGGCCCTCTTCTGGTTCTGGGGGGCAGGCTGAGCTTGTGCTTAATTCTTCTTCCTGATGGGAAAATAGAGTGACCTGTGCCTGTCCCAACACCTAGAGCTAGTCTCTCATTGGTTCCCCCTCTTCCCGTTCATCCTCAGGACAAATCGCAACCTGTACGGAACAGGAGGTTAAAGGTGCTGATTCTCCAAGGAGGGAGATGGCTAGTAAATCGGCTGGAATGGCGAACCCGAGCAAAGGAGATGAGAAATGAGGTGCGTTTTAGAAACCTTTCCCGATCACACGGTGTACCATCTTCTGGGTTTCTCATGCCTGTTTTCGACGTAGGAAGATGCCCTTGAACCTGGAGATTTGGGACCCATGGGATGGGTACCATGCAGTATTACTTGAAAGGGTCTGCGTTGGCTCACCCAACCTCACCGAACCTCTCAGCCCCAAGAGTGTCCAACCTTATGTCTCAATCAGCTGTGGGTCTAGATATGGTCAATCCAGGTTGCATCACAGCCCCTGAACGAATTTTGTAAGAATTTCTCTCTCTTTCACTGTCTTTGTTTCACGGGTTTTGAAAAGTAATTTAGTTTTATAATGGGGTTTAGCTGCTTTTCACGGCTGTGTTTATGCCGCTTTACACCCCCTTGACTCACTTACAGAGAGATATCAATACATAGGTTTGAAGATTCTTCCTAGTCAGATATATTCTTGTGCGGTGAATAGGGGGTGTTGAGTCCAGTTCACTGAAAAAGGAATAGGTCTTGTCTCTTACATATTGGGTTTATGGAACGGTATCGGAGCTAATTTGAAACCCTTGTTTTATGCATCACCCCACCTCACCTTTCCCGTTCAGCAGCCATAGTGTGTTTCCTAAACGTGGGACTCTGTTCTGTTTTGCAATTCAGTTCAAGTGTAGCGGTTTTTACATTCCCTCTAGAAGTGATATCTTATGATAAGTGTCTTTTTCTGTGTGACTTATTTCACTTAGAATCGTCGTACCTAAATCCTCTCTTCGTGCTGCTTCTAGCCTTATGAAGTTGATTTCATGGCTGAGTGATATTCCATTGTACATGAGGACCACAACTTCTTTATCCATTTTTCTCTTTCCTAGGATATTTAAGGTGTAATGAAGTGGGGGTTCTTGTCCACAGAGCAGCCCTAAAATTTGGGGTGCCTGTGTCTTGCTGATTTTTAGTTTTCCCAATTTATACGCCCATGAGTAGAAGTGCCCTATGCTCTCCAAGCTGTGTTTTTTAGATGTTTCAGAACACACCGTACACTTCTCCGGAGTGGCTGTTGGCAATTTACATCCCACCCATCAGCGTAGCAAGGCTCCCATTTCTCCATGGCCGGTCCTGCATTTCTGGTTTGGACACTTTTTTCCGCATGGCCCTTTTGCCCGCTGGGAAGCGAGACTTCTTTGGAGCGCTGATTGGCCTTTCCAGGTTGCTTGGTTGGCCAAAAAGGGCGTATGCGTTTTTTCCTGAATATATTCAGGAAAAAACGCATACGCCCTTTTTGGCCAAGGGCATCATTGTCCACGTTTTGCCGCTTTTCATGTGCTTTCAAGGCGATTCGAATCTACCTCCTGAAATCTGTTTCCTGCAATTCTGCCTTGCTTTCAAAGCCTCTTCGTTGCCTTCCCTTAATATATTTGTGGACGAGAGGTATCATTTAAAACTCTGCAGGTTTGTGAATTGCAGTGCCCCTGAGCTCCATTTTTCAACTCGCTTTTTTGGGAGCTGGCCGCAAAAGCGCAGGATTGCTTCAGGCCCTCTTCTGGTTCTGGGGGGCAGGCTGAGCTTGTGCTTAATTCTTCTTCCTGATGGGAAAATAGAGTGACCTGTGCCTGTCCCAACACCTAGAGCTAGTCTCTCATTGGTTCCCCCTCTTCCCGTTCATCCTCAGGACAAATTGCAACCTGTACGGAACAGGAGGTTAAAGGTGCTGATTCTCCAAGGAGGGAGATGGCTAGTAAATCGGCTGGAATGGCGAACCCGAGCAAAGGAGATGAGAAATGAGGTGCGTTTTAGAAACCTTTCCCGATCACACGGTGTACCATCTTCTGGGTTTCTCATGCCTGTTTTCGACGTAGGAAGATGCCCTTGAACCTGGAGATTTGGGACCCATGGGATGGGTACCATGCAGTATTACTTGAAAGGGTCTGCGTTGGCTCACCCAACCTCACCGAACCTCTCAGCCCCAAGAGTGTCCACCCTTATGTCTCAATCAGCTGTGGGTCTAGATATGGTCAATCCAGGTTGCATCACAGCCCCTGAACGAATTTTGTAAGAATTTCTCTCTCTTTCACTGTCTTTGTTTCACGGGTTTTGAAAAGTAATTTAGTTTTATAATGGGGTTTAGCTGCTTTTCACGGCTGTGTTTATGCCGCTTTACACCCCCTTGACTCACTTACAGAGAGATATCAATACATAGGTTTGAAGATTCTTCCTAGTCAGATATATTCTTGTGCGGTGAATAGGGGGTGTTGAGTCCAGTTCACTGAAAAAGGAATAGGTCTTGTCTCTTACATATTGGGTTTATGGAACGGTATCGGAGCTAATTTGAAACCCTTGTTTTATGCATCACCCCACCTCACCTTTCCCGTTCAGCAGCCATAGTGTGTTTTCTAAACGTGGGACTCTGTTCTGTTTTGCAATTCAGTTCAAGTGTAGCGGTTTTTACATTCCCTCTCTAAGTGATATCTTAGGATAAGTGTCTTTTTCTGTGTGACTTATTTCACTTAGAATCGTCGTACCTAAATCCACTCATCGTGCTGCTACTAGCCTTATGACGTTGATTTCATGGCTGAGTGATATTCCATTGTACATGAGGACCCCAACTTCTTTATCCATTTTTCTCTTTCCTAGGATATTTAAGGTGTAATGAAGTGGGGGTTCTTGTCAACAGAGCAGCCCTAAACTTTGGGGTGCCTGTGTCTTGCTGATTTTTAGTGTTCCCAATTTATACGCCCATGAGTGGAAGTGCCCTATGCTCTCCAAGCTGTGTTTTTTAGATGTTTCAGAACACACCGTACACTTCTCCGGAGTGGCTGTTGGCAATTTACATCCCACCCATCAGCGTAGCAAGACTCCCATTTCTCCATGGCCGGTCCTGCATTTCTGGTTTGGACACTTTTTTCCGCATGGCCCTTTTGCCCGCTGGGAAGCGAGACTTCTTTGGAGCGCTGATTGGCCTTTCCAGGTTGCTTGGTTGGCCAAAAAGGGCGTATGCGTTTTTTCCTGAATATATTCAGGAAAAAACGCATACGCCCTTTTTGGCCAAGGGCATCATTGTCCACGTTTTGCCGCTTTTCATGTGCTTTCAAGGCGATTCGAATCTACCTCCTGAAATCTGTTTCCTGCAATTCTGCCTTGCTTTCAAAGCCTCTTCGTTGCCTTCCCTTAATATATTTGTGGACGAGAGGTATCATTTAAAACTCTGCAGGTTTGTGAATGGCAGTGCCCCTGAGCTCCATTTTTAACTCGCTTTTTTGGGAGCTGGCCGCAAAAGCGCAGGATTGCTTCAGGCCCTCTTCTGGTTCTGGGGGGCAGGCTGAGCTTGTGCTTAATTCTTCTTCCTGATGGGAAAATAGAGTGACCTGTGCCTGTCCCAACACCTAGAGCTAGTCTCTCATTGGTTCCCCCTCTTCTCGTTCATCCTCAGGACAAATCGCAACCTGTACGGAACAGGAGGTTAAAGGTGCTGATTCTCCAAGGAGGGAGATGGCTAGTAAATCGGCTGGAATGGCGAACCCGAGCAAAGGAGATGAGAAATGAGGTGCGTTTTAGAAACCTTTCCCGATCACACGGTGTACCATCTTCTGGGTTTCTCATGCCTGTTTTCGACGTAGGAAGATGCCCTTGAACCTGGAGATTTGGGACCCATGGGATGGGTACCATGCAGTATTACTTGAAAGGGTCTGCGTTGGCTCACCCAACCTCACCGAACCTCTCAGCCCCAAGAGTGTCCAACCTTATGTCTCAATCAGCTGTGGGTCTAGATATGGTCAATCCAGGTTGCATCACAGCCCCTGAACGAATTTTGTAAGAATTTCTCTCTCTTTCACTGTCTTTGTTTCACGGGTTTTGAAAAGTAATTTAGTTTTATAATGGGGTTTAGCTGCTTTTCACGGCTGTGTTTATGCCGCTTTACACCCCCTTGACTCACTTACAGAGAGATATCAATACATAGGTTTGAAGATTCTTCCTAGTCAGATATATTCTTGTGCGGTGAATAGGGGGTGTTGAGTCCAGTTCACTGAAAAAGGAATAGGTCTTGTCTCTTACATATTGGGTTTATGGAACGGTATCGGAGCTAATTTGAAACCCTTGTTTTATGCATCACCCCACCTCACCTTTCCCGTTCAGCAGCCATAGTGTGTTTCCTAAACGTGTGACTCTGTTCTGTTTTGTAATTCAGTTCAAGTGTAGCGGTTTTTACATTCCCTCTCTAAGTGATATCTTAGGATAAGTGTCTTTTTCTGTGTGACTTATTTCACTTAGAATCGTCGTACCTAAATCCACTCATCCTGCTGCTACTAGCCTTATGACGTTGATTTCATGGCTGAGTGATATTCCATTGTACATGAGGACCACAACTTCTTTATCCATTTTTCTCTTTCCTAGGATATTTAAGGTGTAATGAAGTGGGGGTTCTTGTCCACAGAGCAGCCCTAAACTTTGGGGTGCCTGTGTCTTGCTGATTTTTAGTTTTCCCAATTTATACGCCCATGAGTGGAAGTGCCCTATGCTCTCCAAGCTGTGTTTTTTAGATGTTTCAGAACACACCGTACACTTCTCCGGAGTGGCTGTTGGCAATTTACATCCCACCCATCAGCGTAGCAAGGCTCCCATTTCTCCATGGCCGGTCCTGCATTTCTGGTTTGGACACTTTTTTCCGCATGGCCCTTTTGCCCGCTGGGAAGCGAGACTTCTTTGGAGCGCTGATTGGCCTTTCCAGGTTGCTTGGTTGGCCAAAAAGGGCGTATGCGTTTTTTCCTGAATATATTCAGGAAAAAACGCATACGCCCTTTTTGGCCAAGGGCATCATTGTCCACGTTTTGCCGCTTTTCATGTGCTTTCAAGGCGATTCGAATCTACCTCCTGAAATCTGTTTCCTGCAATTCTGCCTTGCTTTCAAAGCCTCTTCGTTGCCTTCCCTTAATATATTTGTGGACGAGAGGTATCATTTAAAACTCTGCAGGTTTGTGAATTGCAGTGCCCCTGAGCTCCATTTTTCAACTCGCTTTTTTGGGAGCTGGCCGCAAAAGCGCAGGATTGCTTCAGGCCCTCTTCTGGTTCTGGGGGGCAGGCTGAGCTTGTGCTTAATTCTTCTTCCTGATGGGAAAATAGAGTGACCTGTGCCTGTCCCAACACCTAGAGCTAGTCTCTCATTGGTTCCCCCTCTTCCCGTTCATCCTCAGGACAAATTGCAACCTGTACAGAACAGGAGGTTAAAGGTGCTGATTCTCCAAGGAGGGAGATGGCTAGTAAATCGGCTGGAATGGCGAACCCGAGCAAAGGAGATGAGAAATGAGGTGCGTTTTAGAAACCTTTCCCGATCACACGGTGTACCATCTTCTGGGTTTCTCATGCCTGTTTTCGACGTAGGAAGATGCCCTTGAACCTGGAGATTTGGGACCCATGGGATGGGTACCATGCAGTATTACTTGAAAGGGTCTGCGTTGGCTCACCCAACCTCACCGAACCTCTCAGCCCCAAGAGTGTCCACCCTTATGTCTCAATCAGCTGTGGGTCTAGATATGGTCAATCCAGGTTGCATCACAGCCCCTGAACGAATTTTGTAAGAATTTCTCTCTCTTTCACTGTCTTTGTTTCACGGGTTTTGAAAAGTAATTTAGTTTTATAATGGGGTTTAGCTGCTTTTCACGGCTGTGTTTATGCCGCTTTACACCACCTTGACTCACTTACAGAGAGATATCAATACATAGGTTTGAAGATTCTTACTAGTCTGATATATTCTTGTGCGGTGAATAGGGGGTGTTGAGTCCAGTTCACTGAAAAAGGAATAGGTCTTGTCTCTTACATATTGGGTTTATGGAACGGTATCGGAGCTAATTTGAAACACTTGTTTTATGCATCACCCCACCTCACCTTTCCCGTTCAGCAGCCATAGTGTGTTTCCTAAACGTGTGACTCTGTTCTGTTTTGTAATTCAATTCAAGTGTAGCGGTTTTTACATTCCCTCTCTAAGTGATATCTTATGATAAGTGTCTTTTTCTGTGTGACTTATTTCACTTAGAATCGTCGTACCTAAATCCACTCATCGTGCTGCTACTAGCCTTATGACGTTGATTTCATGGCTGAGTGATATTCCATTGTACATGAGGACCCCAACTTCTTTATCCATTTTTCGCTTTCCTAGGATATTTAAGGTGTAATGAAGTGGGGGTTCTTGTCAACAGAGCAGCCCTAAACTTTGGGGTGCCTGTGTCTTGCTGATTTTTAGTTTTCCCAATTTATACGCCCATGAGTGGAAGTGCCCTATGCTCTCCAAGCTGTGTTTTTTAGATGTTTCAGAACACACCGTACACTTCTCCGGAGTGGCTGTTGGCAATTTACATCCCACCCATCAGCGTAGCAAGGCTCCCATTTCTCCATGGCCGGTCCTGCATTTCTGGTTTGGACACTTTTTTCCGCATGGCCCTTTTGCCCGCTGGGAAGCGAGACTTCTTTGGAGCGCTGATTGGCCTTTCCAGGTTGCTTGGTTGGCCAAAAAGGGCGTATGCGTTTTTTCCTGAATATATTCAGGAAAAAACGCATACGCCCTTTTTGGCCAAGGGCATCATTGTCCACGTTTTGCCGCTTTTCATGTGCTTTCAAGGCGATTCGAATCTACCTCCTGAAATCTGTTTCCTGCAATTCTGCCTTGCTTTCAAAGCCTCTTCGTTGCCTTCCCTTAATATATTTGTGGACGAGAGGTATCATTTAAAACTCTGCAGGTTTGTGAATTGCAGTGCCCCTGAGCTCCATTTTTCAACTCGCTTTTTTGGGAGCTGGCCGCAAAAGCGCAGGATTGCTTCAGGCCCTCTTCTGGTTCTGGGGGGCAGGCTGAGCTTGTGCTTAATTCTTCTTCCTGATGGGAAAATAGAGTGACCTGTGCCTGTCCCAACACCTAGAGCTAGTCTCTCATTGGTTCCCCCTCTTCCCGTTCATCCTCAGGACAAATTGCAACCTGTACGGAACAGGAGGTTAAAGGTGCTGATTCTCCAAGGAGGGAGATGGCTAGTAAATCGGCTGGAATGGCGAACCCGAGCAAAGGAGATGAGAAATGAGGTGCGTTTTAGAAACCTTTCCCGATCACACCGTGTACCATCTTCTGGGTTTCTCATGCCTGTTTTCGACGTAGGAAGATGCCCTTGAACCTGGAGATTTGGGACCCATGGGATGGGTACCATGCAGTATTACTTGAAAGGGTCTGCGTTGGCTCACCCAACCTCACCGAACCTCTCAGCCCCAAGAGTGTCCACCCTTATGTCTCAATCAGCTGTGGGTCTAGATATGGTCAATCCAGGTTGCATCACAGCCCCTGAACGAATTTTGTAAGAATTTCTCTCTCTTTCACTGTCTTTGTTTCACGGGTTTTGAAAAGTAATTTAGTTTTATAATGGGGTTTAGCTGCTTTTCACGGCTGTGTTTATGCCGCTTTACACCCCCTTGACTCACTTACAGAGAGATATCAATACATAGGTTTGAAGATTCTTACTAGTCAGATATATTCTTGTGCGGTGAATAGGGGGTGTTGAGTCCAGTTCACTGAAAAAGGAATAGGTCTTGTCTCTTACATATTGGGTTTATGGAATGGTATCGGAGCTAATTTGAAACCCTTGTTTTATGCATCACCCCACCTCACCTTTCCCGTTCACCAGCCATAGTGTGTTTTCTAAACGTGGGACTCTGTTCTGTTTTGCAATTCAGTTCAAGTGTAGCGGTTTTTACATTCCCTCTCTAAGTGATATCTTAGGATAAGTGTCTTTTTCTGTGTGACTTATTTCACTTAGAATCGTCGTACCTAAATCCACTCATCGTGCTGCTACTAGCCTTATGACGTTGATTTCATGGCTGAGTGATATTCCATTGTACATGAGGACCCCAACTTCTTTATCCATTTTTCTCTTTCCTAGGATATTTAAGGTGTAATGAAGTGGGGGTTCTTGTCAACAGAGCAGCCCTAAACTTTGGGGTGCCTGTGTCTTGCTGATTTTTAGTGTTCCCAATTTATACGCCCATGAGTGGAAGTGCCCTATGCTCTCCAAGCTGTGTTTTTTAGATGTTTCAGAACACACCGTACACTTCTCCGGAGTGGCTGTTGGCAATTTACATCCCACCCATCAGCGTAGCAAGGCTCCCATTTCTCCATGGCCGGTCCTGCATTTCTGGTTTGGACACTTTTTTCCGCATGGCCCTTTTGCCCGCTGGGAAGCGAGACTTCTTTGGAGCGCTGATTGGCCTTTCCAGGTTGCTTGGTTGGCCAAAAAGGGCGTATGCGTTTTTTCCTGAATATATTCAGGAAAAAACGCATACGCCCTTTTTGGCCAAGGGCATCATTGTCCACGTTTTGCCGCTTTTCATGTGCTTTCAAGGCGATACGAATCTACCTCCTGAAATCTGTTTCCTGCAATTCTGCCTTGCTTTCAAAGCCTCTTCGTTGCCTTCCCTTAATATATTTGTGGACGAGAGGTATCATTTAAAACTCTGCAGGTTTGTGAATTGCAGTGCCCCTGAGCTCCGTTTTTCAACTCGCTTTTTTGGGAGCTGGCCGCAAAAGCGCAGGATTGCTTCAGGCCCTCTTCTGGTTCTGGGGGGCAGGCTGAGCTTGTGCTTAATTCTTCTTCCTGATGGGAAAATAGAGTGACCTGTGCCTGTCCCAACACCTAGAGCTAGTCTCTCATTGGTTCCCCCTCTTCCCGTTCATCCTCAGGACAAATCGCAACCTGTACGGAACAGGAGGTTAAAGGTGCTGATTCTCCAAGGAGGGAGATGGCTAGTAAATCGGCTGGAATGGCGAACCCGAGCAAAGGAGATGAGAAATGAGGTGCGTTTTAGAAACCTTTCCCGATCACACGGTGTACCATCTTCTGGGTTTCTCATGCCTGTTTTCGACGTAGGAAGATGCCCTTGAACCTGGAGATTTGGGACCCATGGGATGGGTACCATGCAGTATTACTTGAAAGGGTCTGCGTTGGCTCACCCAACCTCACCGAACCTCTCAGCCCCAAGAGTGTCCAACCTTATGTCTCAATCAGCTGTGGGTCTAGATATGGTCAATCCAGGTTGCATCACAGCCCCTGAACGAATTTTGTAAGAATTTCTCTCTCTTTCACTGTCTTTGTTTCACGGGTTTTGAAAAGTAATTTAGTTTTATAATGGGGTTTAGCTGCTTTTCACGGCTGTGTTTATGCCGCTTTACACCCCCTTGACTCACTTACAGAGAGATATCAATACATAGGTTTGAAGATTCTTCCTAGTCAGATATATTCTTGTGCGGTGAATAGGGGGTGTTGAGTCCAGTTCACTGAAAAAGGAATAGGTCTTGTCTCTTACATATTGGGTTTATGGAACGGTATCGGAGCTAATTTGAAACCCTTGTTTTATGCATCACCCCACCTCACCTTTCCCGTTCAGCAGCCATAGTGTGTTTCCTAAACGTGGGACTCTGTTCTGTTTTGCAATTCAGTTCAAGTGTAGCGGTTTTTACATTCCCTCTAGAAGTGATATCTTATGATAAGTGTCTTTTTCTGTGTGACTTATTTCACTTAGAATCGTCGTACCTAAATCCACTCATCGTGCTGCTACTAGCCTTATGACGTTGATTTCATGGCTGAGTGATATTCCATTGTACATGAGGACCCCAACTTCTTTATCCATTTTTCTCTTTCCTAGGATATTTAAGGTGTAATGAAGTGGGGGTTCTTGTCAACAGAGCAACCCTAAACTTTGGGGTGCCTGTGTCTTGCTGATTTTTAGTGTTCCCAATTTATACGCCCATGAGTGGAAGTGCCCTATGCTCTCCAAGCTGTGTTTTTTAGATGTTTCAGAACACACCGTACACTTCTCCGGAGTGGCTGTTGGCAATTTACATCCCACCCATCAGCGTAGCAAGGCTCCCATTTCTCCATGGCCGGTCCTGCATTTCTGGTTTGGACACTTTTTTCCGCATGGCCCTTTTGCCCGCTGGGAAGCGAGACTTCTTTGGAGCGCTGATTGGCCTTTCCAGGTTGCTTGGTTGGCCAAAAAGGGCGTATGCGTTTTTTCCTGAATATATTCAGGAAAAAACGCATACGCCCTTTTTGGCCAAGGGCATCATTGTCCACGTTTTGCCGCTTTTCATGTGCTTTCAAGGCGATTCGAATCTACCTCCTGAAATCTGTTTCCTGCAATTCTGCCTTGCTTTCAAAGCCTCTTCGTTGCCTTCCCTTAATATATTTGTGGACGAGAGGTATCATTTAAAACTCTGCAGGTTTGTGAATTGCAGTGCCCCTGAGCTCCATTTTTCAACTCGCTTTTTTGGGAGCTGGCCGCAAAAGCGCAGGATTGCTTCAGGCCCTCTTCTGGTTCTGGGGGGCAGGCTGAGCTTGTGCTTAATTCTTCTTCCTGATGGGAAAATAGAGTGACCTGTGCCTGTCCCAACACCTAGAGCTAGTCTCTCATTGGTTCCCCCTCTTCCCGTTCATCCTCAGGACAAATTGCAACCTGTACAGAACAGGAGGTTAAAGGTGCTGATTCTCCAAGGAGGGAGATGGCTAGTAAATCGGCTGGAATGGCGAACCCGAGCAAAGGAGATGAGAAATGAGGTGCGTTTTAGAAACCTTTCCCGATCACACGGTGTACCATCTTCTGGGTTTCTCATGCCTGTTTTCGACGTAGGAAGATGCCCTTGAACCTGGAGATTTGGGACCCATGGGATGGGTACCATGCAGTATTACTTGAAAGGGTCTGCGTTGGCTCACCCAACCTCACCGAACCTCTCAGCCCCAAGAGTGTCCACCCTTATGTCTCAATCAGCTGTGGGTCTAGATATGGTCAATCCAGGTTGCATCACAGCCCCTGAACGAATTTTGTAAGAATTTCTCTCTCTTTCACTGTCTTTGTTTCACGGGTTTTGAAAAGTAATTTAGTTTTATAATGGGGTTTAGCTGCTTTTCACGGCTGTGTTTATGCCGCTTTACACCCCCTTGACTCACTTACAGAGAGATATCAATACATAGGTTTGAAGATTCTTACTAGTCAGATATATTCTTGTGCGGTGAATAGGGGGTGTTGAGTCCAGTTCACTGAAAAAGGAATAGGTCTTGTCTCTTACATATTGGGTTTATGGAACGGTATCGGAGCTAATTTGAAACCCTTGTTTTATGCATCACCCCACCTCACCTTTCCCGTTCAGCAGCCATAGTGTGTTTTCTAAACGTGGGACTCTGTTCTGTTTTGCAATTCAGTTCAAGTGTAGCGGTTTTTACATTCCCTCTCTAAGTGATATCTTAGGATAAGTGTCTTTTTCTGTGTGACTTATTTCACTTAGAATCGTCGTACCTAAATCCACTCATCGTGCTGCTACTAGCCTTATGACGTTGATTTCATGGCTGAGTGATATTCCATTGTACATGAGGACCCCAACTTCTTTATCCATTTTTCTCTTTCCTAGGATATTTAAGGTGTAATGAAGTGGGGGTTCTTGTCAACAGAGCAACCCTAAACTTTGGGGTGCCTGTGTCTTGCTGATTTTTAGTGTTCCCAATTTATACGCCCATGAGTGGAAGTGCCCTATGCTCTCCAAGCTGTGTTTTTTAGATGTTTCAGAACACACCGTACACTTCTCCGGAGTGGCTGTTGGCAATTTACATCCCACCCATCAGCGTAGCAAGACTCCCATTTCTCCATGGCCGGTCCTGCATTTCTGGTTTGGACACTTTTTTCCGCATGGCCCTTTTGCCCGCTGGGAAGCGAGACATCTTTGGAGCGCTGATTGGCCTTTCCAGGTTGCTTGGTTGGCCAAAAAGGGCGTATGCGTTTTTTCCTGAATATATTCAGGAAAAAACGCATACGCCCTTTTTGGCCAAGGGCATCATTGTCCACGTTTTGCCGCTTTTCATGTGCTTTCAAGGCGATTCGAATCTACCTCCTGAAATCTGTTTCCTGCAATTCTGCCTTGCTTTCAAAGCCTCTTCGTTGCCTTCCCTTAATATATTTGTGGACGAGAGGTATCATTTAAAACTCTGCAGGTTTGTGAATTGCAGTGCCCCTGAGCTCCATTTTTCAACTCGCTTTTTTGGGAGCTGGCCGCAAAAGCGCAGGATTGCTTCAGGCCCTCTTCTTGTTCTGGGGGGCAGGCTGAGCTTGTGCTTAATTCTTCTTCCTGATGGGAAAATAGAGTGACCTGTGCCTGTCCCAACACCTAGAGCTAGTCTCTCATTGGTTCCCCCTCTTCCCGTTCATCCTCAGGACAAATCGCAACCTGTACGGAACAGGAGGTTAAAGGTGCTGATTCTCCAAGGAGGGAGATGGCTAGTAAATCGGCTGGAATGGCGAACCCGAGCAAAGGAGATGAGAAATGAGGTGCGTTTTAGAAACCTTTCCCGATCACACGGTGTACCATCTTCTGGGTTTCTCATGCCTGTTTTCGACGTAGGAAGATGCCCTTGAACCTGGAGATTTGGGACCCATGGGATGGGTACCATGCAGTATTACTTGAAAGGGTCTGCGTTGGCTCACCCAACCTCACCGAACCTCTCAGCCCCAAGAGTGTCCACCCTTATGTCTCAATCAGCTGTGGGTCTAGATATGGTCAATCCAGGTTGCATCACAGCCCCTGAACGAATTTTGTAAGAATTTCTCTCTCTTTCACTGTCTTTGTTTCACGGGTTTTGAAAAGTAATTTAGTTTTATAATGGGGTTTAGCTGCTTTTCACGGCTGTGTTTATGCCGCTTTACACCACCTTGACTCACTTACAGAGAGATATCAATACATAGGTTTGAAGATTCTTACTAGTCTGATATATTCTTGTGCGGTGAATAGGGGGTGTTGAGTCCAGTTCACTGAAAAAGGAATAGGTCTTGTCTCTTACATATTGGGTTTATGGAACGGTATCGGAGCTAATTTGAAACACTTGTTTTATGCATCACCCCACCTCACCTTTCCCGTTCAGCAGCCATAGTGTGTTTCCTAAACGTGTGACTCTGTTCTGTTTTGTAATTCAATTCAAGTGTAGCGGTTTTTACATTCCCTCTCTAAGTGATATCTTATGATAAGTGTCTTTTTCTGTGTGACTTATTTCACTTAGAATCGTCGTACCTAAATCCACTCATCGTGCTGCTACTAGCCTTATGACGTTGATTTCATGGCTGAGTGATATTCCATTGTACATGAGGACCCCAACTTCTTTATCCATTTTTCGCTTTCCTAGGATATTTAAGGTGTAATGAAGTGGGGGTTCTTGTCAACAGAGCAGCCCTAAACTTTGGGGTGCCTGTGTCTTGCTGATTTTTAGTTTTCCCAATTTATACGCCCATGAGTGGAAGTGCCCTATGCTCTCCAAGCTGTGTTTTTTAGATGTTTCAGAACACACCGTACACTTCTCCGGAGTGGCTGTTGGCAATTTACATCCCACCCATCAGCGTAGCAAGGCTCCCATTTCTCCATGGCCGGTCCTGCATTTCTGGTTTGGACACTTTTTTCCGCATGGCCCTTTTGCCCGCTGGGAAGCGAGACTTCTTTGGAGCGCTGATTGGCCTTTCCAGGTTGCTTGGTTGGCCAAAAAGGGCGTATGCGTTTTTTCCTGAATATATTCAGGAAAAAACGCATACGCCCTTTTTGGCCAAGGGCATCATTGTCCACGTTTTGCCGCTTTTCATGTGCTTTCAAGGCGATTCGAATCTACCTCCTGAAATCTGTTTCCTGCAATTCTGCCTTGCTTTCAAAGCCTCTTCGTTGCCTTCCCTTAATATATTTGTGGACGAGAGGTATCATTTAAAACTCTGCAGGTTTGTGAATTGCAGTGCCCCTGAGCTCCATTTTTCAACTCGCTTTTTTGGGAGCTGGCCGCAAAAGCGCAGGATTGCTTCAGGCCCTCTTCTGGTTCTGGGGGGCAGGCTGAGCTTGTGCTTAATTCTTCTTCCTGATGGGAAAATAGAGTGACCTGTGCCTGTCCCAACACCTAGAGCTAGTCTCTCATTGGTTCCCCCTCTTCCCGTTCATCCTCAGGACAAATTGCAACCTGTACGGAACAGGAGGTTAAAGGTGCTGATTCTCCAAGGAGGGAGATGGCTAGTAAATCGGCTGGAATGGCGAACCCGAGCAAAGGAGATGAGAAATGAGGTGCGTTTTAGAAACCTTTCCCGATCACACCGTGTACCATCTTCTGGGTTTCTCATGCCTGTTTTCGACGTAGGAAGATGCCCTTGAACCTGGAGATTTGGGACCCATGGGATGGGTACCATGCAGTATTACTTGAAAGGGTCTGCGTTGGCTCACCCAACCTCACCGAACCTCTCAGCCCCAAGAGTGTCCACCCTTATGTCTCAATCAGCTGTGGGTCTAGATATGGTCAATCCAGGTTGCATCACAGCCCCTGAACGAATTTTGTAAGAATTTCTCTCTCTTTCACTGTCTTTGTTTCACGGGTTTTGAAAAGTAATTTAGTTTTATAATGGGGTTTAGCTGCTTTTCACGGCTGTGTTTATGCCGCTTTACACCCCCTTGACTCACTTACAGAGAGATATCAATACATAGGTTTGAAGATTCTTACTAGTCAGATATATTCTTGTGCGGTGAATAGGGGGTGTTGAGTCCAGTTCACTGAAAAAGGAATAGGTCTTGTCTCTTACATATTGGGTTTATGGAATGGTATCGGAGCTAATTTGAAACCCTTGTTTTATGCATCACCCCACCTCACCTTTCCCGTTCACCAGCCATAGTGTGTTTTCTAAACGTGGGACTCTGTTCTGTTTTGCAATTCAGTTCAAGTGTAGCGGTTTTTACATTCCCTCTCTAAGTGATATCTTAGGATAAGTGTCTTTTTCTGTGTGACTTATTTCACTTAGAATCGTCGTACCTAAATCCACTCATCGTGCTGCTACTAGCCTTATGACGTTGATTTCATGGCTGAGTGATATTCCATTGTACATGAGGACCCCAACTTCTTTATCCATTTTTCTCTTTCCTAGGATATTTAAGGTGTAATGAAGTGGGGGTTCTTGTCAACAGAGCAGCCCTAAACTTTGGGGTGCCTGTGTCTTGCTGATTTTTAGTGTTCCCAATTTATACGCCCATGAGTGGAAGTGCCCTATGCTCTCCAAGCTGTGTTTTTTAGATGTTTCAGAACACACCGTACACTTCTCCGGAGTGGCTGTTGGCAATTTACATCCCACCCATCAGCGTAGCAAGGCTCCCATTTCTCCATGGCCGGTCCTGCATTTCTGGTTTGGACACTTTTTTCCGCATGGCCCTTTTGCCCGCTGGGAAGCGAGACTTCTTTGGAGCGCTGATTGGCCTTTCCAGGTTGCTTGGTTGGCCAAAAAGGGCGTATGCGTTTTTTCCTGAATATATTCAGGAAAAAACGCATACGCCCTTTTTGGCCAAGGGCATCATTGTCCACGTTTTGCCGCTTTTCATGTGCTTTCAAGGCGATACGAATCTACCTCCTGAAATCTGTTTCCTGCAATTCTGCCTTGCTTTCAAAGCCTCTTCGTTGCCTTCCCTTAATATATTTGTGGACGAGAGGTATCATTTAAAACTCTGCAGGTTTGTGAATTGCAGTGCCCCTGAGCTCCGTTTTTCAACTCGCTTTTTTGGGAGCTGGCCGCAAAAGCGCAGGATTGCTTCAGGCCCTCTTCTGGTTCTGGGGGGCAGGCTGAGCTTGTGCTTAATTCTTCTTCCTGATGGGAAAATAGAGTGACCTGTGCCTGTCCCAACACCTAGAGCTAGTCTCTCATTGGTTCCCCCTCTTCCCGTTCATCCTCAGGACAAATCGCAACCTGTACGGAACAGGAGGTTAAAGGTGCTGATTCTCCAAGGAGGGAGATGGCTAGTAAATCGGCTGGAATGGCGAACCCGAGCAAAGGAGATGAGAAATGAGGTGCGTTTTAGAAACCTTTCCCGATCACACGGTGTACCATCTTCTGGGTTTCTCATGCCTGTTTTCGACGTAGGAAGATTCCCTTGAACCTGGAGATTTGGGACCCATGGGATGGGTACCATGCAGTATTACTTGAAAGGGTCTGCGTTGGCTCACCCAACCTCACCGAACCTCTCAGCCCCAAGAGTGTCCAACCTTATGTCTCAATCAGCTGTGGGTCTAGATATGGTCAATCCAGGTTGCATCACAGCCCCTGAACGAATTTTGTAAGAATTTCTCTCTCTTTCACTGTCTTTGTTTCACGGGTTTTGAAAAGTAATTTAGTTTTATAATGGGGTTTAGCTGCTTTTCACGGCTGTGTTTATGCCGCTTTACACCCCCTTGACTCACTTACAGAGAGATATCAATACATAGGTTTGAAGATTCTTCCTAGTCAGATATATTCTTGTGCGGTGAATAGGGGGTGTTGAGTCCAGTTCACTGAAAAAGGAATAGGTCTTGTCTCTTACATATTGGGTTTATGGAACGGTATCGGAGCTAATTTGAAACCCTTGTTTTATGCATCACCCCACCTCACCTTTCCCGTTCAGCAGCCATAGTGTGTTTCCTAAACGTGGGACTCTGTTCTGTTTTGCAATTCAGTTCAAGTGTAGCGGTTTTTACATTCCCTCTAGAAGTGATATCTTATGATAAGTGTCTTTTTCTGTGTGACTTATTTCACTTAGAATCGTCGTACCTAAATCCTCTCTTCGTGCTGCTTCTAGCCTTATGAAGTTGATTTCATGGCTGAGTGATATTCCATTGTACATGAGGACCACAACTTCTTTATCCATTTTTCTCTTTCCTAGGATATTTAAGGTGTAATGAAGTGGGGGTTCTTGTCCACAGAGCAGCCCTAAAATTTGGGGTGCCTGTGTCTTGCTGATTTTTAGTTTTCCCAATTTATACGCCCATGAGTAGAAGTGCCCTATGCTCTCCAAGCTGTGTTTTTTAGATGTTTCAGAACACACCGTACACTTCTCCGGAGTGGCTGTTGGCAATTTACATCCCACCCATCAGCGTAGCAAGGCTCCCATTTCTCCATGGCCGGTCCTGCATTTCTGGTTTGGACACTTTTTTCCGCATGGCCCTTTTGCCCGCTGGGAAGCGAGACTTCTTTGGAGCGCTGATTGGCCTTTCCAGGTTGCTTGGTTGGCCAAAAAGGGCGTATGCGTTTTTTCCTGAATATATTCAGGAAAAAACGCATACGCCCTTTTTGGCCAAGGGCATCATTGTCCACGTTTTGCCGCTTTTCATGTGCTTTCAAGGCGATTCGAATCTACCTCCTGAAATCTGTTTCCTGCAATTCTGCCTTGCTTTCAAAGCCTCTTCGTTGCCTTCCCTTAATATATTTGTGGACGAGAGGTATCATTTAAAACTCTGCAGGTTTGTGAATTGCAGTGCCCCTGAGCTCCATTTTTCAACTCGCTTTTTTGGGAGCTGGCCGCAAAAGCGCAGGATTGCTTCAGGCCCTCTTCTGGTTCTGGGGGGCAGGCTGAGCTTGTGCTTAATTCTTCTTCCTGATGGGAAAATAGAGTGACCTGTGCCTGTCCCAACACCTAGAGCTAGTCTCTCATTGGTTCCCCCTCTTCCCGTTCATCCTCAGGACAAATTGC
This sequence comes from Balaenoptera acutorostrata, assembly GCF_949987535.1. Lineage (NCBI taxonomy): Eukaryota > Metazoa > Chordata > Mammalia > Artiodactyla > Balaenopteridae > Balaenoptera > Balaenoptera acutorostrata. Next base: position 188,637 of record NW_026646373.1, on the reverse strand, counting down.
AACCTGTACGGAACAGGAGGTTAAAGGTGCTGATTCTCCAAGGAGGGAGATGGCTAGTAAATCGGCTGGAATGGCGAACCCGAGCAAAGGAGATGAGAAATGAGGTGCGTTTTAGAAACCTTTCCCGATCACACGGTGTACCATCTTCTGGGTTTCTCATGCCTGTTTTCGACGTAGGAAGATGCCCTTGAACCTGGAGATTTGGGACCCATGGGATGGGTACCATGCAGTATTACTTGAAAGGGTCTGCGTTGGCTCACCCAACCTCACCGAACCTCTCAGCCCCAAGAGTGTCCACCCTTATGTCTCAATCAGCTGTGGGTCTAGATATGGTCAATCCAGGTTGCATCACAGCCCCTGAACGAATTTTGTAAGAATTTCTCTCTCTTTCACTGTCTTTGTTTCACGGGTTTTGAAAAGTAATTTAGTTTTATAATGGGGTTTAGCTGCTTTTCACGGCTGTGTTTATGCCGCTTTACACCCCCTTGACTCACTTACAGAGAGATATCAATACATAGGTTTGAAGATTCTTCCTAGTCAGATATATTCTTGTGCGGTGAATAGGGGGTGTTGAGTCCAGTTCACTGAAAAAGGAATAGGTCTTGTCTCTTACATATTGGGTTTATGGAACGGTATCGGAGCTAATTTGAAACCCTTGTTTTATGCATCACCCCACCTCACCTTTCCCGTTCAGCAGCCATAGTGTGTTTTCTAAACGTGGGACTCTGTTCTGTTTTGCAATTCAGTTCAAGTGTAGCGGTTTTTACATTCCCTCTCTAAGTGATATCTTAGGATAAGTGTCTTTTTCTGTGTGACTTATTTCACTTAGAATCGTCGTACCTAAATCCACTCATCGTGCTGCTACTAGCCTTATGACGTTGATTTCATGGCTGAGTGATATTCCATTGTACATGAGGACCCCAACTTCTTTATCCATTTTTCTCTTTCCTAGGATATTTAAGGTGTAATGAAGTGGGGGTTCTTGTCAACAGAGCAGCCCTAAACTTTGGGGTGCCTGTGTCTTGCTGATTTTTAGTGTTCCCAATTTATACGCCCATGAGTGGAAGTGCCCTATGCTCTCCAAGCTGTGTTTTTTAGATGTTTCAGAACACACCGTACACTTCTCCGGAGTGGCTGTTGGCAATTTACATCCCACCCATCAGCGTAGCAAGACTCCCATTTCTCCATGGCCGGTCCTGCATTTCTGGTTTGGACACTTTTTTCCGCATGGCCCTTTTGCCCGCTGGGAAGCGAGACTTCTTTGGAGCGCTGATTGGCCTTTCCAGGTTGCTTGGTTGGCCAAAAAGGGCGTATGCGTTTTTTCCTGAATATATTCAGGAAAAAACGCATACGCCCTTTTTGGCCAAGGGCATCATTGTCCACGTTTTGCCGCTTTTCATGTGCTTTCAAGGCGATTCGAATCTACCTCCTGAAATCTGTTTCCTGCAATTCTGCCTTGCTTTCAAAGCCTCTTCGTTGCCTTCCCTTAATATATTTGTGGACGAGAGGTATCATTTAAAACTCTGCAGGTTTGTGAATGGCAGTGCCCCTGAGCTCCATTTTTAACTCGCTTTTTTGGGAGCTGGCCGCAAAAGCGCAGGATTGCTTCAGGCCCTCTTCTGGTTCTGGGGGGCAGGCTGAGCTTGTGCTTAATTCTTCTTCCTGATGGGAAAATAGAGTGACCTGTGCCTGTCCCAACACCTAGAGCTAGTCTCTCATTGGTTCCCCCTCTTCTCGTTCATCCTCAGGACAAATCGCAACCTGTACGGAACAGGAGGTTAAAGGTGCTGATTCTCCAAGGAGGGAGATGGCTAGTAAATCGGCTGGAATGGCGAACCCGAGCAAAGGAGATGAGAAATGAGGTGCGTTTTAGAAACCTTTCCCGATCACACGGTGTACCATCTTCTGGGTTTCTCATGCCTGTTTTCGACGTAGGAAGATGCCCTTGAACCTGGAGATTTGGGACCCATGGGATGGGTACCATGCAGTATTACTTGAAAGGGTCTGCGTTGGCTCACCCAACCTCACCGAACCTCTCAGCCCCAAGAGTGTCCAACCTTATGTCTCAATCAGCTGTGGGTCTAGATATGGTCAATCCAGGTTGCATCACAGCCCCTGAACGAATTTTGTAAGAATTTCTCTCTCTTTCACTGTCTTTGTTTCACGGGTTTTGAAAAGTAATTTAGTTTTATAATGGGGTTTAGCTGCTTTTCACGGCTGTGTTTATGCCGCTTTACACCCCCTTGACTCACTTACAGAGAGATATCAATACATAGGTTTGAAGATTCTTCCTAGTCAGATATATTCTTGTGCGGTGAATAGGGGGTGTTGAGTCCAGTTCACTGAAAAAGGAATAGGTCTTGTCTCTTACATATTGGGTTTATGGAACGGTATCGGAGCTAATTTGAAACCCTTGTTTTATGCATCACCCCACCTCACCTTTCCCGTTCAGCAGCCATAGTGTGTTTCCTAAACGTGGGACTCTGTTCTGTTTTGCAATTCAGTTCAAGTGTAGCGGTTTTTACATTCCCTCTAGAAGTGATATCTTATGATAAGTGTCTTTTTCTGTGTGACTTATTTCACTTAGAATCGTCGTACCTAAATCCTCTCTTCGTGCTGCTTCTAGCCTTATGAAGTTGATTTCATGGCTGAGTGATATTCCATTGTACATGAGGACCACAACTTCTTTATCCATTTTTCTCTTTCCTAGGATATTTAAGGTGTAATGAAGTGGGGGTTCTTGTCCACAGAGCAGCCCTAAACTTTGGGGTGCCTGTGTCTTGCTGATTTTTAGTTTTCCCAATTTATACGCCCATGAGTAGAAGTGCCCTATGCTCTCCAAGCTGTGTTTTTTAGATGTTTCAGAACACACCGTACACTTCTCCGGAGTGGCTGTTGGCAATTTACATCCCACCCATCAGCGTAGCAAGGCTCCCATTTCTCCATGGCCGGTCCTGCATTTCTGGTTTGGACACTTTTTTCCGCATGGCCCTTTTGCCCGCTGGGAAGCGAGACTTCTTTGGAGCGCTGATTGGCCTTTCCAGGTTGCTTGGTTGGCCAAAAAGGGCGTATGCGTTTTTTCCTGAATATATTCAGGAAAAAACGCATACGCCCTTTTTGGCCAAGGGCATCATTGTCCACGTTTTGCCGCTTTTCATGTGCTTTCAAGGCGATTCGAATCTACCTCCTGAAATCTGTTTCCTGCAATTCTGCCTTGCTTTCAAAGCCTCTTCGTTGCCTTCCCTTAATATATTTGTGGACGAGAGGTATCATTTAAAACTCTGCAGGTTTGTGAATTGCAGTGCCCCTGAGCTCCATTTTTCAACTCGCTTTTTTGGGAGCTGGCCGCAAAAGCGCAGGATTGCTTCAGGCCCTCTTCTGGTTCTGGGGGGCAGGCTGAGCTTGTGCTTAATTCTTCTTCCTGATGGGAAAATAGAGTGACCTGTGCCTGTCCCAACACCTAGAGCTAGTCTCTCATTGGTTCCCCCTCTTCCCGTTCATCCTCAGGACAAATTGCAACCTGTACGGAACAGGAGGTTAAAGGTGCTGATTCTCCAAGGAGGGAGATGGCTAGTAAATCGGCTGGAATGGCGAACCCGAGCAAAGGAGATGAGAAATGAGGTGCGTTTTAGAAACCTTTCCCGATCACACGGTGTACCATCTTCTGGGTTTCTCATGCCTGTTTTCGACGTAGGAAGATGCCCTTGAACCTGGAGATTTGGGACCCATGGGATGGGTACCATGCAGTATTACTTGAAAGGGTCTGCGTTGGCTCACCCAACCTCACCGAACCTCTCAGCCCCAAGAGTGTCCACCCTTATGTCTCAATCAGCTGTGGGTCTAGATATGGTCAATCCAGGTTGCATCACAGCCCCTGAACGAATTTTGTAAGAATTTCTCTCTCTTTCACTGTCTTTGTTTCACGGGTTTTGAAAAGTAATTTAGTTTTATAATGGGGTTTAGCTGCTTTTCACGGCTGTGTTTATGCCGCTTTACACCCCCTTGACTCACTTACAGAGAGATATCAATACATAGGTTTGAAGATTCTTCCTAGTCAGATATATTCTTGTGCGGTGAATAGGGGGTGTTGAGTCCAGTTCACTGAAAAAGGAATAGGTCTTGTCTCTTACATATTGGGTTTATGGAACGGTATCGGAGCTAATTTGAAACCCTTGTTTTATGCATCACCCCACCTCACCTTTCCCGTTCAGCAGCCATAGTGTGTTTTCTAAACGTGGGACTCTGTTCTGTTTTGCAATTCAGTTCAAGTGTAGCGGTTTTTACATTCCCTCTCTAAGTGATATCTTAGGATAAGTGTCTTTTTCTGTGTGACTTATTTCACTTAGAATCGTCGTACCTAAATCCACTCATCGTGCTGCTACTAGCCTTATGACGTTGATTTCATGGCTGAGTGATATTCCATTGTACATGAGGACCCCAACTTCTTTATCCATTTTTCTCTTTCCTAGGATATTTAAGGTGTAATGAAGTGGGGGTTCTTGTCAACAGAGCAGCCCTAAACTTTGGGGTGCCTGTGTCTTGCTGATTTTTAGTGTTCCCAATTTATACGCCCATGAGTGGAAGTGCCCTATGCTCTCCAAGCTGTGTTTTTTAGATGTTTCAGAACACACCGTACACTTCTCCGGAGTGGCTGTTGGCAATTTACATCCCACCCATCAGCGTAGCAAGACTCCCATTTCTCCATGGCCGGTCCTGCATTTCTGGTTTGGACACTTTTTTCCGCATGGCCCTTTTGCCCGCTGGGAAGCGAGACTTCTTTGGAGCGCTGATTGGCCTTTCCAGGTTGCTTGGTTGGCCAAAAAGGGCGTATGCGTTTTTTCCTGAATATATTCAGGAAAAAACGCATACGCCCTTTTTGGCCAAGGGCATCATTGTCCACGTTTTGCCGCTTTTCATGTGCTTTCAAGGCGATTCGAATCTACCTCCTGAAATCTGTTTCCTGCAATTCTGCCTTGCTTTCAAAGCCTCTTCGTTGCCTTCCCTTAATATATTTGTGGACGAGAGGTATCATTTAAAACTCTGCAGGTTTGTGAATGGCAGTGCCCCTGAGCTCCATTTTTAACTCGCTTTTTTGGGAGCTGGCCGCAAAAGCGCAGGATTGCTTCAGGCCCTCTTCTGGTTCTGGGGGGCAGCCTGAGCTTGTGCTTAATTCTTCTTCCTGATGGGAAAATAGAGTGACCTGTGCCTGTCCCAACACCTAGAGCTAGTCTCTCATTGGTTCCCCCTCTTCTCGTTCATCCTCAGGACAAATCGCAACCTGTACGGAACAGGAGGTTAAAGGTGCTGATTCTCCAAGGAGGGAGATGGCTAGTAAATCGGCTGGAATGGCGAACCCGAGCAAAGGAGATGAGAAATGAGGTGCGTTTTAGAAACCTTTCCCGATCACACGGTGTACCATCTTCTGGGTTTCTCATGCCTGTTTTCGACGTAGGAAGATGCCCTTGAACCTGGAGATTTGGGACCCATGGGATGGGTACCATGCAGTATTACTTGAAAGGGTCTGCGTTGGCTCACCCAACCTCACCGAACCTCTCAGCCCCAAGAGTGTCCAACCTTATGTCTCAATCAGCTGTGGGTCTAGATATGGTCAATCCAGGTTGCATCACAGCCCCTGAACGAATTTTGTAAGAATTTCTCTCTCTTTCACTGTCTTTGTTTCACGGGTTTTGAAAAGTAATTTAGTTTTATAATGGGGTTTAGCTGCTTTTCACGGCTGTGTTTATGCCGCTTTACACCCCCTTGACTCACTTACAGAGAGATATCAATACATAGGTTTGAAGATTCTTCCTAGTCAGATATATTCTTGTGCGGTGAATAGGGGGTGTTGAGTCCAGTTCACTGAAAAAGGAATAGGTCTTGTCTCTTACATATTGGGTTTATGGAACGGTATCGGAGCTAATTTGAAACCCTTGTTTTATGCATCACCCCACCTCACCTTTCCCGTTCAGCAGCCATAGTGTGTTTCCTAAACGTGGGACTCTGTTCTGTTTTGCAATTCAGTTCAAGTGTAGCGGTTTTTACATTCCCTCTAGAAGTGATATCTTATGATAAGTGTCTTTTTCTGTGTGACTTATTTCACTTAGAATCGTCGTACCTAAATCCTCTCTTCGTGCTGCTTCTAGCCTTATGAAGTTGATTTCATGGCTGAGTGATATTCCATTGTACATGAGGACCACAACTTCTTTATCCATTTTTCTCTTTCCTAGGATATTTAAGGTGTAATGAAGTGGGGGTTCTTGTCCACAGAGCAGCCCTAAACTTTGGGGTGCCTGTGTCTTGCTGATTTTTAGTTTTCCCAATTTATACGCCCATGAGTAGAAGTGCCCTATGCTCTCCAAGCTGTGTTTTTTAGATGTTTCAGAACACACCGTACACTTCTCCGGAGTGGCTGTTGGCAATTTACATCCCACCCATCAGCGTAGCAAGGCTCCCATTTCTCCATGGCCGGTCCTGCATTTCTGGTTTGGACACTTTTTTCCGCATGGCCCTTTTGCCCGCTGGGAAGCGAGACTTCTTTGGAGCGCTGATTGGCCTTTCCAGGTTGCTTGGTTGGCCAAAAAGGGCGTATGCGTTTTTTCCTGAATATATTCAGGAAAAAACGCATACGCCCTTTTTGGCCAAGGGCATCATTGTCCACGTTTTGCCGCTTTTCATGTGCTTTCAAGGCGATTCGAATCTACCTCCTGAAATCTGTTTCCTGCAATTCTGCCTTGCTTTCAAAGCCTCTTCGTTGCCTTCCCTTAATATATTTGTGGACGAGAGGTATCATTTAAAACTCTGCAGGTTTGTGAATTGCAGTGCCCCTGAGCTCCATTTTTCAACTCGCTTTTTTGGGAGCTGGCCGCAAAAGCGCAGGATTGCTTCAGGCCCTCTTCTGGTTCTGGGGGGCAGGCTGAGCTTGTGCTTAATTCTTCTTCCTGATGGGAAAATAGAGTGACCTGTGCCTGTCCCAACACCTAGAGCTAGTCTCTCATTGGTTCCCCCTCTTCCCGTTCATCCTCAGGACAAATTGCAACCTGTACGGAACAGGAGGTTAAAGGTGCTGATTCTCCAAGGAGGGAGATGGCTAGTAAATCGGCTGGAATGGCGAACCCGAGCAAAGGAGATGAGAAATGAGGTGCGTTTTAGAAACCTTTCCCGATCACACGGTGTACCATCTTCTGGGTTTCTCATGCCTGTTTTCGACGTAGGAAGATGCCCTTGAACCTGGAGATTTGGGACCCATGGGATGGGTACCATGCAGTATTACTTGAAAGGGTCTGCGTTGGCTCACCCAACCTCACCGAACCTCTCAGCCCCAAGAGTGTCCACCCTTATGTCTCAATCAGCTGTGGGTCTAGATATGGTCAATCCAGGTTGCATCACAGCCCCTGAACGAATTTTGTAAGAATTTCTCTCTCTTTCACTGTCTTTGTTTCACGGGTTTTGAAAAGTAATTTAGTTTTATAATGGGGTTTAGCTGCTTTTCACGGCTGTGTTTATGCCGCTTTACACCCCCTTGACTCACTTACAGAGAGATATCAATACATAGGTTTGAAGATTCTTACTAGTCAGATATATTCTTGTGCGGTGAATAGGGGGTGTTGAGTCCAGTTCACTGAAAAAGGAATAGGTCTTGTCTCTTACATATTGGGTTTATGGAACGGTATCGGAGCTAATTTGAAACCCTTGTTTTATGCATCACCCCACCTCACCTTTCCCGTTCACCAGCCATAGTGTGTTTCCTAAACGTGGGACTCTGTTCTGTTTTGCAATTCAGTTCAAGTGTAGCGGTTTTTACATTCCCTCTAGAAGTGATATCTTATGATAAGTGTCTATTTCTGTGTGACTTATTTCACTTAGAATCGTCGTACCTAAATCCACTCATCGTGCTGCTACTAGCCTTATGACGTGGATTTCATGGCTGAGTGATATTCCATTGTACATGAGGACCACAACTTCTTTATCCATTTTTCTCTTTCCTAGGATATTTAAGGTGTAATGAAGTGGGGGTTCTTGTCCACAGAGCAGCCCTAAAATTTGGGGTGCCTGTGTCTTGCTGATTTTTAGTTTTCCCAATTTATACGCCCATGAATGGAAGTGCTCTATGCTCTCCAAGCTGTGTTTTTTAGATGTTTCAGAACACACCGTACACTTCTCCAGAGTGGCTGTTGGCAATTTACATCCCACCCATCAGCGTAGCAAGGCTCCCATTTCTCCATGGCCGGTCCTGCATTTCTGGTTTGGACACTTTTTTCCGCATGGCCCTTTTGCCCGCTGGGAAGCGAGACTTCTTTGGAGCGCTGATTGGCCTTTCCAGGTTGCTTGGTTGGCCAAAAAGGGCGTATGCGTTTTTTCCTGAATATATTCAGGAAAAAACGCATACGCCCTTTTTGGCCAAGGGCATCATTGTCCACGTTTTGCCGCTTTTCATGTGCTTTCAAGGCGATTCGAATCTACCTCCTGAAATCTGTTTCCTGCAATTCTGCCTTGCTTTCAAAGCCTCTTCGTTGCCTTCCCTTAATATATTTGTGGACGAGAGGTATCATTTAAAACTCTGCAGGTTTGTGAATTGCAGTGCCCCTGAGCTCCATTTTTCAACTCGCTTTTTTGGGAGCTGGCCGCAAAAGCGCAGGATTGCTTCAGGCCCTCTTCTGGTTCTGGGGGGCAGGCTGAGCTTGTGCTTAATTCTTCTTCCTGATGGGAAAATAGAGTGACCTGTGCCTGTCCCAACACCTAGAGCTAGTCTCTCATTGGTTCCCCCTCTTCCCGTTCATCCTCAGGACAAATTGCAACCTGTACGGAACAGGAGGTTAAAGGTGCTGATTCTCCAAGGAGGGAGATGGCTAGTAAATCGGCTGGAATGGCGAACCCGAGCAAAGGAGATGAGAAATGAGGTGCGTTTTAGAAACCTTTCCCGATCACACCGTGTACCATCTTCTGGGTTTCTCATGCCTGTTTTCGACGTAGGAAGATGCCCTTGAACCTGGAGATTTGGGACCCATGGGATGGGTACCATGCAGTATTACTTGAAAGGGTCTGCGTTGGCTCACCCAACCTCACCGAACCTCTCAGCCCCAAGAGTGTCCACCCTTATGTCTCAATCAGCTGTGGGTCTAGATATGGTCAATCCAGGTTGCATCACAGCCCCTGAACGAATTTTGTAAGAATTTCTCTCTCTTTCACTGTCTTTGTTTCACGGGTTTTGAAAAGTAATTTATTTTTATAATGGGGTTTAGCTGCTTTTCACGGCTGTGTTTATGCCGCTTTACACCCCCTTGACTCACTTACAGAGAGATATCAATATATAGGTTTGAAGATTCTTACTAGTCAGATATATTCTTGTGCGGTGAATAGGGGGTGTTGAGTCCAGTTCACTGAAAAAGGAATAGGTCTTGTCTCTTACATATTGGGTTTATGGAACGGTATCTGAGCTAATTTGAAACCCTTGTTTTATGCATCACCCCACCTCACCTTTCCCGTTCAGCAGCCATAGTGTGTTTCCTAAACGTGGGACTCTGTTCTGTTTTGCAATTCAGTTCAAGTGTAGCGGTTTTTACATTCCCTGTAGAAGTGATATCTTAGGATAAGTGTCTTTTTCTGTGTGACTTATTTCACTTAGAATCGTCGTACCTAAATCCACTCATCGTGCTGCTACTAGCCTTATGACGTTGATTTCATGGCTGAGTGATATTCCATTGTACATGAGGACCACAACTTCTTTATCCATTTTTCTCTTTCCTAGGATATTTAAGGTGTAATGAAGTGGGGGTTCTTGTCCACAGAGCAGCTCTAAACTTTGGGGTGCCTGTGTCTTGCTGATTTTTAGTTTTCCCAATTTATACGCCCATGAGTGGAAGTGCCCTATGCTCTCCAAGCTGTGTTTTTTAGATGTTTCAGAACACACCGTACACTTCTCCGGAGTGGCTGTTGGCAATTTACATCCCACCCATCAGCGTAGCAAGACTCCCATTTCTCCATGGCCGGTCCTGCATTTCTGGTTTGGACACTTTTTTCCGCATGGCCCTTTTGCCCGCTGGGAAGCGAGACTTCTTTGGAGCGCTGATTGGCCTTTCCAGGTTGCTTGGTTGGCCAAAAAGGGCGTATGCGTTTTTTCCTGAATATATTCAGGAAAAAACGCATACGCCCTTTTTGGCCAAGGGCATCATTGTCCACGTTTTGCCGCTTTTCATGTGCTTTCAAGGCGATTCGAATCTACCTCCTGAAATCTGTTTCCTGCAATTCTGCCTTGCTTTCAAAGCCTCTTCGTTGCCTTCCCTTAATATATTTGTGGACGAGAGGTATCATTTAAAACTCTGCAGGTTTGTGAATTGCAGTGCCCCTGAGCTCCATTTTTCAACTCGCTTTTTTGGGAGCTGGCCGCAAAAGCGCAGGATTGCTTCAGGCCCTCTTCTGGTTCTGGGGGGCAGGCTGAGCTTGTGCTTAATTCTTCTTCCTGATGGGAAAATAGAGTGACCTGTGCCTGTCCCAACACCTAGAGCTAGTCTCTCATTGGTTCCCCCTCTTCCCGTTCATCCTCAGGACAAATCGCAACCTGTACGGAACAGGAGGTTAAAGGTGCTGATTCTCCAAGGAGGGAGATGGCTAGTAAATCGGCTGGAATGGCGAACCCGAGCAAAGGAGATGAGAAATGAGGTGCGTTTTAGAAACCTTTCCCGATCACACGGTGTACCATCTTCTGGGTTTCTCATGCCTGTTTTCGACGTAGGAAGATGCCCTTGAACCTGGAGATTTGGGACCCATGGGATGGGTACCATGCAGTATTACTTGAAAGGGTCTGCGTTGGCTCACCCAACCTCACCGAACCTCTCAGCTCCAAGAGTGTCCACCCTTATGTCTCAATCAGCTGTGGGTCTAGATATGGTCAATCCAGGTTGCATCACAGCCCCTGAACGAATTTTGTAAGAATTTCTCTCTCTTTCACTGTCTTTGTTTCACGGGTTTTGAAAAGTAATTTAGTTTTATAATGGGGTTTAGCTGCTTTTCACGGCTGTGTTTATGCCGCTTTACACCCCCTTGACTCAATACAGAGAGATATCAATACATAGGTTTGAAGATTCTTACTAGTCAGATATATTCTTGTGCGGTGAATAGGGGGTGTTGAGTCCAGTTCACTGAAAAAGGAATAGGTCTTGTCTCTTACATATTGGGTTTATGGAACGGTATCGGAGCTAATTTGAAACCCTTGTTTTATGCATCACCCCACCTCACCTTTCCCGTTTAGCAGCCATAGTGTGTTTTCTAAACGTGGGACTCTGTTCTGTTTTGCAATTCAGTTCAAGTGTAGCGGTTTTTACATTCCCTCTCTAAGTGATATCTTAGGATAAGTGTCTTTTTCTGTGTGACTTATTTCACTTAGAATCGTCGTACCTAAATCCACTCATCGTGCTGCTACTAGCCTTATGACGTTGATTTCATGGCTGAGTGATATTCCATTGTACATGAGGACCCCAACTTCTTTATCCATTTTTCTCTTTCCTAGGATATTTAAGGTGTAATGAAGTGGGGGTTCTTGTCAACAGAGCAGCCCTAAACTTTGGGGTGCCTGTGTCTTGCTGATTTTTAGTGTTCCCAATTTATACGCCCATGAGTGGAAGTGCCCTATGCTCTCCAAGCTGTGTTTTTTAGATGTTTCAGAACACACCGTACACTTCTCCGGAGTGGCTGTTGGCAATTTACATCCCACCCATCAGCGTAGCAAGACTCCCATTTCTCCATGGCCGGTCCTGCATTTCTGGTTTGGACACTTTTTTCCGCATGGCCCTTTTGCCCGCTGGGAAGCGAGACTTCTTTGGAGCGCTGATTGGCCTTTCCAGGTTGCTTGGTTGGCCAAAAAGGGCGTATGCGTTTTTTCCTGAATATATTCAGGAAAAAACGCATACGCCCTTTTTGGCCAAGGGCATCATTGTCCACGTTTTGCCGCTTTTCATGTGCTTTCAAGGCGATTCGAATCTACCTCCTGAAATCTGTTTCCTGCAATTCTGCCTTGCTTTCAAAGCCTCTTCGTTGCCTTCCCTTAATATATTTGTGGACGAGAGGTATCATTTAAAACTCTGCAGGTTTGTGAATTGCAGTGCCCCTGAGCTCCATTTTTCAACTCGCTTTTTTGGGAGCTGGCCGCAAAAGCGCAGGATTGCTTCAGGCCCTCTTCTGGTTCTGGGGGGCAGGCTGAGCTTGTGCTTAATTCTTCTTCCTGATGGGAAAATAGAGTGACCTGTGCCTGTCCCAAAACCTAGAGCTAGTCTCTCATTGGTTCCCCCTCTTCCCGTTCATCCTCAGGACAAATTGCAACCTGTACGGAACAGGAGGTTAAAGGTGCTGATTCTCCAAGGAGGGAGATGGCTAGTAAATCGGCTGGAATGGCGAACCCGAGCAAAGGAGATGAGAAATGAGGTGCGTTTTAGAAACCTTTCCCGATCACACGGTGTACCATCTTCTGGGTTTCTCATGCCTGTTTTCGACGTAGGAAGATGCCCTTGAACCTGGAGATTTGGGACCCATGGGATGGGTACCATGCAGTATTACTTGAAAGGGTCTGCGTTGGCTCACCCAACCTCACCGAACCTCTCAGCCCCAAGAGTGTCCACCCTTATGTCTCAATCAGCTGTGGGTCTAGATATGGTCAATCCAGGTTGCATCACAGCCCCTGAACGAATTTTGTAAGAATTTCTCTCTCTTTCACTGTCTTTGTTTCACGGGTTTTGAAAAGTAATTTAGTTTTATAATGGGGTTTAGCTGCTTTTCACGGCTGTGTTTATGCCGCTTTACACCCCCTTGACTCACTTACAGAGAGATATCAATACATAGGTTTGAAGATTCTTACTAGTCAGATATATTCTTGTGCGGTGAATAGGGGGTGTTGAGTCCAGTTCACTGAAAAAGGAATAGGTCTTGTCTCTTACATATTGGGTTTATGGAACGGTATCGGAGCTAATTTGAAACCCTTGTTTTATGCATCACCCCACCTCACCTTTCCCGTTCAGCAGCCATAGTGTGTTTCCTAAACGTGGGACTCTGTTCTGTTTTGCAATTCAGTTCAAGTGTAGCGGTTTTTACATTCCCTCTAGAAGTGATATCTTATGATAAGTGTCTTTTTCTGTGTGACTTATTTCACTTAGAATCGTCGTACCTAAATCCACTCATCGTGCTGCTACTAGCCTTATGACGTGGATTTCATGGCTGAGTGATATTCCATTGTACATGAGGACCCCAACTTCTTTATCCATTTTTCTCTTTCCTAGGATATTTAAGGTGTAATGAAGTGGGGGTTCTTGTCCACAGAGCAGCCCTAAACTTTGGGGTGCCTGTGTCTTGCTGATTTTTAGTTTTCCCAATTTATACGCCCATGAGTGGAAGTGCCCTATGCTCTCCAAGCTGTGTTTTTTAGATGTTTCAGAACACACCGTACACTTCTCCGGAGTGGCTGTTGGCAATTTACATCCCACCCATCAGCGTAGCAAGGCTCCCATTTCTCCATGGCCGGTCCTGCATTTCTAGTTTGGACACTTTTTTCCGCATGGCCCTTTTGCCCGCTGGGAAGCGAGACTTCTTTGGAGCGCTGATTGGCCTTTCCAGGTTGCTTGGTTGGCCAAAAAGGGCGTATGCGTTTTTTCCTGAATATATTCAGGAAAAAACGCATACGCCCTTTTTGGCCAAGGGCATCATTGTCCACGTTTTGCCGCTTTTCATGTGCTTTCAAGGCGATTCGAATCTACCTCCTGAAATCTGTTTCCTGCAATTCTGCCTTGCTTTCAAAGCCTCTTCGTTGCCTTCCCTTAATATATTTGTGGACGAGAGGTATCATTTAAAACTCTGCAGGTTTGTGAATTGCAGTGCCCCTGAGCTCCATTTTTCAACTCGCTTTTTTGGGAGCTGGCCGCAAAAGCGCAGGATTGCTTCAGGCCCTCTTCTGGTTCTGGGGGGCAGGCTGAGCTTGTGCTTAATTCTTCTTCCTGATGGGAAAATAGAGTGACCTGTGCCTGTCCCAACACCTAGAGCTAGTCTCTCATTGGTTCCCCCTCTTCCCGTTCATCCTCAGGACAAATCGCAACCTGTACGGAACAGGAGGTTAAAGGTGCTGATTCTCCAAGGAGGGAGATGGCTAGTAAATCGGCTGGAATGGCGAACCCGAGCAAAGGAGATGAGAAATGAGGTGCGTTTTAGAAACCTTTCCCGATCACACGGTGTACCATCTTCTGGGTTTCTCATGCCTGTTTTCGACGTAGGAAGATGCCCTTGAACCTGGAGATTTGGGACCCATGGGATGGGTACCATGCAGTATTACTTGAAAGGGTCTGCGTTGGCTCACCCAACCTCACCGAACCTCTCAGCTCCAAGAGTGTCCACCCTTATGTCTCAATCAGCTGTGGGTCTAGATATGGTCAATCCAGGTTGCATCACAGCCCCTGAACGAATTTTGTAAGAATTTCTCTCTCTTTCACTGTCTTTGTTTCACGGGTTTTGAAAAGTAATTTAGTTTTATAATGGGGTTTAGCTGCTTTTCACGGCTGTGTTTATGCCGCTTTACACCCCCTTGACTCAATACAGAGAGATATCAATACATAGGTTTGAAGATTCTTACTAGTCAGATATATTCTTGTGCGGTGAATAGGGGGTGTTGAGTCCAGTTCACTGAAAAAGGAATAGGTCTTGTCTCTTACATATTGGGTTTATGGAACGGTATCGGAGCTAATTTGAAACCCTTGTTTTATGCATCACCCCACCTCACCTTTCCCGTTTAGCAGCCATAGTGTGTTTTCTAAACGTGGGACTCTGTTCTGTTTTGCAATTCAGTTCAAGTGTAGCGGTTTTTACATTCCCTCTCTAAGTGATATCTTAGGATAAGTGTCTTTTTCTGTGTGACTTATTTCACTTAGAATCGTCGTACCTAAATCCACTCATCGTGCTGCTACTAGCCTTATGACGTTGATTTCATGGCTGAGTGATATTCCATTGTACATGAGGACCCCAACTTCTTTATCCATTTTTCTCTTTCCTAGGATATTTAAGGTGTAATGAAGTGGGGGTTCTTGTCAACAGAGCAGCCCTAAACTTTGGGGTGCCTGTGTCTTGCTGATTTTTAGTGTTCCCAATTTATACGCCCATGAGTGGAAGTGCCCTATGCTCTCCAAGCTGTGTTTTTTAGATGTTTCAGAACACACCGTACACTTCTCCGGAGTGGCTGTTGGCAATTTACATCCCACCCATCAGCGTAGCAAGACTCCCATTTCTCCATGGCCGGTCCTGCATTTCTGGTTTGGACACTTTTTTCCGCATGGCCCTTTTGCCCGCTGGGAAGCGAGACTTCTTTGGAGCGCTGATTGGCCTTTCCAGGTTGCTTGGTTGGCCAAAAAGGGCGTATGCGTTTTTTCCTGAATATATTCAGGAAAAAACGCATACGCCCTTTTTGGCCAAGGGCATCATTGTCCACGTTTTGCCGCTTTTCATGTGCTTTCAAGGCGATTCGAATCTACCTCCTGAAATCTGTTTCCTGCAATTCTGCCTTGCTTTCAAAGCCTCTTCGTTGCCTTCCCTTAATATATTTGTGGACGAGAGGTATCATTTAAAACTCTGCAGGTTTGTGAATTGCAGTGCCCCTGAGCTCCATTTTTCAACTCGCTTTTTTGGGAGCTGGCCGCAAAAGCGCAGGATTGCTTCAGGCCCTCTTCTGGTTCTGGGGGGCAGGCTGAGCTTGTGCTTAATTCTTCTTCCTGATGGGAAAATAGAGTGACCTGTGCCTGTCCCAAAACCTAGAGCTAGTCTCTCATTGGTTCCCCCTCTTCCCGTTCATCCTCAGGACAAATTGCAACCTGTACAGAACAGGAGGTTAAAGGTGCTGATTCTCCAAGGAGGGAGATGGCTAGTAAATCGGCTGGAATGGCGAACCCGAGCAAAGGAGATGAGAAATGAGGTGCGTTTTAGAAACCTTTCCCGATCACACGGTGTACCATCTTCTGGGTTTCTCATGCCTGTTTTCGACGTAGGAAGATGCCCTTGAACCTGGAGATTTGGGACCCATGGGATGGGTACCATGCAGTATTACTTGAAAGGGTCTGCGTTGGCTCACCCAACCTCACCGAACCTCTCAGCCCCAAGAGTGTCCACCCTTATGTCTCAATCAGCTGTGGGTCTAGATATGGTCAATCCAGGTTGCATCACAGCCCCTGAACGAATTTTGTAAGAATTTCTCTCTCTTTCACTGTCTTTGTTTCACGGGTTTTGAAAAGTAATTTATTTTTATAATGGGGTTTAGCTGCTTTTCACGGCTGTGTTTATGCCGCTTTACACCCCCTTGACTCACTTACAGAGAGATATCAATACATAGGTTTGAAGATTCTTACTGGTCAGATATATTCTTGTGCGGTGAATAAGGGGTGTTGAGTCCAGTTCACTGAAAAAGGAATAGGTCTTGTCTCTTACATATTGGGTTTATGGAACGGTATCGGAGCTAATTTGAAACCCTTGTTTTATGCATCATCCCACCTCACCTTTCCCGTTCAGCAGCCATAGTGTGTTTCCTAAACGTGTGACTCTGTTCTGTTTTGTAATTCAGTTCAAGTGTAGCGGTTTTTACATTCCCTCTCTAAGTGATATCTTAGGATAAGTGTCTTTTTCTGTGTGACTTATTTCACTTAGAATCGTCGTACCTAAATCCACTCATCGTGCTGCTACTAGCCTTATGACGTTGATTTCATGGCTGAGTGATATTCCATTGTACATGAGGACCCCAACTTCTTTATCCATTTTTCTCTTTCCTAGGATATTTAAGGTGTAATGAAGTGGGGGTTCTTGTCAACAGAGCAGCCCTAAACTTTGGGGTGCCTGTGTCTTGCTGATTTTTAGTGTTCCCAATTTATACGCCCATGAGTGGAAGTGCCCTATGCTCTCCAAGCTGTGTTTTTTAGATGTTTCAGAACACACCGTACACTTCTCCGGAGTGGCTGTTGGCAATTTACATCCCACCCATCAGCGTAGCAAGACTCCCATTTCTCCATGGCCGGTCCTGCATTTCTGGTTTGGACACTTTTTTCCGCATGGCCCTTTTGCCCGCTGGGAAGCGAGACTTCTTTGGAGCGCTGATTGGCCTTTCCAGGTTGCTTGGTTGGCCAAAAAGGGCGTATGCGTTTTTTCCTGAATATATTCAGGAAAAAACGCATACGCCCTTTTTGGCCAAGGGCATCATTGTCCACGTTTTGCCGCTTTTCATGTGCTTTCAAGGCGATTCGAATCTACCTCCTGAAATCTGTTTCCTGCAATTCTGCCTTGCTTTCAAAGCCTCTTCGTTGCCTTCCCTTAATATATTTGTGGACGAGAGGTATCATTTAAAACTCTGCAGGTTTGTGAATTGCAGTGCCCCTGAGCTCCATTTTTCAACTCGCTTTTTTGGGAGCTGGCCGCAAAAGCGCAGGATTGCTTCAGGCCCTCTTCTGGTTCTGGGGGGCAGGCTGAGCTTGTGCTTAATTCTTCTTCCTGATGGGAAAATAGAGTGACCTGTGCCTGTCCCAACACCTAGAGCTAGTCTCTCATTGGTTCCCCCTCTTCCCGTTCATCCTCAGGACAAATTGCAACCTGTACGGAACAGGAGGTTAAAGGTGCTGATTCTCCAAGGAGGGAGATGGCTAGTAAATCGGCTGGAATGGCGAACCCGAGCAAAGGAGATGAGAAATGAGGTGCGTTTTAGAAACCTTTCCCGATCACACGGTGTACCATCTTCTGGGTTTCTCATGCCTGTTTTCGACGTAGGAAGATGCCCTTGAACCTGGAGATTTGGGACCCATGGGATGGGTACCATGCAGTATTACTTGAAAGGGTCTGCGTTGGCTCACCCAACCTCACCGAACCTCTCAGCCCCAAGAGTGTCCACCCTTATGTCTCAATCAGCTGTGGGTCTAGATATGGTCAATCCAGGTTGCATCACAGCCCCTGAACGAATTTTGTAAGAATTTCTCTCTCTTTCACTGTCTTTGTTTCACGGGTTTTGAAAAGTAATTTATTTTTATAATGGGGTTTAGCTGCTTTTCACGGCTGTGTTTATGCCGCTTTACACCCCCTTGACTCACTTACAGAGAGATATCAATACATAGGTTTGAAGATTCTTACTGGTCAGATATATTCTTGTGCGGTGAATAAGGGGTGTTGAGTCCAGTTCACTGAAAAAGGAATAGGTCTTGTCTCTTACATATTGGGTTTATGGAACGGTATCGGAGCTAATTTGAAACCCTTGTTTTATGCATCATCCCACCTCACCTTTCCCGTTCAGCAGCCATAGTGTGTTTCCTAAACGTGTGACTCTGTTCTGTTTTGTAATTCAGTTCAAGTGTAGCGGTTTTTACATTCCCTCTCTAAGTGATATCTTAGGATAAGTGTCTTTTTCTGTGTGACTTATTTCACTTAGAATCGTCGTACCTAAATCCACTCATCGTGCTGCTACTAGCCTTATGACGTTGATTTCATGGCTGAGTGATATTCCATTGTACATGAGGACCCCAACTTCTTTATCCATTTTTCTCTTTCCTAGGATATTTAAGGTGTAATGAAGTGGGGGTTCTTGTCAACAGAGCAGCCCTAAACTTTGGGGTGCCTGTGTCTTGCTGATTTTTAGTGTTCCCAATTTATACGCCCATGAGTGGAAGTGCCCTATGCTCTCCAAGCTGTGTTTTTTAGATGTTTCAGAACACACCGTACACTTCTCCGGAGTGGCTGTTGGCAATTTACATCCCACCCATCAGCGTAGCAAGACTCCCATTTCTCCATGGCCGGTCCTGCATTTCTGGTTTGGACACTTTTTTCCGCATGGCCCTTTTGCCCGCTGGGAAGCGAGACTTCTTTGGAGCGCTGATTGGCCTTTCCAGGTTGCTTGGTTGGCCAAAAAGGGCGTATGCGTTTTTTCCTGAATATATTCAGGAAAAAACGCATACGCCCTTTTTGGCCAAGGGCATCATTGTCCACGTTTTGCCGCTTTTCATGTGCTTTCAAGGCGATTCGAATCTACCTCCTGAAATCTGTTTCCTGCAATTCTGCCTTGCTTTCAAAGCCTCTTCGTTGCCTTCCCTTAATATATTTGTGGACGAGAGGTATCATTTAAAACTCTGCAGGTTTGTGAATTGCAGTGCCCCTGAGCTCCATTTTTCAACTCGCTTTTTTGGGAGCTGGCCGCAAAAGCGCAGGATTGCTTCAGGCCCTCTTCTGGTTCTGGGGGGCAGGCTGAGCTTGTGCTTAATTCTTCTTCCTGATGGGAAAATAGAGTGACCTGTGCCTGTCCCAACACCTAGAGCTAGTCTCTCATTGGTTCCCCCTCTTCCCGTTCACCCTCAGGACAAATCGCAACCTGTACGGAACAGGAGGTTAAAGGTGCTGATTCTCCAAGGAGGGAGATGGCTAGTAAATCGGCTGGAATGGCGAACCCGAGCAAAGGAGATGAGAAATGAGGTGCGTTTTAGAAACCTTTCCCGATCACACGGTGTACCATCTTCTGGGTTTCTCATGCCTGTTTTCGACGTAGGAAGATGCCCTTGAACCTGGAGATTTGGGACCCATGGGATGGGTACCATGCAGTATTACTTGAAAGGGTCTGCGTTGGCTCACCCAACCTCACCGAACCTCTCAGCCCCAAGAGTGTCCACCCTTATGTCTCAATCAGCTGTGGGTCTAGATATGGTCAATCCAGGTTGCATCACAGCCCCTGAACGAATTTTGTAAGAATTTCTCTCTCTTTCACTGTCTTTGTTTCACGGGTTTTGAAAAGTAATTTAGTTTTATAATGGGGTTTAGCTGCTTTTCACGGCTGTGTTTATGCCGCTTTACACCCCCTTGACTCACTTACAGAGAGATATCAATACATAGGTTTGAAGATTCTTACTAGTCAGATATATTCTTGTGCGGTGAATAGGGGGTGTTGAGTCCAGTTCACTGAAAAAGGAATAGGTCTTGTCTCTTACATATTGGGTTTATGGAACGGTATCGGAGCTAATTTGAAACCCTTGTTTTATGCATCACCCCACCTCACCTTTCCCGTTCAGCAGCCATAGTGTGTTTTCTAAACGTGGGACTCTGTTCTGTTTTGCAATTCAGTTCAAGTGTAGCGGTTTTTACATTCCCTCTCTAAGTGATATCTTAGGATAAGTGTCTTTTTCTGTGTGACTTATTTCACTTAGAATCGTCGTACCTAAATCCACTCATCGTGCTGCTACTAGCCTTATGACGTTGATTTCATGGCTGAGTGATATTCCATTGTACATGAGGACCCCAACTTCTTTATCCATTTTTCTCTTTCCTAGGATATTTAAGGTGTAATGAAGTGGGGGTTCTTGTCAACAGAGCAGCCCTAAACTTTGGGGTGCCTGTGTCTTGCTGATTTTTAGTGTTCCCAATTTATACGCCCATGAGTGGAAGTGCCCTATGCTCTCCAAGCTGTGTTTTTTAGATGTTTCAGAACACACCGTACACTTCTCCGGAGTGGCTGTTGGCAATTTACATCCCACCCATCAGCGTAGCAAGACTCCCATTTCTCCATGGCCGGTCCTGCATTTCTGGTTTGGACACTTTTTTCCGCATGGCCCTTTTGCCCGCTGGGAAGCGAGACTTCTTTGGAGCGCTGATTGGCCTTTCCAGGTTGCTTGGTTGGCCAAAAAGGGCGTATGCGTTTTTTCCTGAATATATTCAGGAAAAAACGCATACGCCCTTTTTGGCCAAGGGCATCATTGTCCACGTTTTGCCGCTTTTCATGTGCTTTCAAGGCGATTCGAATCTACCTCCTGAAATCTGTTTCCTGCAATTCTGCCTTGCTTTCAAAGCCTCTTCGTTGCCTTCCCTTAATATATTTGTGGACGAGGGGTATCATTTAAAACTCTGCAGGTTTGTGAATGGCAGTGCCCCTGAGCTCCATTTTTCAACTCGCTTTTTTGGGAGCTGGCCGCAAAAGCGCAGGATTGCTTCAGGCCCTCTTCTGGTTCTGGGGGGCAGGCTGAGCTTGTGCTTAATTCTTCTTCCTGATGGGAAAATAGAGTGACCTGTGCCTGTCCCAACACCTAGAGCTAGTCTCTCATTGGTTCCCCCTCTTCCCGTTCATCCTCAGGACAAATCGCAACCTGTACGGAACAGGAGGTTAAAGGTGCTGATTCTCCAAGGAGGGAGATGGCTAGTAAATCGGCTGGAATGGCGAACCCGAGCAAAGGAGATGAGAAATGAGGTGCGTTTTAGAAACCTTTCCCGATCACACGGTGTACCATCTTCTGGGTTTCTCATGCCTGTTTTCGACGTAGGAAGATGCCCTTGAACCTGGAGATTTGGGACCCATGGGATGGGTACCATGCAGTATTACTTGAAAGGGTCTGCGTTGGCTCACCCAACCTCACCGAACCTCTCAGCCCCAAGAGTGTCCACCCTTATGTCTCAATCAGCTGTGGGTCTAGATATGGTCAATCCAGGTTGCATCACAGCCCCTGAACGAATTTTGTAAGAATTTCTCTCTCTTTCACTGTCTTTGTTTCACGGGTTTTGAAAAGTAATTTATTTTTATAATGGGGTTTAGCTGCTTTTCACGGCTGTGTTTATGCCGCTTTACACCCCCTTGACTCACTTACAGAGAGATATCAATACATAGGTTTGAAGATTCTTACTGGTCAGATATATTCTTGTGCGGTGAATAGGGGGTGTTGAGTCCAGTTCACTGAAAAAGGAATAGGTCTTGTCTCTTACATATTGGGTTTATGGAACGGTATCGGAGCTAATTTGAAACCCTTGTTTTATGCATCATCCCACCTCACCTTTCCCGTTCAGCAGCCATAGTGTGTTTCCTAAACGTGTGACTCTGTTCTGTTTTGTAATTCAGTTCAAGTGTAGCGGTTTTTACATTCCCTCTCTAAGTGATATCTTAGGATAAGTGTCTTTTTCTGTGTGACTTATTTCACTTAGAATCGTCGTACCTAAATCCACTCATCGTGCTGCTACTAGCCTTATGACGTTGATTTCATGGCTGAGTGATATTCCATTGTACATGAGGACCCCAACTTCTTTATCCATTTTTCTCTTTCCTAGGATATTTAAGGTGTAATGAAGTGGGGGTTCTTGTCAACAGAGCAGCCCTAAACTTTGGGGTGCCTGTGTCTTGCTGATTTTTAGTGTTCCCAATTTATACGCCCATGAGTGGAAGTGCCCTATGCTCTCCAAGCTGTGTTTTTTAGATGTTTCAGAACACACCGTACACTTCTCCGGAGTGGCTGTTGGCAATTTACATCCCACCCATCAGCGTAGCAAGACTCCCATTTCTCCATGGCCGGTCCTGCATTTCTGGTTTGGACACTTTTTTCCGCATGGCCCTTTTGCCCGCTGGGAAGCGAGACTTCTTTGGAGCGCTGATTGGCCTTTCCAGGTTGCTTGGTTGGCCAAAAAGGGCGTATGCGTTTTTTCCTGAATATATTCAGGAAAAAACGCATACGCCCTTTTTGGCCAAGGGCATCATTGTCCACGTTTTGCCGCTTTTCATGTGCTTTCAAGGCGATTCGAATCTACCTCCTGAAATCTGTTTCCTGCAATTCTGCCTTGCTTTCAAAGCCTCTTCGTTGCCTTCCCTTAATATATTTGTGGACGAGAGGTATCATTTAAAACTCTGCAGGTTTGTGAATTGCAGTGCCCCTGAGCTCCATTTTTCAACTCGCTTTTTTGGGAGCTGGCCGCAAAAGCGCAGGATTGCTTCAGGCCCTCTTCTGGTTCTGGGGGGCAGGCTGAGCTTGTGCTTAATTCTTCTTCCTGATGGGAAAATAGAGTGACCTGTGCCTGTCCCAACACCTAGAGCTAGTCTCTCATTGGTTCCCCCTCTTCCCGTTCATCCTCAGGACAAATTGCAACCTGTACGGAACAGGAGGTTAAAGGTGCTGATTCTCCAAGGAGGGAGATGGCTAGTAAATCGGCTGGAATGGCGAACCCGAGCAAAGGAGATGAGAAATGAGGTGCGTTTTAGAAACCTTTCCCGATCACACGGTGTACCATCTTCTGGGTTTCTCATGCCTGTTTTCGACGTAGGAAGATGCCCTTGAACCTGGAGATTTGGGACCCATGGGATGGGTACCATGCAGTATTACTTGAAAGGGTCTGCGTTGGCTCACCCAACCTCACCGAACCTCTCAGCCCCAAGAGTGTCCACCCTTATGTCTCAATCAGCTGTGGGTCTAGATATGGTCAATCCAGGTTGCATCACAGCCCCTGAACGAATTTTGTAAGAATTTCTCTCTCTTTCACTGTCTTTGTTTCACGGGTTTTGAAAAGTAATTTATTTTTATAATGGGGTTTAGCTGCTTTTCACGGCTGTGTTTATGCCGCTTTACACCCCCTTGACTCACTTACAGAGAGATATCAATACATAGGTTTGAAGATTCTTACTGGTCAGATATATTCTTGTGCGGTGAATAAGGGGTGTTGAGTCCAGTTCACTGAAAAAGGAATAGGTCTTGTCTCTTACATATTGGGTTTATGGAACGGTATCGGAGCTAATTTGAAACCCTTGTTTTATGCATCATCCCACCTCACCTTTCCCGTTCAGCAGCCATAGTGTGTTTCCTAAACGTGTGACTCTGTTCTGTTTTGTAATTCAGTTCAAGTGTAGCGGTTTTTACATTCCCTCTCTAAGTGATATCTTAGGATAAGTGTCTTTTTCTGTGTGACTTATTTCACTTAGAATCGTCGTACCTAAATCCACTCATCGTGCTGCTACTAGCCTTATGACGTTGATTTCATGGCTGAGTGATATTCCATTGTACATGAGGACCCCAACTTCTTTATCCATTTTTCTCTTTCCTAGGATATTTAAGGTGTAATGAAGTGGGGGTTCTTGTCAACAGAGCAGCCCTAAACTTTGGGGTGCCTGTGTCTTGCTGATTTTTAGTGTTCCCAATTTATACGCCCATGAGTGGAAGTGCCCTATGCTCTCCAAGCTGTGTTTTTTAGATGTTTCAGAACACACCGTACACTTCTCCGGAGTGGCTGTTGGCAATTTACATCCCACCCATCAGCGTAGCAAGACTCCCATTTCTCCATGGCCGGTCCTGCATTTCTGGTTTGGACACTTTTTTCCGCATGGCCCTTTTGCCCGCTGGGAAGCGAGACTTCTTTGGAGCGCTGATTGGCCTTTCCAGGTTGCTTGGTTGGCCAAAAAGGGCGTATGCGTTTTTTCCTGAATATATTCAGGAAAAAACGCATACGCCCTTTTTGGCCAAGGGCATCATTGTCCACGTTTTGCCGCTTTTCATGTGCTTTCAAGGCGATTCGAATCTACCTCCTGAAATCTGTTTCCTGCAATTCTGCCTTGCTTTCAAAGCCTCTTCGTTGCCTTCCCTTAATATATTTGTGGACGAGAGGTATCATTTAAAACTCTGCAGGTTTGTGAATTGCAGTGCCCCTGAGCTCCATTTTTCAACTCGCTTTTTTGGGAGCTGGCCGCAAAAGCGCAGGATTGCTTCAGGCCCTCTTCTGGTTCTGGGGGGCAGGCTGAGCTTGTGCTTAATTCTTCTTCCTGATGGGAAAATAGAGTGACCTGTGCCTGTCCCAACACCTAGAGCTAGTCTCTCATTGGTTCCCCCTCTTCCCGTTCACCCTCAGGACAAATCGCAACCTGTACGGAACAGGAGGTTAAAGGTGCTGATTCTCCAAGGAGGGAGATGGCTAGTAAATCGGCTGGAATGGCGAACCCGAGCAAAGGAGATGAGAAATGAGGTGCGTTTTAGAAACCTTTCCCGATCACACGGTGTACCATCTTCTGGGTTTCTCATGCCTGTTTTCGACGTAGGAAGATGCCCTTGAACCTGGAGATTTGGGACCCATGGGATGGGTACCATGCAGTATTACTTGAAAGGGTCTGCGTTGGCTCACCCAACCTCACCGAACCTCTCAGCCCCAAGAGTGTCCACCCTTATGTCTCAATCAGCTGTGGGTCTAGATATGGTCAATCCAGGTTGCATCACAGCCCCTGAACGAATTTTGTAAGAATTTCTCTCTCTTTCACTGTCTTTGTTTCACGGGTTTTGAAAAGTAATTTAGTTTTATAATGGGGTTTAGCTGCTTTTCACGGCTGTGTTTATGCCGCTTTACACCCCCTTGACTCACTTACAGAGAGATATCAATACATAGGTTTGAAGATTCTTACTAGTCAGATATATTCTTGTGCGGTGAATAGGGGGTGTTGAGTCCAGTTCACTGAAAAAGGAATAGGTCTTGTCTCTTACATATTGGGTTTATGGAACGGTATCGGAGCTAATTTGAAACCCTTGTTTTATGCATCACCCCACCTCACCTTTCCCGTTCAGCAGCCATAGTGTGTTTTCTAAACGTGGGACTCTGTTCTGTTTTGCAATTCAGTTCAAGTGTAGCGGTTTTTACATTCCCTCTCTAAGTGATATCTTAGGATAAGTGTCTTTTTCTGTGTGACTTATTTCACTTAGAATCGTCGTACCTAAATCCACTCATCGTGCTGCTACTAGCCTTATGACGTTGATTTCATGGCTGAGTGATATTCCATTGTACATGAGGACCCCAACTTCTTTATCCATTTTTCTCTTTCCTAGGATATTTAAGGTGTAATGAAGTGGGGGTTCTTGTCAACAGAGCAGCCCTAAACTTTGGGGTGCCTGTGTCTTGCTGATTTTTAGTGTTCCCAATTTATACGCCCATGAGTGGAAGTGCCCTATGCTCTCCAAGCTGTGTTTTTTAGATGTTTCAGAACACACCGTACACTTCTCCGGAGTGGCTGTTGGCAATTTACATCCCACCCATCAGCGTAGCAAGACTCCCATTTCTCCATGGCCGGTCCTGCATTTCTGGTTTGGACACTTTTTTCCGCATGGCCCTTTTGCCCGCTGGGAAGCGAGACTTCTTTGGAGCGCTGATTGGCCTTTCCAGGTTGCTTGGTTGGCCAAAAAGGGCGTATGCGTTTTTTCCTGAATATATTCAGGAAAAAACGCATACGCCCTTTTTGGCCAAGGGCATCATTGTCCACGTTTTGCCGCTTTTCATGTGCTTTCAAGGCGATTCGAATCTACCTCCTGAAATCTGTTTCCTGCAATTCTGCCTTGCTTTCAAAGCCTCTTCGTTGCCTTCCCTTAATATATTTGTGGACGAGGGGTATCATTTAAAACTCTGCAGGTTTGTGAATGGCAGTGCCCCTGAGCTCCATTTTTCAACTCGCTTTTTTGGGAGCTGGCCGCAAAAGCGCAGGATTGCTTCAGGCCCTCTTCTGGTTCTGGGGGGCAGGCTGAGCTTGTGCTTAATTCTTCTTCCTGATGGGAAAATAGAGTGACCTGTGCCTGTCCCAACACCTAGAGCTAGTCTCTCATTGGTTCCCCCTCTTCCCGTTCATCCTCAGGACAAATTGCAACCTGTACGGAACAGGAGGTTAAAGGTGCTGATTCTCCAAGGAGGGAGATGGCTAGTAAATCGGCTGGAATGGCGAACCCGAGCAAAGGAGATGAGAAATGAGGTGCGTTTTAGAAACCTTTCCCGATCACACGGTGTACCATCTTCTGGGTTTCTCATGCCTGTTTTCGACGTAGGAAGATGCCCTTGAACCTGGAGATTTGGGACCCATGGGATGGGTACCATGCAGTATTACTTGAAAGGGTCTGCGTTGGCTCACCCAACCTCACCGAACCTCTCAGCCCCAAGAGTGTCCACCCTTATGTCTCAATCAGCTGTGGGTCTAGATATGGTCAATCCAGGTTGCATCACAGCCCCTGAACGAATTTTGTAAGAATTTCTCTCTCTTTCACTGTCTTTGTTTCACGGGTTTTGAAAAGTAATTTATTTTTATAATGGGGTTTAGCTGCTTTTCACGGCTGTGTTTATGCCGCTTTACACCCCCTTGACTCACTTACAGAGAGATATCAATACATAGGTTTGAAGATTCTTACTGGTCAGATATATTCTTGTGCGGTGAATAGGGGGTGTTGAGTCCAGTTCACTGAAAAAGGAATAGGTCTTGTCTCTTACATATTGGGTTTATGGAACGGTATCGGAGCTAATTTGAAACCCTTGTTTTATGCATCACCCCACCTCACCTTTCCCGTTTAGCAGCCATAGTGTGTTTCCTAAACGTGTGACTCTGTTCTGTTTTGTAATTCAGTTCAAGTGTAGCGGTTTTTACATTCCCTCTCTAAGTGATATCTTAGGATAAGTGTCTTTTTCTGTGTGACTTATTTCACTTAGAATCGTCGTACCTAAATCCACTCATCGTGCTGCTACTAGCCTTATGACGTTGATTTCATGGCTGAGTGATATTCCATTGTACATGAGGACCCCAACTTCTTTATCCATTTTTCTCTTTCCTAGGATATTTAAGGTGTAATGAAGTGGGGGTTCTTGTCAACAGAGCAGCCCTAAACTTTGGGGTGCCTGTGTCTTGCTGATTTTTAGTGTTCCCAATTTATACGCCCATGAGTGGAAGTGCCCTATGCTCTCCAAGCTGTGTTTTTTAGATGTTTCAGAACACACCGTACACTTCTCCGGAGTGGCTGTTGGCAATTTACATCCCACCCATCAGCGTAGCAAGACTCCCATTTCTCCATGGCCGGTCCTGCATTTCTGGTTTGGACACTTTTTTCCGCATGGCCCTTTTGCCCGCTGGGAAGCGAGACTTCTTTGGAGCGCTGATTGGCCTTTCCAGGTTGCTTGGTTGGCCAAAAAGGGCGTATGCGTTTTTTCCTGAATATATTCAGGAAAAAACGCATACGCCCTTTTTGGCCAAGGGCATCATTGTCCACGTTTTGCCGCTTTTCATGTGCTTTCAAGGCGATTCGAATCTACCTCCTGAAATCTGTTTCCTGCAATTCTGCCTTGCTTTCAAAGCCTCTTCGTTGCCTTCCCTTAATATATTTGTGGACGAGAGGTATCATTTAAAACTCTGCAGGTTTGTGAATTGCAGTGCCCCTGAGCTCCATTTTTCAACTCGCTTTTTTGGGAGCTGGCCGCAAAAGCGCAGGATTGCTTCAGGCTCTCTTCTGGTTCTGGGGGGCAGGCTGAGCTTGTGCTTAATTCTTCTTCCTGATGGGAAAATAGAGTGACCTGTGCCTGTCCCAACACCTAGAGCTAGTCTCTCATTGGTTCCCCCTCTTCCCGTTCACCCTCAGGACAAATCGCAACCTGTACGGAACAGGAGGTTAAAGGTGCTGATTCTCCAAGGAGGGAGATGGCTAGTAAATCGGCTGGAATGGCGAACCCGAGCAAAGGAGATGAGAAATGAGGTGCGTTTTAGAAACCTTTCCCGATCACACGGTGTACCATCTTCTGGGTTTCTCATGCCTGTTTTCGACGTAGGAAGATGCCCTTGAACCTGGAGATTTGGGACCCATGGGATGGGTACCATGCAGTATTACTTGAAAGGGTCTGCGTTGGCTCACCCAACCTCACCGAACCTCTCAGCCCCAAGAGTGTCCACCCTTATGTCTCAATCAGCTGTGGGTCTAGATATGGTCAATCCAGGTTGCATCACAGCCCCTGAACGAATTTTGTAAGAATTTCTCTCTCTTTCACTGTCTTTGTTTCACGGGTTTTGAAAAGTAATTTAGTTTTATAATGGGGTTTAGCTGCTTTTCACGGCTGTGTTTATGCCGCTTTACACCCCCTTGACTCACTTACAGAGAGATATCAATACATAGGTTTGAAGATTCTTCCTAGTCAGATATATTCTTGTGCGGTGAATAGGGGGTGTTGAGTCCAGTTCACTGAAAAAGGAATAGGTCTTGTCTCTTACATATTGGGTTTATGGAACGGTATCGGAGCTAATTTGAAACCCTTGTTTTATGCATCACCCCACCTCACCTTTCCCGTTCAGCAGCCATAGTGTGTTTTCTAAACGTGGGACTCTGTTCTGTTTTGCAATTCAGTTCAAGTGTAGCGGTTTTTACATTCCCTCTCTAAGTGATATCTTAGGATAAGTGTCTTTTTCTGTGTGACTTATTTCACTTAGAATCGTCGTACCTAAATCCACTCATCGTGCTGCTACTAGCCTTATGACGTTGATTTCATGGCTGAGTGATATTCCATTGTACATGAGGACCCCAACTTCTTTATCCATTTTTCTCTTTCCTAGGATATTTAAGGTGTAATGAAGTGGGGGTTCTTGTCAACAGAGCAGCCCTAAACTTTGGGGTGCCTGTGTCTTGCTGATTTTTAGTGTTCCCAATTTATACGCCCATGAGTGGAAGTGCCCTATGCTCTCCAAGCTGTGTTTTTAGATGTTTCAGAACACACCGTACACTTCTCCGGAGTGGCTGTTGGCAATTTACATCCCACCCATCAGCGTAGCAAGACTCCCATTTCTCCATGGCCGGTCCTGCATTTCTGGTTTGGACACTTTTTTCCGCATGGCCCTTTTGCCCGCTGGGAAGCGAGACTTCTTTGGAGCGCTGATTGGCCTTTCCAGGTTGCTTGGTTGGCCAAAAAGGGCGTATGCGTTTTTTCCTGAATATATTCAGGAAAAAACGCATACGCCCTTTTTGGCCAAGGGCATCATTGTCCACGTTTTGCCGCTTTTCATGTGCTTTCAAGGCGATTCGAATCTACCTCCTGAAATCTGTTTCCTGCAATTCTGCCTTGCTTTCAAAGCCTCTTCGTTGCCTTCCCTTAATATATTTGTGGACGAGGGGTATCATTTAAAACTCTGCAGGTTTGTGAATGGCAGTGCCCCTGAGCTCCATTTTTCAACTCGCTTTTTTGGGAGCTGGCCGCAAAAGCGCAGGATTGCTTCAGGCCCTCTTCTGGTTCTGGGGGGCAGGCTGAGCTTGTGCTTAATTCTTCTTCCTGATGGGAAAATAGAGTGACCTGTGCCTGTCCCAACACCTAGAGCTAGTCTCTCATTGGTTCCCCCTCTTCCCGTTCATCCTCAGGACAAATCGCAACCTGTACGGAACAGGAGGTTAAAGGTGCTGATTCTCCAAGGAGGGAGATGGCTAGTAAATCGGCTGGAATGGCGAACCCGAGCAAAGGAGATGAGAAATGAGGTGCGTTTTAGAAACCTTTCCCGATCACACGGTGTACCATCTTCTGGGTTTCTCATGCCTGTTTTCGACGTAGGAAGATGCCCTTGAACCTGGAGATTTGGGACCCATGGGATGGGTACCATGCAGTATTACTTGAAAGGGTCTGCGTTGGCTCACCCAACCTCACCGAACCTCTCAGCCCCAAGAGTGTCCACCCTTATGTCTCAATCAGCTGTGGGTCTAGATATGGTCAATCCAGGTTGCATCACAGCCCCTGAACGAATTTTGTAAGAATTTCTCTCTCTTTCACTGTCTTTGTTTCACGGGTTTTGAAAAGTAATTTATTTTTATAATGGGGTTTAGCTGCTTTTCACGGCTGTGTTTATGCCGCTTTACACCCCCTTGACTCACTTACAGAGAGATATCAATACATAGGTTTGTAGATTCTTACTAGTCAGATATATTCTTGTGCGGTGAATAGGGGGTGTTGAGTCCAGTTCACTGAAAAAGGAATAGGTCTTGTCTCTTACATATTGGGTTTATGGAACGGTATCGGAGCTAATTTGAAACCCTTGTTTTATGCATCACCCCACCTCACCTTTCCCGTTTAGCAGCCATAGTGTGTTTTCTAAACGTGTGACTCTGTTCTGTTTTGCAATTCAGTTCAAGTGTAGCGGTTTTTACATTCCCTCTCTAAGTGATATCTTAGGATAAGTGTCTTTTTCTGTGTGACTTATTTCACTTAGAATCGTCGTACCTAAATCCACTCATCGTGCTGCTACTAGCCTTATGACGTTGATTTCATGGCTGAGTGATATTCCATTGTACATGAGGACCCCAACTTCTTTATCCATTTTTCTCTTTCCTAGGATATTTAAGGTGTAATGAAGTGGGGGTTCTTGTCAACAGAGCAGCCCTAAACTTTGGGGTGCCTGTGTCTTGCTGATTTTTAGTGTTCCCAATTTATACGCCCATGAGTGGAAGTGCCCTATGCTCTCCAAGCTGTGTTTTTTAGATGTTTCAGAACACACCGTACACTTCTCCGGAGTGGCTGTTGGCAATTTACATCCCACCCATCAGCGTAGCAAGACTCCCATTTCTCCATGGCCGGTCCTGCATTTCTGGTTTGGACACTTTTTTCCGCATGGCCCTTTTGCCCGCTGGGAAGCGAGACTTCTTTGGAGCGCTGATTGGCCTTTCCAGGTTGCTTGGTTGGCCAAAAAGGGCGTATGCGTTTTATCCTGAATATATTCAGGAAAAAACGCATACGCCCTTTTTGGCCAAGGGCATCATTGTCCACGTTTTGCCGCTTTTCATGTGCTTTCAAGGCGATTCGAATCTACCTCCTGAAATCTGTTTCCTGCAATTCTGCCTTGCTTTCAAAGCCTCTTCGTTGCCTTCCCTTAATATATTTGTGGACGAGAGGTATCATTTAAAACTCTGCAGGTTTGTGAATTGCAGTGCCCCTGAGCTCCATTTTTCAACTCGCTTTTTTGGGAGCTGGCCGCAAAAGCGCAGGATTGCTTCAGGCCCTCTTCTGGTTCTGGGGGGCAGGCTGAGCTTGTGCTTAATTCTTCTTCCTGATGGGAAAATAGAGTGACCTGTGCCTGTCCCAACACCTAGAGCTAGTCTCTCATTGGTTCCCCCTCTTCCCGTTCATCCTCAGGACAAATCGCAACCTGTACGGAACAGGAGGTTAAAGGTGCTGATTCTCCAAGGAGGGAGATGGCTAGTAAATCGGCTGGAATGGCGAACCCGAGCAAAGGAGATGAGAAATGAGGTGCGTTTTAGAAACCTTTCCCGATCACACGGTGTACCATCTTCTGGGTTTCTCATGCCTGTTTTCGACGTAGGAAGATGCCCTTGAACCTGGAGATTTGGGACCCATGGGATGGGTACCATGCAGTATTACTTGAAAGGGTCTGCGTTGGCTCACCCAACCTCACCGAACCTCTCAGCCCCAAGAGTGTCCACCCTTATGTCTCAATCAGCTGTGGGTCTAGATATGGTCAATCCAGGTTGCATCACAGCCCCTGAACGAATTTTGTAAGAATTTCTCTCTCTTTCACTGTCTTTGTTTCACGGGTTTTGAAAAGTAATTTAGTTTTATAATGGGGTTTAGCTGCTTTTCACGGCTGTGTTTATGCCGCTTTACACCCCCTTGACTCACTTACAGAGAGATATCAATACATAGGTTTGAAGATTCTTACTAGTCAGATATATTCTTGTGCGGTGAATAGGGGGTGTTGAGTCCAGTTCACTGAAAAAGGAATAGGTCTTGTCTCTTACATATTGGGTTTATGGAACGGTATCGGAGCTAATTTGAAACCCTTGTTTTATGCATCACCCCACCTCACCTTTCCCGTTTAGCAGCCATAGTGTGTTTTCTAAACGTGGGACTCTGTTCTGTTTTGCAATTCAGTTCAAGTGTAGCGGTTTTTACATTCCCTCTCTAAGTGATATCTTAGGATAAGTGTCTTTTTCTGTGTGACTTATTTCACTTAGAATCGTCGTACCTAAATCCACTCATCGTGCTGCTACTAGCCTTATGACGTTGATTTCATGGCTGAGTGATATTCCATTGTACATGAGGACCCCAACTTCTTTATCCATTTTTCTCTTTCCTAGGATATTTAAGGTGTAATGAAGTGGGGGTTCTTGTCCACAGAGCAGCCCTAAACTTTGGGGTGCCTGTGTCTTGCTGATTTTTAGTTTTCCCAATTTATACGCCCATGAGTGGAAGTGCCCTATGCTCTCCAAGCTGTGGTTTTTAGATGTTTCAGAACACACCGTACACTTCTCCGGAGTGGCCGTTGGCAATTTACATCCCACCCATCAGCGTAGCAAGGCTCCCATTTCTCCATGGCCGGTCCTGCATTTCTGGTTTGGACACTTTTTTCCGCATGGCCCTTTTGCCCGCTGGGAAGCGAGACTTCTTTGGAGCGCTGATTGGCCTTTCCAGGTTGCTTGGTTGGCCAAAAAGGGCGTATGCGTTTTTTCCTGAATATATTCAGGAAAAAACGCATACTCCCTTTTTGGCCAAGGGCATCATTGTCCACGTTTTGCCGCTTTTCATGTGCTTTCAAGGCGATTCGAATCTACCTCCTGAAATCTGTTTCCTGCAATTCTGCCTTGCTTTCAAAGCCTCTTCGTTGCCTTCCCTTAATATATTTGTGGACGAGAGGTATCATTTAAAACTCTGCAGGTTTGTGAATTGCAGTGCCCCTGAGCTCCATTTTTCAACTCGCTTTTTTGGGAGCTGGCCGCAAAAGCGCAGGATTGCTTCAGGCCCTCTTCTGGTTCTGGGGGGCAGGCTGAGCTTGTGCTTAATTCTTCTTCCTGATGGGAAAATAGAGTGACCTGTGCCTGTCCCAACACCTAGAGCTAGTCTCTCATTGGTTCCCCCTCTTCCCGTTCATCCTCAGGACAAATCGCAACCTGTACGGAACAGGAGGTTAAAGGTGCTGATTCTCCAAGGAGGGAGATGGCTAGTAAATCGGCTGGAATGGCGAACCCGAGCAAAGGAGATGAGAAATGAGGTGCGTTTTAGAAACCTTTCCCGATCACACGGTGTACCATCTTCTGGGTTTCTCATGCCTGTTTTCGACGTAGGAAGATGCCCTTGAACCTGGAGATTTGGGACCCATGGGATGGGTACCATGCAGTATTACTTGAAAGGGTCTGCGTTGGCTCACCCAACCTCACCGAACCTCTCAGCCCCAAGAGTGTCCACCCTTATGTCTCAATCAGCTGTGGGTCTAGATATGGTCAATCCAGGTTGCATCACAGCCCCTGAACGAATTTTGTAAGAATTTCTCTCTCTTTCACTGTCTTTGTTTCACGGGTTTTGAAAAGTAATTTAGTTTTATAATGGGGTTTAGCTGCTTTTCACGGCTGTGTTTATGCCGCTTTACACCCCCTTGACTCACTTACAGAGAGATATCAATACATAGGTTTGAAGATTCTTACTAGTCAGATATATTCTTGTGCGGTGAATAGGGGGTGTTGAGTCCAGTTCACTGAAAAAGGAATAGGTCTTGTCTCTTACATATTGGGTTTATGGAACGGTATCGGAGCTAATTTGAAACCCTTGTTTTATGCATCACCCCACCTCACCTTTCCCGTTCAGCAGCCATAGTGTGTTTCCTAAACGTGGGACTCTGTTCTGTTTTGCAATTCAGTTCAAGTGTAGCGGTTTTTACATTCCCTCTAGAAGTGATATCTTATGATAAGTGTCTTTTTCTGTGTGACTTATTTCACTTAGAATCGTCGTACCTAAATCCACTCATCGTGCTGCTACTAGCCTTATGACGTGGATTTCATGGCTGAGTGATATTCCATTGTACATGAGGACCACAACTTCTTTATCCATTTTTCTCTTTCCTAGGATATTTAAGGTGTAATGAAGTGGGGGTTCTTGTCCACAGAGCAGCCCTAAACTTTGGGGTGCCTGTGTCTTGCTGATTTTTAGTTTTCCCAATTTATACGCCCATGAGTGGAAGTGCCCTATGCTCTCCAAGCTGTGTGTTTTAGATGTTTCAGGACACACCGTACACTTCTCCGGAGTGGCTGTTGGCAATTTACATCCCACCCATCAGCGTAGCAAGGCTCCCATTTCTCCATGGCCGGTCCTGCATTTCTGGTTTGGACACTTTTTTCCGCATGGCCCTTTTGCCCGCTGGGAAGCGAGACTTCTTTGGAGCGCTGATTGGCCTTTCCAGGTTGCTTGGTTGGCCAAAAAGGGCGTATGCGTTTTTTCCTGAATATATTCAGGAAAAAACGCATACGCCCTTTTTGGCCAAGGGCATCATTGTCCACGTTTTGCCGCTTTTCATGTGCTTTCAAGGCGATTCGAATCTACCTCCTGAAATCTGTTTCCTGCAATTCTGCCTTGCTTTCAAAGCCTCTTCGTTGCCTTCCCTTAATATATTTGTGGACGAGAGGTATCATTTAAAACTCTGCAGGTTTGTGAATTGCAGTGCCCCTGAGCTCCATTTTTCAACTCGCTTTTTTGGGAGCTGGCCGCAAAAGCGCAGGATTGCTTCAGGCCCTCTTCTGGTTCTGGGGGGCAGGCTGAGCTTGTGCTTAATTCTTCTTCCTGATGGGAAAATAGAGTGACCTGTGCCTGTCCCAACACCTAGAGCTAGTCTCTCATTGGTTCCCCCTCTTCCCGTTCATCCTCAGGACAAATCGCAACCTGTACGGAACAGGAGGTTAAAGGTGCTGATTCTCCAAGGAGGGAGATGGCTAGTAAATCGGCTGGAATGGCGAACCCGAGCAAAGGAGATGAGAAATGAGGTGCGTTTTAGAAACCTTTCCCGATCACACGGTGTACCATCTTCTGGGTTTCTCATGCCTGTTTTCGACGTAGGAAGATGCCCTTGAACCTGGAGATTTGGGACCCATGGGATGGGTACCATGCAGTATTACTTGAAAGGGTCTGCGTTGGCTCACCCAACCTCACCGAACCTCTCAGCCCCAAGAGTGTCCACCCTTATGTCTCAATCAGCTGTGGGTCTAGATATGGTCAATCCAGGTTGCATCACAGCCCCTGAACGAATTTTGTAAGAATTTCTCTCTCTTTCACTGTCTTTGTTTCACGGGTTTTGAAAAGTAATTTAGTTTTATAATGGGGTTTAGCTGCTTTTCACGGCTGTGTTTATGCCGCTTTACACCCCCTTGACTCACTTACAGAGAGATATCAATACATAGGTTTGAAGATTCTTACTAGTCAGATATATTCTTGTGCGGTGAATAGGGGGTGTTGAGTCCAGTTCACTGAAAAAGGAATAGGTCTTGTCTCTTACATATTGGGTTTATGGAACGGTATCGGAGCTAATTTGAAACCCTTGTTTTATGCATCACCCCACCTCACCTTTCCCGTTCACCAGCCATAGTGTGTTTCCTAAACGTGGGACTCTGTTCTGTTTTGCAATTCAGTTCAAGTGTAGCGGTTTTTACATTCCCTCTAGAAGTGATATCTTATGATAAGTGTCTTTTTCTGTGTGACTTATTTCACTTAGAATCGTCGTACCTAAATCCACTCATCGTGCTGCTACTAGCCTTATGACGTGGATTTCATGGCTGAGTGATATTCCATTGTACATGAGGACCACAACTTCTTTATCCATTTTTCTCTTTCCTAGGATATTTAAGGTGTAATGAAGTGGGGGTTCTTGTCCACAGAGCAGCCCTAAACTTTGGGGTGCCTGTGTCTTGCTGATTTTTAGTTTTCCCAATTTATACGCCC
Source organism: Balaenoptera acutorostrata (assembly GCF_949987535.1). Classification (NCBI taxonomy): domain Eukaryota; kingdom Metazoa; phylum Chordata; class Mammalia; order Artiodactyla; family Balaenopteridae; genus Balaenoptera; species Balaenoptera acutorostrata. The sequence goes on along the minus strand of NW_026646373.1, from coordinate 152,406 downwards.
ATGAGTGGAAGTGCCCTATGCTCTCCAAGCTGTGTGTTTTAGATGTTTCAGGACACACCGTACACTTCTCCGGAGTGGCTGTTGGCAATTTACATCCCACCCATCAGCGTAGCAAGGCTCCCATTTCTCCATGGCCGGTCCTGCATTTCTGGTTTGGACACTTTTTTCCGCATGGCCCTTTTGCCCGCTGGGAAGCGAGACTTCTTTGGAGCGCTGATTGGCCTTTCCAGGTTGCTTGGTTGGCCAAAAAGGGCGTATGCGTTTTTTCCTGAATATATTCAGGAAAAAACGCATACGCCCTTTTTGGCCAAGGGCATCATTGTCCACGTTTTGCCGCTTTTCATGTGCTTTCAAGGCGATTCGAATCTACCTCCTGAAATCTGTTTCCTGCAATTCTGCCTTGCTTTCAAAGCCTCTTCGTTGCCTTCCCTTAATATATTTGTGGACGAGAGGTATCATTTAAAACTCTGCAGGTTTGTGAATTGCAGTGCCCCTGAGCTCCATTTTTCAACTCGCTTTTTTGGGAGCTGGCCGCAAAAGCGCAGGATTGCTTCAGGCCCTCTTCTGGTTCTGGGGGGCAGGCTGAGCTTGTGCTTAATTCTTCTTCCTGATGGGAAAATAGAGTGACCTGTGCCTGTCCCAACACCTAGAGCTAGTCTCTCATTGGTTCCCCCTCTTCCCGTTCATCCTCAGGACAAATCGCAACCTGTACGGAACAGGAGGTTAAAGGTGCTGATTCTCCAAGGAGGGAGATGGCTAGTAAATCGGCTGGAATGGCGAACCCGAGCAAAGGAGATGAGAAATGAGGTGCGTTTTAGAAACCTTTCCCGATCACACGGTGTACCATCTTCTGGGTTTCTCATGCCTGTTTTCGACGTAGGAAGATGCCCTTGAACCTGGAGATTTGGGACCCATGGGATGGGTACCATGCAGTATTACTTGAAAGGGTCTGCGTTGGCTCACCCAACCTCACCGAACCTCTCAGCCCCAAGAGTGTCCACCCTTATGTCTCAATCAGCTGTGGGTCTAGATATGGTCAATCCAGGTTGCATCACAGCCCCTGAACGAATTTTGTAAGAATTTCTCTCTCTTTCACTGTCTTTGTTTCACGGGTTTTGAAAAGTAATTTATTTTTATAATGGGGTTTAGCTGCTTTTCACGGCTGTGTTTATGCCGCTTTACACCCCCTTGACTCACTTACAGAGAGATATCAATACATAGGTTTGAAGATTCTTACTAGTCAGATATATTCTTGTGCGGTGAATAGGGGGTGTTGAGTCCAGTTCACTGAAAAAGGAATAGGTCTTGTCTCTTACATATTGGGTTTATGGAACGGTATCGGAGCTAATTTGAAACCCTTGTTTTATGCATCACCCCACCTCACCTTTCCCGTTCAGCAGCCATAGTGTGTTTCCTAAACGTGGGACTCTGTTCTGTTTTGCAATTCAGTTCAAGTGTAGCGGTTTTTACATTCCCTCTCTAAGTGATATCTTATGATAAGTGTCTTTTTCTGTGTGACTTATTTCACTTAGAATCGTCGTACCTAAATCCACTCATCGTGCTGCTACTAGCCTTATGACGTTGATTTCATGGCTGAGTGATATTCCATTGTACATGAGGACCACAACTTCTTTATCCATTTTTCTCTTTCCTAGGATATTTAAGGTGTAATGAAGTGGGGGTTCTTGTCCACAGAGCAGCCCTAAACTTTGGGGTGCCTGTGTCTTGCTGATTTTTAGTTTTCCCAATTTATACGCCCATGAGTGGAAGTGCCCTATGCTCTCCAAGCTGTGTTTTTTAGATGTTTCAGAACACACCGTACACTTCTCCGGAGTGGCTGTTGGCAATTTACATCCCACCCATCAGCGTAGCAAGGCTCCCATTTCTCCATGGCCGGTCCTGCATTTCTGGTTTGGACACTTTTTTCCGCATGGCCCTTTTGCCCGCTGGGAAGCGAGACTTCTTTGGAGCGCTGATTGGCCTTTCCAGGTTGCTTGGTTGGCCAAAAAGGGCGTATGCGTTTTTTCCTGAATATATTCAGGAAAAAACGCATACGCCCTTTTTGGCCAAGGGCATCATTGTCCACGTTTTGCCGCTTTTCATGTGCTTTCAAGGCGATTCGAATCTACCTCCTGAAATCTGTTTCTTGCAATTCTGCCTTGCTTTCAAAGCCTCTTCGTTGCCTTCCCTTAATATATTTGTGGACGAGAGGTATCATTTAAAACTCTGCAGGTTTGTGAATTGCAGTGCCCCTGAGCTCCATTTTTCAACTCGCTTTTTTGGGAGCTGGCCGCAAAAGCGCAGGATTGCTTCAGGCCCTCTTCTGGTTCTGGGGGGCAGGCTGAGCTTGTGCTTAATTCTTCTTCCTGATGGGAAAATAGAGTGACCTGTGCCTGTCCCAACACCTAGAGCTAGTCTCTCATTGGTTCCCCCTCTTCCCGTTCATCCTCAGGACAAATTGCAACCTGTACGGAACAGGAGGTTAAAGGTGCTGATTCTCCAAGGAGGGAGATGGCTAGTAAATCGGCTGGAATGGCGAACCCGAGCAAAGGAGATGAGAAATGAGGTGCGTTTTAGAAACCTTTCCCGATCACACCGTGTACCATCTTCTGGGTTTCTCATGCCTGTTTTCGACGTAGGAAGATGCCCTTGAACCTGGAGATTTGGGACCCATGGGATGGGTACCATGCAGTATTACTTGAAAGGGTCTGCGTTGGCTCACCCAACCTCACCGAACCTCTCAGCCCCAAGAGTGTCCACCCTTATGTCTCAATCAGCTGTGGGTCTAGATATGGTCAATCCAGGTTGCATCACAGCCCCTGAACGAATTTTGTAAGAATTTCTCTCTCTTTCACTGTCTTTGTTTCACGGGTTTTGAAAAGTAATTTATTTTTATAATGGGGTTTAGCTGCTTTTCACGGCTGTGTTTATGCCGCTTTACACCCCCTTGACTCACTTACAGAGAGATATCAATACATAGGTTTGAAGATTCTTCCTAGTCAGATATATTCTTGTGCGGTGAATAGGGGGTGTTGAGTCCAGTTCACTGAAAAAGGAATAGGTCTTGTCTCTTACATATTGGGTTTATGGAACGGTATCGGAGCTAATTTGAAACCCTTGTTTTATGCATCACCCCACCTCACCTTTCCCGTTCAGCAGCCATAGTGTGTTTCCTAAACGTGGGACTCTGTTCTGTTTTGCAATTCAGTTCAAGTGTAGCGGTTTTTACATTCCCTCTAGAAGTAATATCTTATGATAAGTGTCTTTTTCTGTGTGACTTATTTCACTTAGAATCGTCGTACCTAAATCCACTCATGGTGCTGCTACTAGCCTTATGACGTTGATTTCATGGCAGAGTGATATTCCATTGTACATGAGGACCACAACTTCTTTATCCATTTTTCTCTTTCCTAGGATATTTAAGGTGTAATGAAGTGGGGGTTCTTGTCCACAGAGCAGCCCTAAACTTTGGGGTGCCTGTGTCTTGCTGATTTTTAGTTTTCCCAATTTATACGCCCATGAGTAGAAGTGCCCTATGCTCTCCAAGCTGTGTTTTTTAGATGTTTCAGAACACACCGTACACTTCTCCGGAGTGGCTGTTGGCAATTTACATCCCACCCATCAGCGTAGCAAGGCTCCCATTTCTCCATGGCCGGTCCTGCATTTCTGGTTTGGACACTTTTTTCCGCATGGCCCTTTTGCCCGCTGGGAAGCGAGACTTCTTTGGAGCGCTGATTGGCCTTTCCAGGTTGCTTGGTTGGCCAAAAAGGGCGTATGCGTTTTTTCCTGAATATATTCAGGAAAAAACGCATACGCCCTTTTTGGCCAAGGGCATCATTGTCCACGTTTTGCCGCTTTTCATGTGCTTTCAAGGCGATTCGAATCTACCTCCTGAAATCTGTTTCCTGCAATTCTGCCTTGCTTTCAAAGCCTCTTCGTTGCCTTCCCTTAATATATTTGTGGACGAGAGGTATCATTTAAAACTCTGCAGGTTTGTGAATTGCAGTGCCCCTGAGCTCCATTTTTCAACTCGCTTTTTTGGGAGCTGGCCGCAAAAGCGCAGGATTGCTTCAGGCCCTCTTCTGGTTCTGGGGGGCAGGCTGAGCTTGTGCTTAATTCTTCTTCCTGATGGGAAAATAGAGTGACCTGTGCCTGTCCCAACACCTAGAGCTAGTCTCTCATTGGTTCCCCCTCTTCCCGTTCATCCTCAGGACAAATTGCAACCTGTACGGAACAGGAGGTTAAAGGTGCTGATTCTCCAAGGAGGGAGATGGCTAGTAAATCGGCTGGAATGGCGAACCCGAGCAAAGGAGATGAGAAATGAGGTGCGTTTTAGAAACCTTTCCCGATCACACGGTGTACCATCTTCTGGGTTTCTCATGCCTGTTTTCGACGTAGGAAGATGCCCTTGAACCTGGAGATTTGGGACCCATGGGATGGGTACCATGCAGTATTACTTGAAAGGGTCTGCGTTGGCTCACCCAACCTCACCGAACCTCTCAGCCCCAAGAGTGTCCACCCTTATGTCTCAATCAGCTGTGGGTCTAGATATGGTCAATCCAGGTTGCATCACAGCCCCTGAACGAATTTTGTAAGAATTTCTCTCTCTTTCACTGTCTTTGTTTCACGGGTTTTGAAAAGTAATTTATTTTTATAATGGGGTTTAGCTGCTTTTCACGGCTGTGTTTATGCCGCTTTACACACCCTTGACTCACTTACAGAGAGATATCAATACATAGGTTTGAAGATTCTTCCTAGTCAGATATATTCTTGTGCGGTGAATAGGGGGTGTTGAGTCCAGTTCACTGAAAAAGGAATAGGTCTTGTCTCTTACATATTGGGTTTATGGAACGGTATCGGAGCTAATTTGAAACCCTTGTTTTATGCATCACCCCACCTCACCTTTCCCGTTCAGCAGCCATAGTGTGTTTCCTAAACGTGGGACTCTGTTCTGTTTTGCAATTCAGTTCAAGTGTAGCGGTTTTTACATTCCCTCTAGAAGTGATATCTTATGATAAGTGTCTTTTTCTGTGTGACTTATTTCACTTAGAATCGTCGTACCTAAATCCACTCATCGTGCTGCTACTAGCCTTATGACGTGGATTTCATGGCTGAGTGATATTCCATTGTACATGAGGACCACAACTTCTTTATCCATTTTTCTCTTTCCTAGGATATTTAAGGTGTAATGAAGTGGGGGTTCTTGTCCACAGAGCAGCCCTAAACTTTGGGGTGCCTGTGTCTTGCTGATTTTTAGTTTTCCCAATTTATACGGCCATGAGTGGAAGTGCCCTATGCTCTCCAAGCTGTGTTTTTTAGATGTTTCAGAACACACCGTACACTTCTCCGGAGTGGCTGTTGGCAATTTACATCCCACCCATCAGCGTAGCAAGGCTCCCATTTCTCCATGGCCGGTCCTGCATTTCTGGTTTGGACACTTTTTTCCGCATGGCCCTTTTGCCCGCTGGGAAGCGAGACTTCTTTGGAGCGCTGATTGGCCTTTCCAGGTTGCTTGGTTGGCCAAAAAGGGCGTATGCGTTTTTTCCTGAATATATTCAGGAAAAAACGCATACGCCCTTTTTGGCCAAGGGCATCATTGTCCACGTTTTGCCGCTTTTCATGTGCTTTCAAGGCGATTCGAATCTACCTCCTGAAATCTGTTTCCTGCAATTCTGCCTTGCTTTCAAAGCCTCTTCGTTGCCTTCCCTTAATATATTTGTGGACGAGAGGTATCATTTAAAACTCTGCAGGTTTGTGAATTGCAGTGCCCCTGAGCTCCATTTTTCAACTCGCTTTTTTGGGAGCTGGCCGCAAAAGCGCAGGATTGCTTCAGGCCCTCTTCTGGTTCTGGGGGGCAGGCTGAGCTTGTGCTTAATTCTTCTTCCTGATGGGAAAATAGAGTGACCTGTGCCTGTCCCAACACCTAGAGCTAGTCTCTCATTGGTTCCCCCTCTTCCCCTTCATCCTCAGGACAAATTGCAACCTGTACGGAACAGGAGGTTAAAGGTGCTGATTCTCCAAGGAGGGAGATGGCTAGTAAATCGGCTGGAATGGCGAACCCGAGCAAAGGAGATGAGAAATGAGGTGCGTTTTAGAAACCTTTCCCGATCACACGGTGTACCATCTTCTGGGTTTCTCATGCCTGTTTTCGACGTAGGAAGATGCCCTTGAACCTGGAGATTTGGGACCCATGGGATGGGTACCATGCAGTATTACTTGAAAGGGTCTGCGTTGGCTCACCCAACCTCACCGAACCTCTCAGCCCCAAGAGTGTCCACCCTTATGTCTCAATCAGCTGTGGGTCCAAATATGGTCAATCCAGGTTGCATCACAGCCCCTGAACGAATTTTGTAAGAATTTCTCTCTCTTTCACTGTCTTTGTTTCACGGGTTTTGAAAAGTAATTTATTTTTATAATGGGGTTTAGCTGCTTTTCACGGCTGGGTTTATGCCGCTTTACACCCCCTTGACTCACTTACAGAGAGATATCAATACATAGGTTTGAAGATTCTTCCTAGTCAGATATATTCTTGTGCGGTGAATAGGGGGTGTTGAGTCCAGTTCACTGAAAAAGGAATAGGTCTTGTCTCTTACATATTGGGTTTATGGAACGGTATCGGAGCTAATTTGAAACCCTTGTTTTATGCATCACCCCACCTCACCTTTCCCGTTCAGCAGCCATAGTGTGTTTCCTAAACGTGGGACTCTGTTCTGTTTTGCAATTCAGTTCAAGTGTAGCGGTTTTTACATTCCCTCTAGAAGTCATATCTTATGATAAGTGTCTTTTTCTGTGTGACTTATTTCACTTAGAATCGTCGTACCTAAATCCACTCATCGTGCTGCTACTAGCCTTATGACGTTGATTTCATGGCTGAGTGATATTCCATTGTACATGAGGACCACAACTTCTTTATCCATTTTTCTCTTTCCTAGGATATTTAAGGTGTAATGAAGTGGGGGTTCTTGTCCACAGAGCAGCCCTAAACTTTGGGGTGCCTGTGTCTTGCTGATTTTTAGTTTTCCCAATTTATACGGCCATGAGTGGAAGTGCCCTATGCTCTCCAAGCTGTGTTTTTTAGATGTTTCAGAACACACCGTACACTTCTCCGGAGTGGCTGTTGGCAATTTACATCCCACCCATCAGCGTAGCAAGGCTCCCATTTCTCCATGGCCGGTCCTGCATTTCTGGTTTGGACACTTTTTTCCGCATGGCCCTTTTGCCCGCTGGGAAGCGAGACTTCTTTGGAGCGCTGATTGGCCTTTCCAGGTTGCTTGGTTGGCCAAAAAGGGCGTATGCGTTTTTTCCTGAATATATTCAGGAAAAAACGCATACGCCCTTTTTGGCCAAGGGCATCATTGTCCACGTTTTGCCGCTTTTCATGTGCTTTCAAGGCGATTCGAATCTACCTCCTGAAATCTGTTTCCTGCAATTCTGCCTTGCTTTCAAAGCCTCTTCGTTGCCTTCCCTTAATATATTTGTGGACGAGAGGTATCATTTAAAACTCTGCAGGTTTGTGAATTGCAGTGCCCCTGAGCTCCATTTTTCAACTCGCTTTTTTGGGAGCTGGCCGCAAAAGCGCAGGATTGCTTCAGGCCCTCTTCTGGTTCTGGGGGGCAGGCTGAGCTTGTGCTTAATTCTTCTTCCTCATGGGAAAATAGAGTGACCTGTGCCTGTCCCAACACCTAGAGCTAGTCTCTCATTGGTTCCCCCTCTTCCCGTTCATCCTCAGGACAAATTGCAACCTGTACGGAACAGGAGGTTAAAGGTGCTGATTCTCCAAGGAGGGAGATGGCTAGTAAATCGGCTGGAATGGCGAACCCGAGCAAAGGAGATGAGAAATGAGGTGCGTTTTAGAAACCTTTCCCGATCACACCGTGTACCATCTTCTGGGTTTCTCATGCCTGTTTTCGACGTAGGAAGATGCCCTTGAACCTGGAGATTTGGGACCCATGGGATGGGTACCATGCAGTATTACTTGAAAGGGTCTGCGTTGGCTCACCCAACCTCACCGAACCTCTCAGCCCCAAGAGTGTCCACCCTTATGTCTCAATCAGCTGTGGGTCTAGATATGGTCAATCCAGGTTGCATCACAGCCCCTGAACGAATTTTGTAAGAATTTCTCTCTCTTTCACTGTCTTTGTTTCACGGGTTTTGAAAAGTAATTTATTTTTATAATGGGGTTTAGCTGCTTTTCACGGCTGTGTTTATGCCGCTTTACACCCCCTTGACTCACTTACAGAGAGATATCAATACATAGGTTTGAAGATTCTTCCTAGTCAGATATATTCTTGTGCGGTGAATAGGGGGTGTTGAGTCCAGTTCACTGAAAAAGGAATAGGTCTTGTCTCTTACATATTGGGTTTATGGAACGGTATCGGAGCTAATTTGAAACCCTTGTTTTATGCATCACCCCACCTCACCTTTCCCGTTCAGCAGCCATAGTGTGTTTCCTAAACGTGGGACTCTGTTCTGTTTTGCAATTCAGTTCAAGTGTAGCGGTTTTTACATTCCCTCTAGAAGTCATATCTTAGGATAAGTGTCTTTTTCTGTGTGACTTATTTCACTTAGAATCGTCGTACCTAAATCCACTCATCGTGCTGCTACTAGCCTTATGACGTGGATTTCATGGCTGAGTGATATTCCATTGTACATGAGGACCACAACTTCTTTATCCATTTTTCTCTTTCCTAGGATATTTAAGGTGTAATGAAGTGGGGGTTCTTGTCCACAGAGCAGCCCTAAACTTTGGGGTGCCTGTGTCTTGCTGATTTTTAGTTTTCCCAATTTATACGCCCATGAGTGGAAGTGCCCTATGCTCTCCAAGCTGTGTTTTTTAGATGTTTCAGAACACACCGTACACTTCTCCGGAGTGGCTGTTGTCAATTTACATCCCACCCATCAGCGTAGCAAGGCTCCCATTTCTCCATGGCCGGTCCTGCATTTCTGGTTTGGACACTTTTTTCCGCATGGCCCTTTTGCCCGCTGGGAAGCGAGACTTCTTTGGAGCGCTGATTGGCCTTTCCAGGTTGCTTGGTTGGCCAAAAAGGGCGTATGCGTTTTTTCCTGATTATATTCAGGAAAAAACGCATACGCCCTTTTTGGCCAAGGGCATCATTGTCCACGTTTTGCCACTTTTCATGTGCTTTCAAGGCGATTCGAATCTACCTCCTGAAATCTGTTTCCTGCAATTCTGCCTTGCTTTCAAAGCCTCTTCGTTGCCTTCCCTTAATATATTTGTGGACGAGAGGTATCATTTAAAACTCTGCAGGTTTGTGAATTGCAGTGCCCCTGAGCTCCATTTTTCAACTCGCTTTTTTGGGAGCTGGCCGCAAAAGCGCAGGATTGCTTCAGGCCCTCTTCTGGTTCTGGGGGGCAGGCTGAGCTTGTGCTTAATTCTTCTTCCTGATGGGAAAATAGAGTGACCTGTGCCTGTCCCAACACCTAGAGCTAGTCTCTCATTGGTTCCCCCTCTTCCCGTTCATCCTCAGGACAAATTGCAACCTGTACGGAACAGGAGGTTAAAGGTGCTGATTCTCCAAGGAGGGAGATGGCTAGTAAATCGGCTGGAATGGCGAACCCGAGCAAAGGAGATGAGAAATGAGGTGCGTTTTAGAAACCTTTCCCGATCACACCGTGTACCATCTTCTGGGTTTCTCATGCCTGTTTTCGACGTAGGAAGATGCCCTTGAACCTGGAGATTTGGGACCCATGGGATGGGTACCATGCAGTATTACTTGAAAGGGTCTGCGTTGGCTCACCCAACCTCACCGAACCTCTCAGCCCCAAGAGTGTCCACCCTTATGTCTCAATCAGCTGTGGGTCTAGATATGGTCAATCCAGGTTGCATCACAGCCCCTGAACGAATTTTGTAAGAATTTCTCTCTCTTTCACTGTCTTTGTTTCACGGGTTTTGAAAAGTAATTTATTTTTATAATGGGGTTTAGCTGCTTTTCACGGCTGTGTTTATGCCGCTTTACACCCCCTTGACTCACTTACAGAGAGATATCAATACATAGGTTTGAAGATTCTTCCTAGTCAGATATATTCTTGTGCGGTGAATAGGGGGTGTTGAGTCCAGTTCACTGAAAAAGGAATAGGTCTTGTCTCTTACATATTGGGTTTATGGAACGGTATCGGAGCTAATTTGAAACCCTTGTTTTATGCATCACCCCACCTCACCTTTCCCGTTCAGCAGCCATAGTGTGTTTCCTAAACGTGGGACTCTGTTCTGTTTTGCAATTCAGTTCAAGTGTAGCGGTTTTTACATTCCCTCTAGAAGTCATATCTTATGATAAGTGTCTTTTTCTGTGTGACTTATTTCACTTAGAATCGTCGTACCTAAATCCACTCATCGTGCTGCTACTAGCCTTATGACGTTGATTTCATGGCTGAGTGATATTCCATTGTACATGAGGACCACAACTTCTTTATCCATTTTTCTCTTTCCTAGGATATTTAAGGTGTAATGAAGTGGGGGTTCTTGTCCACAGAGCAGCCCTAAACTTTGGGGTGCCTGTGTCTTGCTGATTTTTAGTTTTCCCAATTTATACGGCCATGAGTGGAAGTGCCCTATGCTCTCCAAGCTGTGTTTTTTAGATGTTTCAGAACACACCGTACACTTCTCCGGAGTGGCTGTTGGCAATTTACATCCCACCCATCAGCGTAGCAAGGCTCCCATTTCTCCATGGCCGGTCCTGCATTTCTGGTTTGGACACTTTTTTCCGCATGGCCCTTTTGCCCGCTGGGAAGCGAGACTTCTTTGGAGCGCTGATTGGCCTTTCCAGGTTGCTTGGTTGGCCAAAAAGGGCGTATGCGTTTTTTCCTGAATATATTCAGGAAAAAACGCATACGCCCTTTTTGGCCAAGGGCATCATTGTCCACGTTTTGCCGCTTTTCATGTGCTTTCAAGGCGATTCGAATCTACCTCCTGAAATCTGTTTCCTGCAATTCTGCCTTGCTTTCAAAGCCTCTTCGTTGCCTTCCCTTAATATATTTGTGGACGAGAGGTATCATTTAAAACTCTGCAGGTTTGTGAATTGCAGTGCCCCTGAGCTCCATTTTTCAACTCGCTTTTTTGGGAGCTGGCCGCAAAAGCGCAGGATTGCTTCAGGCCCTCTTCTGGTTCTGGGGGGCAGGCTGAGCTTGTGCTTAATTCTTCTTCCTCATGGGAAAATAGAGTGACCTGTGCCTGTCCCAACACCTAGAGCTAGTCTCTCATTGGTTCCCCCTCTTCCCGTTCATCCTCAGGACAAATTGCAACCTGTACGGAACAGGAGGTTAAAGGTGCTGATTCTCCAAGGAGGGAGATGGCTAGTAAATCGGCTGGAATGGCGAACCCGAGCAAAGGAGATGAGAAATGAGGTGCGTTTTAGAAACCTTTCCCGATCACACCGTGTACCATCTTCTGGGTTTCTCATGCCTGTTTTCGACGTAGGAAGATGCCCTTGAACCTGGAGATTTGGGACCCATGGGATGGGTACCATGCAGTATTACTTGAAAGGGTCTGCGTTGGCTCACCCAACCTCACCGAACCTCTCAGCCCCAAGAGTGTCCACCCTTATGTCTCAATCAGCTGTGGGTCTAGATATGGTCAATCCAGGTTGCATCACAGCCCCTGAACGAATTTTGTAAGAATTTCTCTCTCTTTCACTGTCTTTGTTTCACGGGTTTTGAAAAGTAATTTATTTTTATAATGGGGTTTAGCTGCTTTTCACGGCTGTGTTTATGCCGCTTTACACCCCCTTGACTCACTTACAGAGAGATATCAATACATAGGTTTGAAGATTCTTCCTAGTCAGATATATTCTTGTGCGGTGAATAGGGGGTGTTGAGTCCAGTTCACTGAAAAAGGAATAGGTCTTGTCTCTTACATATTGGGTTTATGGAACGGTATCGGAGCTAATTTGAAACCCTTGTTTTATGCATCACCCCACCTCACCTTTCCCGTTCAGCAGCCATAGTGTGTTTCCTAAACGTGGGACTCTGTTCTGTTTTGCAATTCAGTTCAAGTGTAGCGGTTTTTACATTCCCTCTAGAAGTGATATCTTATGATAAGTGTCTTTTTCTGTGTGACTTATTTCACTTAGAATCGTCGTACCTAAATCCACTCATCGTGCTGCTACTAGCCTTATGACGTTGATTTCATGGCTGAGTGATATTCCATTGTACATGAGGACCACAACTTCTTTATCCATTTTTCTCTTTCCTAGGATATTTAAGGTGTAATGAAGTGGGGGTTCTTGTCCACAGAGCAGCCCTAAACTTTGGGGTGCCTGTGTCTTGCTGATTTTTAGTTTTCCCAATTTATACGCCCATGAGTGGAAGTGCCCTATGCTCTCCAAGCTGTGTTTTTTAGATGTTTCAGAACACACCGTACACTTCTCCGGAGTGGCTGTTGTCAATTTACATCCCACCCATCAGCGTAGCAAGGCTCCCATTTCTCCATGGCCGGTCCTGCATTTCTGGTTTGGACACTTTTTTCCGCATGGCCCTTTTGCCCGCTGGGAAGCGAGACTTCTTTGGAGCGCTGATTGGCCTTTCCAGGTTGCTTGGTTGGCCAAAAAGGGCGTATGCGTTTTTTCCTGATTATATTCAGGAAAAAACGCATACGCCCTTTTTGGCCAAGGGCATCATTGTCCACGTTTTGCCACTTTTCATGTGCTTTCAAGGCGATTCGAATCTACCTCCTGAAATCTGTTTCCTGCAATTCTGCCTTGCTTTCAAAGCCTCTTCGTTGCCTTCCCTTAATATATTTGTGGACGAGAGGTATCATTTAAAACTCTGCAGGTTTGTGAATTGCAGTGCCCCTGAGCTCCATTTTTCAACTCGCTTTTTTGGGAGCTGGCCGCAAAAGCGCAGGATTGCTTCAGGCCCTCTTCTGGTTCTGGGGGGCAGGCTGAGCTTGTGCTTAATTCTTCTTCCTGATGGGAAAATAGAGTGACCTGTGCCTGTCCCAACACCTAGAGCTAGTCTCTCATTGGTTCCCCCTCTTCCCGTTCATCCTCAGGACAAATTGCAACCTGTACGGAACAGGAGGTTAAAGGTGCTGATTCTCCAAGGAGGGAGATGGCTAGTAAATCGGCTGGAATGGCGAACCCGAGCAAAGGAGATGAGAAATGAGGTGCGTTTTAGAAACCTTTCCCGATCACACCGTGTACCATCTTCTGGGTTTCTCATGCCTGTTTTCGACGTAGGAAGATGCCCTTGAACCTGGAGATTTGGGACCCATGGGATGGGTACCATGCAGTATTACTTGAAAGGGTCTGCGTTGGCTCACCCAACCTCACCGAACCTCTCAGCCCCAAGAGTGTCCACCCTTATGTCTCAATCAGCTGTGGGTCTAGATATGGTCAATCCAGGTTGCATCACAGCCCCTGAACGAATTTTGTAAGAATTTCTCTCTCTTTCACTGTCTTTGTTTCACGGGTTTTGAAAAGTAATTTATTTTTATAATGGGGTTTAGCTGCTTTTCACGGCTGTGTTTATGCCGCTTTACACCCCCTTGACTCACTTACAGAGAGATATCAATACATAGGTTTGAAGATTCTTCCTAGTCAGATATATTCTTGTGCGGTGAATAGGGGGTGTTGAGTCCAGTTCACTGAAAAAGGAATAGGTCTTGTCTCTTACATATTGGGTTTATGGAACGGTATCGGAGCTAATTTGAAACCCTTGTTTTATGCATCACCCCACCTCACCTTTCCCGTTCAGCAGCCATAGTGTGTTTCCTAAACGTGGGACTCTGTTCTGTTTTGCAATTCAGTTCAAGTGTAGCGGTTTTTACATTCCCTCTAGAAGTCATATCTTATGATAAGTGTCTTTTTCTGTGTGACTTATTTCACTTAGAATCGTCGTACCTAAATCCACTCATCGTGCTGCTACTAGCCTTATGACGTTGATTTCATGGCTGAGTGATATTCCATTGTACATGAGGACCACAACTTCTTTATCCATTTTTCTCTTTCCTAGGATATTTAAGTTGTAATGAAGTGGGGGTTCTTGTCCACAGAGCAGCCCTAAACTTTGGGGTGCCTGTGTCTTGCTGATTTTTAGTTTTCCCAATTTATACGGCCATGAGTGGAAGTGCCCTATGCTCTCCAAGCTGTGTTTTTTAGATGTTTCAGAACACACCGTACACTTCTCCAGAGTGGCTGTTGGCAATTTACATCCCACCCATCAGCGTAGCAAGGCTCCCATTTCTCCATGGCCGGTCCTGCATTTCTGGTTTGGACACTTTTTTCCGCATGGCCCTTTTGCCCGCTGGGAAGCGAGACTTCTTTGGAGCGCTGATTGGCCTTTCCAGGTTGCTTGGTTGGCCAAAAAGGGCGTATGCGTTTTTTCCTGAATATATTCAGGAAAAAACGCATACGCCCTTTTTGGCCAAGGGCATCATTGTCCACGTTTTGCTGCTTTTCATGTGCTTTCAAGGCGATTCGAATCTACCTCCTGAAATCTGTTTCCTGCAATTCTGCCTTGCTTTCAAAGCCTCTTCGTTGCCTTCCCTTAATATATTTGTGGACGAGAGGTATCATTTAAAACTCTGCAGGTTTGTGAATTGCAGTGCCCCTGAGCTCCATTTTTCAACTCGCTTTTTTGGGAGCTGGCCGCAAAAGCGCAGGATTGCTTCAGGCCCTCTTCTGGTTCTGGGGGGCAGGCTGAGCTTGTGCTTAATTCTTCTTCCTCATGGGAAAATAGAGTGACCTGTGCCTGTCCCAACACCTAGAGCTAGTCTCTCATTGGTTCCCCCTCTTCCCGTTCATCCTCAGGACAAATTGCAACCTGTACGGAACAGGAGGTTAAAGGTGCTGATTCTCCAAGGAGGGAGATGGCTAGTAAATCGGCTGGAATGGCGAACCCGAGCAAAGGAGATGAGAAATGAGGTGCGTTTTAGAAACCTTTCCCGATCACACCGTGTACCATCTTCTGGGTTTCTCATGCCTGTTTTCGACGTAGGAAGATGCCCTTGAACCTGGAGATTTGGGACCCATGGGATGGGTACCATGCAGTATTACTTGAAAGGGTCTGCGTTGGCTCACCCAACCTCACCGAACCTCTCAGCCCCAAGAGTGTCCACCCTTATGTCTCAATCAGCTGTGGGTCTAGATATGGTCAATCCAGGTTGCATCACAGCCCCTGAACGAATTTTGTAAGAATTTCTCTCTCTTTCACTGTCTTTGTTTCACGGGTTTTGAAAAGTAATTTATTTTTATAATGGGGTTTAGCTGCTTTTCACGGCTGTGTTTATGCCGCTTTACACCCCCTTGACTCACTTACAGAGAGATATCAATACATAGGTTTGAAGATTCTTCCTAGTCAGATATATTCTTGTGCGGTGAATAGGGGGTGTTGAGTCCAGTTCACTGAAAAAGGAATAGGTCTTGTCTCTTACATATTGGGTTTATGGAACGGTATCGGAGCTAATTTGAAACCCTTGTTTTATGCATCACCCCACCTCACCTTTCCCGTTCAGCAGCCATAGTGTGTTTCCTAAACGTGGGACTCTGTTCTGTTTTGCAATTCAGTTCAAGTGTAGCGGTTTTTACATTCCCTCTAGAAGTGATATCTTATGATAAGTGTCTTTTTCTGTGTGACTTATTTCACTTAGAATCGTCGTACCTAAATCCACTCATCGTGCTGCTACTAGCCTTATGACGTGGATTTCATGGCTGAGTGATATTCCATTGTACATGAGGACCACAACTTCTTTATCCATTTTTCTCTTTCCTAGGATATTTAAGGTGTAATGAAGTGGGGGTTCTTGTCCACAGAGCAGCCCTAAACTTTGGGGTGCCTGTGTCTTGCTGATTTTTAGTTTTCCCAATTTATACGGCCATGAGTGGAAGTGCCCTATGCTCTCCAAGCTGTGTTTTTTAGATGTTTCAGAACACACCGTACACTTCTCCGGAGTGGCTGTTGGCAATTTACATCCCACCCATCAGCGTAGCAAGGCTCCCATTTCTCCATGGCCGGTCCTGCATTTCTGGTTTGGACACTTTTTTCCGCATGGCCCTTTTGCCCGCTGGGAAGCGAGACTTCTTTGGAGCGCTGATTGGCCTTTCCAGGTTGCTTGGTTGGCCAAAAAGGGCGTATGCGTTTTTTCCTGAATATATTCAGGAAAAAACGCATACGCCCTTTTTGGCCAAGGGCATCATTGTCCACGTTTTGCCGCTTTTCATGTGCTTTCAAGGCGATTCGAATCTACCTCCTGAAATCTGTTTCCTGCAATTCTGCCTTGCTTTCAAAGCCTCTTCGTTGCCTTCCCTTAATATATTTGTGGACGAGAGGTATCATTTAAAACTCTGCAGGTTTGTGAATTGCAGTGCCCCTGAGCTCCATTTTTCAACTCGCTTTTTTGGGAGCTGGCCGCAAAAGCGCAGGATTGCTTCAGGCCCTCTTCTGGTTCTGGGGGGCAGGCTGAGCTTGTGCTTAATTCTTCTTCCTGATGGGAAAATAGAGTGACCTGTGCCTGTCCCAACACCTAGAGCTAGTCTCTCATTGGTTCCCCCTCTTCCCGTTCATCCTCAGGACAAATTGCAACCTGTACGGAACAGGAGGTTAAAGGTGCTGATTCTCCAAGGAGGGAGATGGCTAGTAAATCGGCTGGAATGGCGAACCCGAGCAAAGGAGATGAGAAATGAGGTGCGTTTTAGAAACCTTTCCCGATCACACGGTGTACCATCTTCTGGGTTTCTCATGCCTGTTTTCGACGTAGGAAGATGCCCTTGAACCTGGAGATTTGGGACCCATGGGATGGGTACCATGCAGTATTACTTGAAAGGGTCTGCGTTGGCTCACCCAACCTCACCGAACCTCTCAGCCCCAAGAGTGTCCACCCTTATGTCTCAATCAGCTGTGGGTCCAAATATGGTCAATCCAGGTTGCATCACAGCCCCTGAACGAATTTTGTAAGAATTTCTCTCTCTTTCACTGTCTTTGTTTCACGGGTTTTGAAAAGTAATTTATTTTTATAATGGGGTTTAGCTGCTTTTCACGGCTGGGTTTATGCCGCTTTACACCCCCTTGACTCACTTACAGAGAGATATCAATACATAGGTTTGAAGATTCTTCCTAGTCAGATATATTCTTGTGCGGTGAATAGGGGGTGTTGAGTCCAGTTCACTGAAAAAGGAATAGGTCTTGTCTCTTACATATTGGGTTTATGGAACGGTATCGGAGCTAATTTGAAACCCTTGTTTTATGCATCACCCCACCTCACCTTTCCCGTTCAGCAGCCATAGTGTGTTTCCTAAACGTGGGACTCTGTTCTGTTTTGCAATTCAGTTCAAGTGTAGCGGTTTTTACATTCCCTCTAGAAGTCATATCTTATGATAAGTGTCTTTTTCTGTGTGACTTATTTCACTTAGAATCGTCGTACCTAAATCCACTCATCGTGCTGCTACTAGCCTTATGACGTTGATTTCATGGCTGAGTGATATTCCATTGTACATGAGGACCACAACTTCTTTATCCATTTTTCTCTTTCCTAGGATATTTAAGGTGTAATGAAGTGGGGGTTCTTGTCCACAGAGCAGCCCTAAACTTTGGGGTGCCTGTGTCTTGCTGATTTTTAGTTTTCCCAATTTATACGGCCATGAGTAGAAGTGCCCTATGCTCTCCAAGCTGTGTTTTTTAGATGTTTCAGAACACACCGTACACTTCTCCGGAGTGGCTGTTGGCAATTTACATCCCACCCATCAGCGTAGCAAGGCTCCCATTTCTCCATGGCCGGTCCTGCATTTCTGGTTTGGACACTTTTTTCCGCATGGCCCTTTTGCCCGCTGGGAAGCGAGACTTCTTTGGAGCGCTGATTGGCCTTTCCAGGTTGCTTGGTTGGCCAAAAAGGGCGTATGCGTTTTTTCCTGAATATATTCAGGAAAAAACGCATACGCCCTTTTTGGCCAAGGGCATCATTGTCCACGTTTTGCCGCTTTTCATGTGCTTTCAAGGCGATTCGAATCTACCTCCTGAAATCTGTTTCCTGCAATTCTGCCTTGCTTTCAAAGCCTCTTCGTTGCCTTCCCTTAATATATTTGTGGACGAGAGGTATCATTTAAAACTCTGCAGGTTTGTGAATTGCAGCGCCCCTGAGCTCCATTTTTCAACTCGCTTTTTTGGGAGCTGGCCGCAAAAGCGCAGGATTGCTTCAGGCCCTCTTCTGGTTCTGGGGGGCAGGCTGAGCTTGTGCTTAATTCTTCTTCCTCATGGGAAAATAGAGTGACCTGTGCCTGTCCCAACACCTAGAGCTAGTCTCTCATTGGTTCCCCCTCTTCCCGTTCATCCTCAGGACAAATTGCAACCTGTACGGAACAGGAGGTTAAAGGTGCTGATTCTCCAAGGAGGGAGATGGCTAGTAAATCGGCTGGAATGGCGAACCCGAGCAAAGGAGATGAGAAATGAGGTGCGTTTTAGAAACCTTTCCCGATCACACCGTGTACCATCTTCTGGGTTTCTCATGCCTGTTTTCGACGTAGGAAGATGCCCTTGAACCTGGAGATTTGGGACCCATGGGATGGGTACCATGCAGTATTACTTGAAAGGGTCTGCGTTGGCTCACCCAACCTCACCGAACCTCTCAGCCCCAAGAGTGTCCACCCTTATGTCTCAATCAGCTGTGGGTCTAGATATGGTCAATCCAGGTTGCATCACAGCCCCTGAACGAATTTTGTAAGAATTTCTCTCTCTTTCACTGTCTTTGTTTCACGGGTTTTGAAAAGTAATTTATTTTTATAATGGGGTTTAGCTGCTTTTCACGGCTGTGTTTATGCCGCTTTACACCCCCTTGACTCACTTACAGAGAGATATCAATACATAGGTTTGAAGATTCTTCCTAGTCAGATATATTCTTGTGCGGTGAATAGGGGGTGTTGAGTCCAGTTCACTGAAAAAGGAATAGGTCTTGTCTCTTACATATTGGGTTTATGGAACGGTATCGGAGCTAATTTGAAACCCTTGTTTTATGCATCACCCCACCTCACCTTTCCCGTTCAGCAGCCATAGTGTGTTTCCTAAACGTGGGACTCTGTTCTGTTTTGCAATTCAGTTCAAGTGTAGCGGTTTTTACATTCCCTCTAGAAGTGATATCTTATGATAAGTGTCTTTTTCTGTGTGACTTATTTCACTTAGAATCGTCGTACCTAAATCCACTCATCGTGCTGCTACTAGCCTTATGACGTTGATTTCATGGCTGAGTGATATTCCATTGTACATGAGGACCACAACTTCTTTATCCATTTTTCTCTTTCCTAGGATATTTAAGGTGTAATGAAGTGGGGGTTCTTGTCCACAGAGCAGCCCTAAACTTTGGGGTGCCTGTGTCTTGCTGATTTTTAGTTTTCCCAATTTATACGCCCATGAGTGGAAGTGCCCTATGCTCTCCAAGCTGTGTTTTTTAGATGTTTCAGAACACACCGTACACTTCTCCGGAGTGGCTGTTGTCAATTTACATCCCACCCATCAGCGTAGCAAGGCTCCCATTTCTCCATGGCCGGTCCTGCATTTCTGGTTTGGACACTTTTTTCCGCATGGCCCTTTTGCCCGCTGGGAAGCGAGACTTCTTTGGAGCGCT
Source organism: Balaenoptera acutorostrata (assembly GCF_949987535.1). NCBI lineage: Eukaryota > Metazoa > Chordata > Mammalia > Artiodactyla > Balaenopteridae > Balaenoptera > Balaenoptera acutorostrata. The sequence goes on along the minus strand of NW_026646373.1, from coordinate 132,842 downwards.
GATTGGCCTTTCCAGGTTGCTTGGTTGGCCAAAAAGGGCGTATGCGTTTTTTCCTGATTATATTCAGGAAAAAACGCATACGCCCTTTTTGGCCAAGGGCATCATTGTCCACGTTTTGCCACTTTTCATGTGCTTTCAAGGCGATTCGAATCTACCTCCTGAAATCTGTTTCCTGCAATTCTGCCTTGCTTTCAAAGCCTCTTCGTTGCCTTCCCTTAATATATTTGTGGACGAGAGGTATCATTTAAAACTCTGCAGGTTTGTGAATTGCAGTGCCCCTGAGCTCCATTTTTCAACTCGCTTTTTTGGGAGCTGGCCGCAAAAGCGCAGGATTGCTTCAGGCCCTCTTCTGGTTCTGGGGGGCAGGCTGAGCTTGTGCTTAATTCTTCTTCCTGATGGGAAAATAGAGTGACCTGTGCCTGTCCCAACACCTAGAGCTAGTCTCTCATTGGTTCCCCCTCTTCCCGTTCATCCTCAGGACAAATTGCAACCTGTACGGAACAGGAGGTTAAAGGTGCTGATTCTCCAAGGAGGGAGATGGCTAGTAAATCGGCTGGAATGGCGAACCCGAGCAAAGGAGATGAGAAATGAGGTGCGTTTTAGAAACCTTTCCCGATCACACCGTGTACCATCTTCTGGGTTTCTCATGCCTGTTTTCGACGTAGGAAGATGCCCTTGAACCTGGAGATTTGGGACCCATGGGATGGGTACCATGCAGTATTACTTGAAAGGGTCTGCGTTGGCTCACCCAACCTCACCGAACCTCTCAGCCCCAAGAGTGTCCACCCTTATGTCTCAATCAGCTGTGGGTCTAGATATGGTCAATCCAGGTTGCATCACAGCCCCTGAACGAATTTTGTAAGAATTTCTCTCTCTTTCACTGTCTTTGTTTCACGGGTTTTGAAAAGTAATTTATTTTTATAATGGGGTTTAGCTGCTTTTCACGGCTGTGTTTATGCCGCTTTACACCCCCTTGACTCACTTACAGAGAGATATCAATACATAGGTTTGAAGATTCTTCCTAGTCAGATATATTCTTGTGCGGTGAATAGGGGGTGTTGAGTCCAGTTCACTGAAAAAGGAATAGGTCTTGTCTCTTACATATTGGGTTTATGGAACGGTATCGGAGCTAATTTGAAACCCTTGTTTTATGCATCACCCCACCTCACCTTTCCCGTTCAGCAGCCATAGTGTGTTTCCTAAACGTGGGACTCTGTTCTGTTTTGCAATTCAGTTCAAGTGTAGCGGTTTTTACATTCCCTCTAGAAGTCATATCTTATGATAAGTGTCTTTTTCTGTGTGACTTATTTCACTTAGAATCGTCGTACCTAAATCCACTCATCGTGCTGCTACTAGCCTTATGACGTTGATTTCATGGCTGAGTGATATTCCATTGTACATGAGGACCACAACTTCTTTATCCATTTTTCTCTTTCCTAGGATATTTAAGTTGTAATGAAGTGGGGGTTCTTGTCCACAGAGCAGCCCTAAACTTTGGGGTGCCTGTGTCTTGCTGATTTTTAGTTTTCCCAATTTATACGGCCATGAGTGGAAGTGCCCTATGCTCTCCAAGCTGTGTTTTTTAGATGTTTCAGAACACACCGTACACTTCTCCGGAGTGGCTGTTGGCAATTTACATCCCACCCATCAGCGTAGCAAGGCTCCCATTTCTCCATGGCCGGTCCTGCATTTCTGGTTTGGACACTTTTTTCCGCATGGCCCTTTTGCCCGCTGGGAAGCGAGACTTCTTTGGAGCGCTGATTGGCCTTTCCAGGTTGCTTGGTTGGCCAAAAAGGGCGTATGCGTTTTTTCCTGAATATATTCAGGAAAAAACGCATACGCCCTTTTTGGCCAAGGGCATCATTGTCCACGTTTTGCCGCTTTTCATGTGCTTTCAAGGCGATTCGAATCTACCTCCTGAAATCTGTTTCCTGCAATTCTGCCTTGCTTTCAAAGCCTCTTCGTTGCCTTCCCTTAATATATTTGTGGACGAGAGGTATCATTTAAAACTCTGCAGGTTTGTGAATTGCAGTGCCCCTGAGCTCCATTTTTCAACTCGCTTTTTTGGGAGCTGGCCGCAAAAGCGCAGGATTGCTTCAGGCCCTCTTCTGGTTCTGGGGGGCAGGCTGAGCTTGTGCTTAATTCTTCTTCCTCATGGGAAAATAGAGTGACCTGTGCCTGTCCCAACACCTAGAGCTAGTCTCTCATTGGTTCCCCCTCTTCCCGTTCATCCTCAGGACAAATTGCAACCTGTACGGAACAGGAGGTTAAAGGTGCTGATTCTCCAAGGAGGGAGATGGCTAGTAAATCGGCTGGAATGGCGAACCCGAGCAAAGGAGATGAGAAATGAGGTGCGTTTTAGAAACCTTTCCCGATCACACCGTGTACCATCTTCTGGGTTTCTCATGCCTGTTTTCGACGTAGGAAGATGCCCTTGAACCTGGAGATTTGGGACCCATGGGATGGGTACCATGCAGTATTACTTGAAAGGGTCTGCGTTGGCTCACCCAACCTCACCGAACCTCTCAGCCCCAAGAGTGTCCACCCTTATGTCTCAATCAGCTGTGGGTCTAGATATGGTCAATCCAGGTTGCATCACAGCCCCTGAACGAATTTTGTAAGAATTTCTCTCTCTTTCACTGTCTTTGTTTCACGGGTTTTGAAAAGTAATTTATTTTTATAATGGGGTTTAGCTGCTTTTCACGGCTGTGTTTATGCCGCTTTACACCCCCTTGACTCACTTACAGAGAGATATCAATACATAGGTTTGAAGATTCTTCCTAGTCAGATATATTCTTGTGCGGTGAATAGGGGGTGTTGAGTCCAGTTCACTGAAAAAGGAATAGGTCTTGTCTCTTACATATTGGGTTTATGGAACGGTATCGGAGCTAATTTGAAACCCTTGTTTTATGCATCACCCCACCTCACCTTTCCCGTTCAGCAGCCATAGTGTGTTTCCTAAACGTGGGACTCTGTTCTGTTTTGCAATTCAGTTCAAGTGTAGCGGTTTTTACATTCCCTCTAGAAGTGATATCTTATGATAAGTGTCTTTTTCTGTGTGACTTATTTCACTTAGAATCGTCGTACCTAAATCCACTCATCGTGCTGCTACTAGCCTTATGACGTTGATTTCATGGCTGAGTGATATTCCATTGTACATGAGGACCACAACTTCTTTATCCATTTTTCTCTTTCCTAGGATATTTAAGGTGTAATGAAGTGGGGGTTCTTGTCCACAGAGCAGCCCTAAACTTTGGGGTGCCTGTGTCTTGCTGATTTTTAGTTTTCCCAATTTATACGCCCATGAGTGGAAGTGCCCTATGCTCTCCAAGCTGTGTTTTTTAGATGTTTCAGAACACACCGTACACTTCTCCGGAGTGGCTGTTGTCAATTTACATCCCACCCATCAGCGTAGCAAGGCTCCCATTTCTCCATGGCCGGTCCTGCATTTCTGGTTTGGACACTTTTTTCCGCATGGCCCTTTTGCCCGCTGGGAAGCGAGACTTCTTTGGAGCGCTGATTGGCCTTTCCAGGTTGCTTGGTTGGCCAAAAAGGGCGTATGCGTTTTTTCCTGATTATATTCAGGAAAAAACGCATACGCCCTTTTTGGCCAAGGGCATCATTGTCCACGTTTTGCCACTTTTCATGTGCTTTCAAGGCGATTCGAATCTACCTCCTGAAATCTGTTTCCTGCAATTCTGCCTTGCTTTCAAAGCCTCTTCGTTGCCTTCCCTTAATATATTTGTGGACGAGAGGTATCATTTAAAACTCTGCAGGTTTGTGAATTGCAGTGCCCCTGAGCTCCATTTTTCAACTCGCTTTTTTGGGAGCTGGCCGCAAAAGCGCAGGATTGCTTCAGGCCCTCTTCTGGTTCTGGGGGGCAGGCTGAGCTTGTGCTTAATTCTTCTTCCTGATGGGAAAATAGAGTGACCTGTGCCTGTCCCAACACCTAGAGCTAGTCTCTCATTGGTTCCCCCTCTTCCCGTTCATCCTCAGGACAAATTGCAACCTGTACGGAACAGGAGGTTAAAGGTGCTGATTCTCCAAGGAGGGAGATGGCTAGTAAATCGGCTGGAATGGCGAACCCGAGCAAAGGAGATGAGAAATGAGGTGCGTTTTAGAAACCTTTCCCGATCACACCGTGTACCATCTTCTGGGTTTCTCATGCCTGTTTTCGACGTAGGAAGATGCCCTTGAACCTGGAGATTTGGGACCCATGGGATGGGTACCATGCAGTATTACTTGAAAGGGTCTGCGTTGGCTCACCCAACCTCACCGAACCTCTCAGCCCCAAGAGTGTCCACCCTTATGTCTCAATCAGCTGTGGGTCTAGATATGGTCAATCCAGGTTGCATCACAGCCCCTGAACGAATTTTGTAAGAATTTCTCTCTCTTTCACTGTCTTTGTTTCACGGGTTTTGAAAAGTAATTTATTTTTATAATGGGGTTTAGCTGCTTTTCACGGCTGTGTTTATGCCGCTTTACACCCCCTTGACTCACTTACAGAGAGATATCAATACATAGGTTTGAAGATTCTTCCTAGTCAGATATATTCTTGTGCGGTGAATAGGGGGTGTTGAGTCCAGTTCACTGAAAAAGGAATAGGTCTTGTCTCTTACATATTGGGTTTATGGAACGGTATCGGAGCTAATTTGAAACCCTTGTTTTATGCATCACCCCACCTCACCTTTCCCGTTCAGCAGCCATAGTGTGTTTCCTAAACGTGGGACTCTGTTCTGTTTTGCAATTCAGTTCAAGTGTAGCGGTTTTTACATTCCCTCTAGAAGTCATATCTTATGATAAGTGTCTTTTTCTGTGTGACTTATTTCACTTAGAATCGTCGTACCTAAATCCACTCATCGTGCTGCTACTAGCCTTATGACGTTGATTTCATGGCTGAGTGATATTCCATTGTACATGAGGACCACAACTTCTTTATCCATTTTTCTCTTTCCTAGGATATTTAAGTTGTAATGAAGTGGGGGTTCTTGTCCACAGAGCAGCCCTAAACTTTGGGGTGCCTGTGTCTTGCTGATTTTTAGTTTTCCCAATTTATACGGCCATGAGTGGAAGTGCCCTATGCTCTCCAAGCTGTGTTTTTTAGATGTTTCAGAACACACCGTACACTTCTCCAGAGTGGCTGTTGGCAATTTACATCCCACCCATCAGCGTAGCAAGGCTCCCATTTCTCCATGGCCGGTCCTGCATTTCTGGTTTGGACACTTTTTTCCGCATGGCCCTTTTGCCCGCTGGGAAGCGAGACTTCTTTGGAGCGCTGATTGGCCTTTCCAGGTTGCTTGGTTGGCCAAAAAGGGCGTATGCGTTTTTTCCTGAATATATTCAGGAAAAAACGCATACGCCCTTTTTGGCCAAGGGCATCATTGTCCACGTTTTGCTGCTTTTCATGTGCTTTCAAGGCGATTCGAATCTACCTCCTGAAATCTGTTTCCTGCAATTCTGCCTTGCTTTCAAAGCCTCTTCGTTGCCTTCCCTTAATATATTTGTGGACGAGAGGTATCATTTAAAACTCTGCAGGTTTGTGAATTGCAGTGCCCCTGAGCTCCATTTTTCAACTCGCTTTTTTGGGAGCTGGCCGCAAAAGCGCAGGATTGCTTCAGGCCCTCTTCTGGTTCTGGGGGGCAGGCTGAGCTTGTGCTTAATTCTTCTTCCTCATGGGAAAATAGAGTGACCTGTGCCTGTCCCAACACCTAGAGCTAGTCTCTCATTGGTTCCCCCTCTTCCCGTTCATCCTCAGGACAAATTGCAACCTGTACGGAACAGGAGGTTAAAGGTGCTGATTCTCCAAGGAGGGAGATGGCTAGTAAATCGGCTGGAATGGCGAACCCGAGCAAAGGAGATGAGAAATGAGGTGCGTTTTAGAAACCTTTCCCGATCACACCGTGTACCATCTTCTGGGTTTCTCATGCCTGTTTTCGACGTAGGAAGATGCCCTTGAACCTGGAGATTTGGGACCCATGGGATGGGTACCATGCAGTATTACTTGAAAGGGTCTGCGTTGGCTCACCCAACCTCACCGAACCTCTCAGCCCCAAGAGTGTCCACCCTTATGTCTCAATCAGCTGTGGGTCTAGATATGGTCAATCCAGGTTGCATCACAGCCCCTGAACGAATTTTGTAAGAATTTCTCTCTCTTTCACTGTCTTTGTTTCACGGGTTTTGAAAAGTAATTTATTTTTATAATGGGGTTTAGCTGCTTTTCACGGCTGTGTTTATGCCGCTTTACACCCCCTTGACTCACTTACAGAGAGATATCAATACATAGGTTTGAAGATTCTTCCTAGTCAGATATATTCTTGTGCGGTGAATAGGGGGTGTTGAGTCCAGTTCACTGAAAAAGGAATAGGTCTTGTCTCTTACATATTGGGTTTATGGAACGGTATCGGAGCTAATTTGAAACCCTTGTTTTATGCATCACCCCACCTCACCTTTCCCGTTCAGCAGCCATAGTGTGTTTCCTAAACGTGGGACTCTGTTCTGTTTTGCAATTCAGTTCAAGTGTAGCGGTTTTTACATTCCCTCTAGAAGTGATATCTTATGATAAGTGTCTTTTTCTGTGTGACTTATTTCACTTAGAATCGTCGTACCTAAATCCACTCATCGTGCTGCTACTAGCCTTATGACGTGGATTTCATGGCTGAGTGATATTCCATTGTACATGAGGACCACAACTTCTTTATCCATTTTTCTCTTTCCTAGGATATTTAAGGTGTAATGAAGTGGGGGTTCTTGTCCACAGAGCAGCCCTAAACTTTGGGGTGCCTGTGTCTTGCTGATTTTTAGTTTTCCCAATTTATACGGCCATGAGTGGAAGTGCCCTATGCTCTCCAAGCTGTGTTTTTTAGATGTTTCAGAACACACCGTACACTTCTCCGGAGTGGCTGTTGGCAATTTACATCCCACCCATCAGCGTAGCAAGGCTCCCATTTCTCCATGGCCGGTCCTGCATTTCTGGTTTGGACACTTTTTTCCGCATGGCCCTTTTGCCCGCTGGGAAGCGAGACTTCTTTGGAGCGCTGATTGGCCTTTCCAGGTTGCTTGGTTGGCCAAAAAGGGCGTATGCGTTTTTTCCTGAATATATTCAGGAAAAAACGCATACGCCCTTTTTGGCCAAGGGCATCATTGTCCACGTTTTGCCGCTTTTCATGTGCTTTCAAGGCGATTCGAATCTACCTCCTGAAATCTGTTTCCTGCAATTCTGCCTTGCTTTCAAAGCCTCTTCGTTGCCTTCCCTTAATATATTTGTGGACGAGAGGTATCATTTAAAACTCTGCAGGTTTGTGAATTGCAGTGCCCCTGAGCTCCATTTTTCAACTCGCTTTTTTGGGAGCTGGCCGCAAAAGCGCAGGATTGCTTCAGGCCCTCTTCTGGTTCTGGGGGGCAGGCTGAGCTTGTGCTTAATTCTTCTTCCTGATGGGAAAATAGAGTGACCTGTGCCTGTCCCAACACCTAGAGCTAGTCTCTCATTGGTTCCCCCTCTTCCCGTTCATCCTCAGGACAAATTGCAACCTGTACGGAACAGGAGGTTAAAGGTGCTGATTCTCCAAGGAGGGAGATGGCTAGTAAATCGGCTGGAATGGCGAACCCGAGCAAAGGAGATGAGAAATGAGGTGCGTTTTAGAAACCTTTCCCGATCACACGGTGTACCATCTTCTGGGTTTCTCATGCCTGTTTTCGACGTAGGAAGATGCCCTTGAACCTGGAGATTTGGGACCCATGGGATGGGTACCATGCAGTATTACTTGAAAGGGTCTGCGTTGGCTCACCCAACCTCACCGAACCTCTCAGCCCCAAGAGTGTCCACCCTTATGTCTCAATCAGCTGTGGGTCCAAATATGGTCAATCCAGGTTGCATCACAGCCCCTGAACGAATTTTGTAAGAATTTCTCTCTCTTTCACTGTCTTTGTTTCACGGGTTTTGAAAAGTAATTTATTTTTATAATGGGGTTTAGCTGCTTTTCACGGCTGGGTTTATGCCGCTTTACACCCCCTTGACTCACTTACAGAGAGATATCAATACATAGGTTTGAAGATTCTTCCTAGTCAGATATATTCTTGTGCGGTGAATAGGGGATGTTGAGTCCAGTTCACTGAAAAAGGAATAGGTCTTGTCTCTTACATATTGGGTTTATGGAACGGTATCGGAGCTAATTTGAAACCCTTGTTTTATGCATCACCCCACCTCACCTTTCCCGTTCAGCAGCCATAGTGTGTTTCCTAAACGTGGGACTCTGTTCTGTTTTGCAATTCAGTTCAAGTGTAGCGGTTTTTACATTCCCTCTAGAAGTCATATCTTATGATAAGTGTCTTTTTCTGTGTGACTTATTTCACTTAGAATCGTCGTACCTAAATCCACTCATCGTGCTGCTACTAGCCTTATGACGTTGATTTCATGGCTGAGTGATATTCCATTGTACATGAGGACCACAACTTCTTTATCCATTTTTCTCTTTCCTAGGATATTTAAGGTGTAATGAAGTGGGGGTTCTTGTCCACAGAGCAGCCCTAAACTTTGGGGTGCCTGTGTCTTGCTGATTTTTAGTTTTCCCAATTTATACGGCCATGAGTAGAAGTGCCCTATGCTCTCCAAGCTGTGTTTTTTAGATGTTTCAGAACACACCGTACACTTCTCCGGAGTGGCTGTTGGCAATTTACATCCCACCCATCAGCGTAGCAAGGCTCCCATTTCTCCATGGCCGGTCCTGCATTTCTGGTTTGGACACTTTTTTCCGCATGGCCCTTTTGCCCGCTGGGAAGCGAGACTTCTTTGGAGCGCTGATTGGCCTTTCCAGGTTGCTTGGTTGGCCAAAAAGGGCGTATGCGTTTTTTCCTGAATATATTCAGGAAAAAACGCATACGCCCTTTTTGGCCAAGGGCATCATTGTCCACGTTTTGCCGCTTTTCATGTGCTTTCAAGGCGATTCGAATCTACCTCCTGAAATCTGTTTCCTGCAATTCTGCCTTGCTTTCAAAGCCTCTTCGTTGCCTTCCCTTAATATATTTGTGGACGAGAGGTATCATTTAAAACTCTGCAGGTTTGTGAATTGCAGTGCCCCTGAGCTCCATTTTTCAACTCGCTTTTTTGGGAGCTGGCCGCAAAAGCGCAGGATTGCTTCAGGCCCTCTTCTGGTTCTGGGGGGCAGGCTGAGCTTGTGCTTAATTCTTCTTCCTCATGGGAAAATAGAGTGACCTGTGCCTGTCCCAACACCTAGAGCTAGTCTCTCATTGGTTCCCCCTCTTCCCGTTCATCCTCAGGACAAATTGCAACCTGTACGGAACAGGAGGTTAAAGGTGCTGATTCTCCAAGGAGGGAGATGGCTAGTAAATCGGCTGGAATGGCGAACCCGAGCAAAGGAGATGAGAAATGAGGTGCGTTTTAGAAACCTTTCCCGATCACACCGTGTACCATCTTCTGGGTTTCTCATGCCTGTTTTCGACGTAGGAAGATGCCCTTGAACCTGGAGATTTGGGACCCATGGGATGGGTACCATGCAGTATTACTTGAAAGGGTCTGCGTTGGCTCACCCAACCTCACCGAACCTCTCAGCCCCAAGAGTGTCCACCCTTATGTCTCAATCAGCTGTGGGTCTAGATATGGTCAATCCAGGTTGCATCACAGCCCCTGAACGAATTTTGTAAGAATTTCTCTCTCTTTCACTGTCTTTGTTTCACGGGTTTTGAAAAGTAATTTATTTTTATAATGGGGTTTAGCTGCTTTTCACGGCTGTGTTTATGCCGCTTTACACCCCCTTGACTCACTTACAGAGAGATATCAATACATAGGTTTGAAGATTCTTCCTAGTCAGATATATTCTTGTGCGGTGAATAGGGGGTGTTGAGTCCAGTTCACTGAAAAAGGAATAGGTCTTGTCTCTTACATATTGGGTTTATGGAACGGTATCGGAGCTAATTTGAAACCCTTGTTTTATGCATCACCCCACCTCACCTTTCCCGTTCAGCAGCCATAGTGTGTTTCCTAAACGTGGGACTCTGTTCTGTTTTGCAATTCAGTTCAAGTGTAGCGGTTTTTACATTCCCTCTAGAAGTGATATCTTATGATAAGTGTCTTTTTCTGTGTGACTTATTTCACTTAGAATCGTCGTACCTAAATCCACTCATCGTGCTGCTACTAGCCTTATGACGTTGATTTCATGGCTGAGTGATATTCCATTGTACATGAGGACCACAACTTCTTTATCCATTTTTCTCTTTCCTAGGATATTTAAGGTGTAATGAAGTGGGGGTTCTTGTCCACAGAGCAGCCCTAAACTTTGGGGTGCCTGTGTCTTGCTGATTTTTAGTTTTCCCAATTTATACGCCCATGAGTGGAAGTGCCCTATGCTCTCCAAGCTGTGTTTTTTAGATGTTTCAGAACACACCGTACACTTCTCCGGAGTGGCTGTTGGCAATTTACATCCCACCCATCAGCGTAGCAAGGCTCCCATTTCTCCATGGCCGGTCCTGCATTTCTGGTTTGGACACTTTTTTCCGCATGGCCCTTTTGCCCGCTGGGAAGCGAGACTTCTTTGGAGCGCTGATTGGCCTTTCCAGGTTGCTTGGTTGGCCAAAAAGGGCGTATGCGTTTTTTCCTGATTATATTCAGGAAAAAACGCATACGCCCTTTTTGGCCAAGGGCATCATTGTCCACGTTTTGCCACTTTTCATGTGCTTTCAAGGCGATTCGAATCTACCTCCTGAAATCTGTTTCCTGCAATTCTGCCTTGCTTTCAAAGCCTCTTCGTTGCCTTCCCTTAATATATTTGTGGACGAGAGGTATCATTTAAAACTCTGCAGGTTTGTGAATTGCAGTGCCCCTGAGCTCCATTTTTCAACTCGCTTTTTTGGAGCTGGCCGCAAAAGCGCAGGATTGCTTCAGGCCCTCTTCTGGTTCTGGGGGGCAGGCTGAGCTTGTGCTTAATTCTTCTTCCTGATGGGAAAATAGAGTGACCTGTGCCTGTCCCAACACCTAGAGCTAGTCTCTCATTGGTTCCCCCTCTTCCCGTTCATCCTCAGGACAAATTGCAACCTGTACGGAACAGGAGGTTAAAGGTGCTGATTCTCCAAGGAGGGAGATGGCTAGTAAATCGGCTGGAATGGCGAACCCGAGCAAAGGAGATGAGAAATGAGGTGCGTTTTAGAAACCTTTCCCGATCACACCGTGTACCATCTTCTGGGTTTCTCATGCCTGTTTTCGACGTAGGAAGATGCCCTTGAACCTGGAGATTTGGGACCCATGGGATGGGTACCATGCAGTATTACTTGAAAGGGTCTGCGTTGGCTCACCCAACCTCACCGAACCTCTCAGCCCCAAGAGTGTCCACCCTTATGTCTCAATCAGCTGTGGGTCTAGATATGGTCAATCCAGGTTGCATCACAGCCCCTGAACGAATTTTGTAAGAATTTCTCTCTCTTTCACTGTCTTTGTTTCACGGGTTTTGAAAAGTAATTTATTTTTATAATGGGGTTTAGCTGCTTTTCACGGCTGTGTTTATGCCGCTTTACACCCCCTTGACTCACTTACAGAGAGATATCAATACATAGGTTTGAAGATTCTTCCTAGTCAGATATATTCTTGTGCGGTGAATAGGGGGTGTTGAGTCCAGTTCACTGAAAAAGGAATAGGTCTTGTCTCTTACATATTGGGTTTATGGAACGGTATCGGAGCTAATTTGAAACCCTTGTTTTATGCATCACCCCACCTCACCTTTCCCGTTCAGCAGCCATAGTGTGTTTCCTAAACGTGGGACTCTGTTCTGTTTTGCAATTCAGTTCAAGTGTAGCGGTTTTTACATTCCCTCTAGAAGTCATATCTTATGATAAGTGTCTTTTTCTGTGTGACTTATTTCACTTAGAATCGTCGTACCTAAATCCACTCATCGTGCTGCTACTAGCCTTATGACGTTGATTTCATGGCTGAGTGATATTCCATTGTACATGAGGACCACAACTTCTTTATCCATTTTTCTCTTTCCTAGGATATTTAAGTTGTAATGAAGTGGGGGTTCTTGTCCACAGAGCAGCCCTAAACTTTGGGGTGCCTGTGTCTTGCTGATTTTTAGTTTTCCCAATTTATACGGCCATGAGTGGAAGTGCCCTATGCTCTCCAAGCTGTGTTTTTTAGATGTTTCAGAACACACCGTACACTTCTCCGGAGTGGCTGTTGGCAATTTACATCCCACCCATCAGCGTAGCAAGGCTCCCATTTCTCCATGGCCGGTCCTGCATTTCTGGTTTGGACACTTTTTTCCGCATGGCCCTTTTGCCCGCTGGGAAGCGAGACTTCTTTGGAGCGCTGATTGGCCTTTCCAGGTTGCTTGGTTGGCCAAAAAGGGCGTATGCGTTTTTTCCTGAATATATTCAGGAAAAAACGCATACGCCCTTTTTGGCCAAGGGCATCATTGTCCACGTTTTGCCGCTTTTCATGTGCTTTCAAGGCGATTCGAATCTACCTCCTGAAATCTGTTTCCTGCAATTCTGCCTTGCTTTCAAAGCCTCTTCGTTGCCTTCCCTTAATATATTTGTGGACGAGAGGTATCATTTAAAACTCTGCAGGTTTGTGAATTGCAGTGCCCCTGAGCTCCATTTTTCAACTCGCTTTTTTGGGAGCTGGCCGCAAAAGCGCAGGATTGCTTCAGGCCCTCTTCTGGTTCTGGGGGGCAGGCTGAGCTTGTGCTTAATTCTTCTTCCTCATGGGAAAATAGAGTGACCTGTGCCTGTCCCAACACCTAGAGCTAGTCTCTCATTGGTTCCCCCTCTTCCCGTTCATCCTCAGGACAAATTGCAACCTGTACGGAACAGGAGGTTAAAGGTGCTGATTCTCCAAGGAGGGAGATGGCTAGTAAATCGGCTGGAATGGCGAACCCGAGCAAAGGAGATGAGAAATGAGGTGCGTTTTAGAAACCTTTCCCGATCACACCGTGTACCATCTTCTGGGTTTCTCATGCCTGTTTTCGACGTAGGAAGATGCCCTTGAACCTGGAGATTTGGGACCCATGGGATGGGTACCATGCAGTATTACTTGAAAGGGTCTGCGTTGGCTCACCCAACCTCACCGAACCTCTCAGCCCCAAGAGTGTCCACCCTTATGTCTCAATCAGCTGTGGGTCTAGATATGGTCAATCCAGGTTGCATCACAGCCCCTGAACGAATTTTGTAAGAATTTCTCTCTCTTTCACTGTCTTTGTTTCACGGGTTTTGAAAAGTAATTTATTTTTATAATGGGGTTTAGCTGCTTTTCACGGCTGTGTTTATGCCGCTTTACACCCCCTTGACTCACTTACAGAGAGATATCAATACATAGGTTTGAAGATTCTTCCTAGTCAGATATATTCTTGTGCGGTGAATAGGGGGTGTTGAGTCCAGTTCACTGAAAAAGGAATAGGTCTTGTCTCTTACATATTGGGTTTATGGAACGGTATCGGAGCTAATTTGAAACCCTTGTTTTATGCATCACCCCACCTCACCTTTCCCGTTCAGCAGCCATAGTGTGTTTCCTAAACGTGGGACTCTGTTCTGTTTTGCAATTCAGTTCAAGTGTAGCGGTTTTTACATTCCCTCTAGAAGTGATATCTTATGATAAGTGTCTTTTTCTGTGTGACTTATTTCACTTAGAATCGTCGTACCTAAATCCACTCATCGTGCTGCTACTAGCCTTATGACGTGTATTTCATGGCTGAGTGATATTCCATTGTACATGAGGACCACAACTTCTTTATCCATTTTTCTCTTTCCTAGGATATTTAAGGTGTAATGAAGTGGGGGTTCTTGTCCACAGAGCAGCCCTAAACTTTGGGGTGCCTGTGTCTTGCTGATTTTTAGTTTTCCCAATTTATACGGCCATGAGTGGAAGTGCCCTATGCTCTCCAAGCTGTGTTTTTTAGATGTTTCAGAACACACCGTACACTTCTCCGGAGTGGCTGTTGGCAATTTACATCCCACCCATCAGCGTAGCAAGGCTCCCATTTCTCCATGGCCGGTCCTGCATTTCTGGTTTGGACACTTTTTTCCGCATGGCCCTTTTGCCCGCTGGGAAGCGAGACTTCTTTGGAGCGCTGATTGGCCTTTCCAGGTTGCTTGGTTGGCCAAAAAGGGCGTATGCGTTTTTTCCTGAATATATTCAGGAAAAAACGCATACGCCCTTTTTGGCCAAGGGCATCATTGTCCACGTTTTGCCGCTTTTCATGTGCTTTCAAGGCGATTCGAATCTACCTCCTGAAATCTGTTTCCTGCAATTCTGCCTTGCTTTCAAAGCCTCTTCGTTGCCTTCCCTTAATATATTTGTGGACGAGAGGTATCATTTAAAACTCTGCAGGTTTGTGAATTGCAGTGCCCCTGAGCTCCATTTTTCAACTCGCTTTTTTGGGAGCTGGCCGCAAAAGCGCAGGATTGCTTCAGGCCCTCTTCTGGTTCTGGGGGGCAGGCTGAGCTTGTGCTTAATTCTTCTTCCTGATGGGAAAATAGAGTGACCTGTGCCTGTCCCAACACCTAGAGCTAGTCTCTCATTGGTTCCCCCTCTTCCCGTTCATCCTCAGGACAAATTGCAACCTGTACGGAACAGGAGGTTAAAGGTGCTGATTCTCCAAGGAGGGAGATGGCTAGTAAATCGGCTGGAATGGCGAACCCGAGCAAAGGAGATGAGAAATGAGGTGCGTTTTAGAAACCTTTCCCGATCACACCGTGTACCATCTTCTGGGTTTCTCATGCCTGTTTTCGACGTAGGAAGATGCCCTTGAACCTGGAGATTTGGGACCCATGGGATGGGTACCATGCAGTATTACTTGAAAGGGTCTGCGTTGGCTCACCCAACCTCACCGAACCTCTCAGCCCCAAGAGTGTCCACCCTTATGTCTCAATCAGCTGTGGGTCCAAATATGGTCAATCCAGGTTGCATCACAGCCCCTGAACGAATTTTGTAAGAATTTCTCTCTCTTTCACTGTCTTTGTTTCACGGGTTTTGAAAAGTAATTTATTTTTATAATGGGGTTTAGCTGCTTTTCACGGCTGGGTTTATGCCGCTTTACACCCCCTTGACTCACTTACAGAGAGATATCAATACATAGGTTTGAAGATTCTTCCTAGTCAGATATATTCTTGTGCGGTGAATAGGGGGTGTTGAGTCCAGTTCACTGAAAAAGGAATAGGTCTTGTCTCTTACATATTGGGTTTATGGAACGGTATCGGAGCTAATTTGAAACCCTTGTTTTATGCATCACCCCACCTCACCTTTCCCGTTCAGCAGCCATAGTGTGTTTCCTAAACGTGGGACTCTGTTCTGTTTTGCAATTCAGTTCAAGTGTAGCGGTTTTTACATTCCCTCTAGAAGTCATATCTTATGATAAGTGTCTTTTTCTGTGTGACTTATTTCACTTAGAATCGTCGTACCTAAATCCACTCATCGTGCTGCTACTAGCCTTATGACGTTGATTTCATGGCTGAGTGATATTCCATTGTACATGAGGACCACAACTTCTTTATCCATTTTTCTCTTTCCTAGGATATTTAAGGTGTAATGAAGTGGGGGTTCTTGTCCACAGAGCAGCCCTAAACTTTGGGGTGCCTGTGTCTTGCTGATTTTTAGTTTTCCCAATTTATACGGCCATGAGTGGAAGTGCCCTATGCTCTCCAAGCTGTGTTTTTTAGATGTTTCAGAACACACCGTACACTTCTCCGGAGTGGCTGTTGGCAATTTACATCCCACCCATCAGCGTAGCAAGGCTCCCATTTCTCCATGGCCGGTCCTGCATTTCTGGTTTGGACACTTTTTTCCGCATGGCCCTTTTGCCCGCTGGGAAGCGAGACTTCTTTGGAGCGCTGATTGGCCTTTCCAGGTTGCTTGGTTGGCCAAAAAGGGCGTATGCGTTTTTTCCTGAATATATTCAGGAAAAAACGCATACGCCCTTTTTGGCCAAGGGCATCATTGTCCACGTTTTGCCGCTTTTCATGTGCTTTCAAGGCGATTCGAATCTACCTCCTGAAATCTGTTTCCTGCAATTCTGCCTTGCTTTCAAAGCCTCTTCGTTGCCTTCCCTTAATATATTTGTGGACGAGAGGTATCATTTAAAACTCTGCAGGTTTGTGAATTGCAGTGCCCCTGAGCTCCATTTTTCAACTCGCTTTTTTGGGAGCTGGCCGCAAAAGCGCAGGATTGCTTCAGGCCCTCTTCTGGTTCTGGGGGGCAGGCTGAGCTTGTGCTTAATTCTTCTTCCTGATGGGAAAATAGAGTGACCTGTGCCTGTCCCAACACCTAGAGCTAGTCTCTCATTGGTTCCCCCTCTTCCCGTTCATCCTCAGGACAAATTGCAACCTGTACGGAACAGGAGGTTAAAGGTGCTGATTCTCCAAGGAGGGAGATGGCTAGTAAATCGGCTGGAATGGCGAACCCGAGCAAAGGAGATGAGAAATGAGGTGCGTTTTAGAAACCTTTCCCGATCACACCGTGTACCATCTTCTGGGTTTCTCATGCCTGTTTTCGACGTAGGAAGATGCCCTTGAACCTGGAGATTTGGGACCCATGGGATGGGTACCATGCAGTATTACTTGAAAGGGTCTGCGTTGGCTCACCCAACCTCACCGAACCTCTCAGCCCCAAGAGTGTCCACCCTTATGTCTCAATCAGCTGTGGGTCTAGATATGGTCAATCCAGGTTGCATCACAGCCCCTGAACGAATTTTGTAAGAATTTCTCTCTCTTTCACTGTCTTTGTTTCACGGGTTTTGAAAAGTAATTTATTTTTATAATGGGGTTTAGCTGCTTTTCACGGCTGTGTTTATGCCGCTTTACACCCCCTTGACTCACTTACAGAGAGATATCAATACATAGGTTTGAAGATTCTTCCTAGTCAGATATATTCTTGTGCGGTGAATAGGGGGTGTTGAGTCCAGTTCACTGAAAAAGGAATAGGTCTTGTCTCTTACATATTGGGTTTATGGAACGGTATCGGAGCTAATTTGAAACCCTTGTTTTATGCATCACCCCACCTCACCTTTCCCGTTCAGCAGCCATAGTGTGTTTCCTAAACGTGGGACTCTGTTCTGTTTTGCAATTCAGTTCAAGTGTAGCGGTTTTTACATTCCCTCTAGAAGTGATATCTTATGATAAGTGTCTTTTTCTGTGTGACTTATTTCACTTAGAATCGTCGTACCTAAATCCACTCATCGTGCTGCTACTAGCCTTATGACGTGGATTTCATGGCTGAGTGATATTCCATTGTACATGAGGACCACAACTTCTTTATCCATTTTTCTCTTTCCTAGGATATTTAAGGTGTAATGAAGTGGGGGTTCTTGTCCACAGAGCAGCCCTAAACTTTGGGGTGCCTGTGTCTTGCTGATTTTTAGTTTTCCCAATTTATACGCCCATGAGTGGAAGTGCCCTATGCTCTCCAAGCTGTGTTTTTTAGATGTTTCAGAACACACCGTACACTTCTCCGGAGTGGCTGTTGTCAATTTACATCCCACCCATCAGCGTAGCAAGGCTCCCATTTCTCCATGGCCGGTCCTGCATTTCTGGTTTGGACACTTTTTTCCGCATGGCCCTTTTGCCCGCTGGGAAGCGAGACTTCTTTGGAGCGCTGATTGGCCTTTCCAGGTTGCTTGGTTGGCCAAAAAGGGCGTATGCGTTTTTTCCTGATTATATTCAGGAAAAAACGCATACGCCCTTTTTGGCCAAGGGCATCATTGTCCACGTTTTGCCGCTTTTCATGTGCTTTCAAGGCGATTCGAATCTACCTCCTGAAATCTGTTTCCTGCAATTCTGCCTTGCTTTCAAAGCCTCTTCGTTGCCTTCCCTTAATATATTTGTGGACGAGAGGTATCATTTAAAACTCTGCATGTTTGTGAATTGCAGTGCCCCTGAGCTCCATTTTTCAACTCGCTTTTTTGGGAGCTGGCCGCAAAAGCGCAGGATTGCTTCAGGCCCTCTTCTGGTTCTGGGGGGCAGGCTGAGCTTGTGCTTAATTCTTCTTCCTGATGGGAAAATAGAGTGACCTGTGCCTGTCCCAACACCTAGAGCTAGTCTCTCATTGGTTCCCCCTCTTCCCGTTCATCCTCAGGACAAATTGCAACCTGTACGGAACAGGAGGTTAAAGGTGCTGATTCTCCAAGGAGGGAGATGGCTAGTAAATCGGCTGGAATGGCGAACCCGAGCAAAGGAGATGAGAAATGAGGTGCGTTTTAGAAACCTTTCCCGATCACACCGTGTACCATCTTCTGGGTTTCTCATGCCTGTTTTCGACGTAGGAAGATGCCCTTGAACCTGGAGATTTGGGACCCATGGGATGGGTACCATGCAGTATTACTTGAAAGGGTCTGCGTTGGCTCACCCAACCTCACCGAACCTCTCAGCCCCAAGAGTGTCCACCCTTATGTCTCAATCAGCTGTGGGTCTAGATATGGTCAATCCAGGTTGCATCACAGCCCCTGAACGAATTTTGTAAGAATTTCTCTCTCTTTCACTGTCTTTGTTTCACGGGTTTTGAAAAGTAATTTATTTTTATAATGGGGTTTAGCTGCTTTTCACGGCTGTGTTTATGCCGCTTTACACCCCCTTGACTCACTTACAGAGAGATATCAATACATAGGTTTGAAGATTCTTCCTAGTCAGATATATTCTTGTGCGGTGAATAGGGGGTGTTGAGTCCAGTTCACTGAAAAAGGAATAGGTCTTGTCTCTTACATATTGGGTTTATGGAACGGTATCGGAGCTAATTTGAAACCCTTGTTTTATGCATCACCCCACCTCACCTTTCCCGTTCAGCAGCCATAGTGTGTTTCCTAAACGTGGGACTCTGTTCTGTTTTGCAATTCAGTTCAAGTGTAGCGGTTTTTACATTCCCTCTAGAAGTGATATCTTATGATAAGTGTCTTTTTCTGTGTGACTTATTTCACTTAGAATCGTCGTACCTAAATCCACTCATCGTGCTGCTACTAGCCTTATGACGTGGATTTCATGGCTGAGTGATATTCCATTGTACATGAGGACCACAACTTCTTTATCCATTTTTCTCTTTCCTAGGATATTTAAGGTGTAATGAAGTGGGGGTTCTTGTCCACAGAGCAGCCCTAAACTTTGGGGTGCCTGTGTCTTGCTGATTTTTAGTTTTCCCAATTTATACGCCCATGAGTGGAAGTGCCCTATGCTCTCCAAGCTGTGTTTTTTAGATGTTTCAGAACACACCGTACACTTCTCCGGAGTGGCTGTTGTCAATTTACATCCCACCCATCAGCGTAGCAAGGCTCCCATTTCTCCATGGCCGGTCCTGCATTTCTGGTTTGGACACTTTTTTCCGCATGGCCCTTTTGCCCGCTGGGAAGCGAGACTTCTTTGGAGCGCTGATTGGCCTTTCCAGGTTGCTTGGTTGGCCAAAAAGGGCGTATGCGTTTTTTCCTGATTATATTCAGGAAAAAACGCATACGCCCTTTTTGGCCAAGGGCATCATTGTCCACGTTTTGCCGCTTTTCATGTGCTTTCAAGGCGATTCGAATCTACCTCCTGAAATCTGTTTCCTGCAATTCTGCCTTGCTTTCAAAGCCTCTTCGTTGCCTTCCCTTAATATATTTGTGGACGAGAGGTATCATTTAAAACTCTGCATGTTTGTGAATTGCAGTGCCCCTGAGCTCCATTTTTCAACTCGCTTTTTTGGGAGCTGGCCGCAAAAGCGCAGGATTGCTTCAGGCCCTCTTCTGGTTCTGGGGGGCAGGCTGAGCTTGTGCTTAATTCTTCTTCCTGATGGGAAAATAGAGTGACCTGTGCCTGTCCCAACACCTAGAGCTAGTCTCTCATTGGTTCCCCCTCTTCCCGTTCATCCTCAGGACAAATTGCAACCTGTACGGAACAGGAGGTTAAAGGTGCTGATTCTCCAAGGAGGGAGATGGCTAGTAAATCGGCTGGAATGGCGAACCCGAGCAAAGGAGATGAGAAATGAGGTGCGTTTTAGAAACCTTTCCCGATCACACCGTGTACCATCTTCTGGGTTTCTCATGCCTGTTTTCGACGTAGGAAGATGCCCTTGAACCTGGAGATTTGGGACCCATGGGATGGGTACCATGCAGTATTACTTGAAAGGGTCTGCGTTGGCTCACCCAACCTCACCGAACCTCTCAGCCCCAAGAGTGTCCACCCTTATGTCTCAATCAGCTGTGGGTCTAGATATGGTCAATCCAGGTTGCATCACAGCCCCTGAACGAATTTTGTAAGAATTTCTCTCTCTTTCACTGTCTTTGTTTCACGGGTTTTGAAAAGTAATTTATTTTTATAATGGGGTTTAGCTGCTTTTCACGGCTGTGTTTATGCCGCTTTACACCCCCTTGACTCACTTACAGAGAGATATCAATACATAGGTTTGAAGATTCTTCCTAGTCAGATATATTCTTGTGCGGTGAATAGGGGGTGTTGAGTCCAGTTCACTGAAAAAGGAATAGGTCTTGTCTCTTACATATTGGGTTTATGGAACGGTATCGGAGCTAATTTGAAACCCTTGTTTTATGCATCACCCCACCTCACCTTTCCCGTTCAGCAGCCATAGTGTGTTTCCTAAACGTGGGACTCTGTTCTGTTTTGCAATTCAGTTCAAGTGTAGCGGTTTTTACATTCCCTCTAGAAGTCATATCTTATGATAAGTGTCTTTTTCTGTGTGACTTATTTCACTTAGAATCGTCGTACCTAAATCCACTCATCGTGCTGCTACTAGCCTTATGACGTTGATTTCATGGCTGAGTGATATTCCATTGTACATGAGGACCACAACTTCTTTATCCATTTTTCTCTTTCCTAGGATATTTAAGTTGTAATGAAGTGGGGGTTCTTGTCCACAGAGCAGCCCTAAACTTTGGGGTGCCTGTGTCTTGCTGATTTTTAGTTTTCCCAATTTATACGGCCATGAGTGGAAGTGCCCTATGCTCTCCAAGCTGTGTTTTTTAGATGTTTCAGAACACACCGTACACTTCTCCGGAGTGGCTGTTGGCAATTTACATCCCACCCATCAGCGTAGCAAGGCTCCCATTTCTCCATGGCCGGTCCTGCATTTCTGGTTTGGACACTTTTTTCCGCATGGCCCTTTTGCCCGCTGGGAAGCGAGACTTCTTTGGAGCGCTGATTGGCCTTTCCAGGTTGCTTGGTTGGCCAAAAAGGGCGTATGCGTTTTTTCCTGAATATATTCAGGAAAAAACGCATACGCCCTTTTTGGCCAAGGGCATCATTGTCCACGTTTTGCTGCTTTTCATGTGCTTTCAAGGCGATTCGAATCTACCTCCTGAAATCTGTTTCCTGCAATTCTGCCTTGCTTTCAAAGCCTCTTCGTTGCCTTCCCTTAATATATTTGTGGACGAGAGGTATCATTTAAAACTCTGCAGGTTTGTGAATTGCAGTGCCCCTGAGCTCCATTTTTCAACTCGCTTTTTTGGGAGCTGGCCGCAAAAGCGCAGGATTGCTTCAGGCCCTCTTCTGGTTCTGGGGGGCAGGCTGAGCTTGTGCTTAATTCTTCTTCCTGATGGGAAAATAGAGTGACCTGTGCCTGTCCCAACACCTAGAGCTAGTCTCTCATTGGTTCCCCCTCTTCCCGTTCATCCTCAGGACAAATTGCAACCTGTACGGAACAGGAGGTTAAAGGTGCTGATTCTCCAAGGAGGGAGATGGCTAGTAAATCGGCTGGAATGGCGAACCCGAGCAAAGGAGATGAGAAATGAGGTGCGTTTTAGAAACCTTTCCCGATCACACCGTGTACCATCTTCTGGGTTTCTCATGCCTGTTTTCGACGTAGGAAGATGCCCTTGAACCTGGAGATTTGGGACCCATGGGATGGGTACCATGCAGTATTACTTGAAAGGGTCTGCGTTGGCTCACCCAACCTCACCGAACCTCTCAGCCCCAAGAGTGTCCACCCTTATGTCTCAATCAGCTGTGGGTCTAGATATGGTCAATCCAGGTTGCATCACAGCCCCTGAACGAATTTTGTAAGAATTTCTCTCTCTTTCACTGTCTTTGTTTCACGGGTTTTGAAAAGTAATTTATTTTTATAATGGGGTTTAGCTGCTTTTCACGGCTGTGTTTATGCCGCTTTACACCCCCTTGACTCACTTACAGAGAGATATCAATACATAGGTTTGAAGATTCTTCCTAGTCAGATATATTCTTGTGCGGTGAATAGGGGGTGTTGAGTCCAGTTCACTGAAAAAGGAATAGGTCTTGTCTCTTACATATTGGGTTTATGGAACGGTATCGGAGCTAATTTGAAACCCTTGTTTTATGCATCACCCCACCTCACCTTTCCCGTTCAGCAGCCATAGTGTGTTTCCTAAACGTGGGACTCTGTTCTGTTTTGCAATTCAGTTCAAGTGTAGCGGTTTTTACATTCCCTCTAGAAGTGATATCTTATGATAAGTGTCTTTTTCTGTGTGACTTATTTCACTTAGAATCGTCGTACCTAAATCCACTCATCGTGCTGCTACTAGCCTTATGACGTTGATTTCATGGCTGAGTGATATTCCATTGTACATGAGGACCACAACTTCTTTATCCATTTTTCTCTTTCCTAGGATATTTAAGGTGTAATGAAGTGGGGGTTCTTGTCCACAGAGCAGCCCTAAACTTTGGGGTGCCTGTGTCTTGCTGATTTTTAGTTTTCCCAATTTATACGCCCATGAGTGGAAGTGCCCTATGCTCTCCAAGCTGTGTTTTTTAGATGTTTCAGAACACACCGTACACTTCTCCGGAGTGGCTGTTGGCAATTTACATCCCACCCATCAGCGTAGCAAGGCTCCCATTTCTCCATGGCCGGTCCTGCATTTCTGGTTTGGACACTTTTTTCCGCATGGCCCTTTTGCCCGCTGGGAAGCGAGACTTCTTTGGAGCGCTGATTGGCCTTTCCAGGTTGCTTGGTTGGCCAAAAAGGGCGTATGCGTTTTTTCCTGATTATATTCAGGAAAAAACGCATACGCCCTTTTTGGCCAAGGGCATCATTGTCCACGTTTTGCCACTTTTCATGTGCTTTCAAGGCGATTCGAATCTACCTCCTGAAATCTGTTTCCTGCAATTCTGCCTTGCTTTCAAAGCCTCTTCGTTGCCTTCCCTTAATATATTTGTGGACGAGAGGTATCATTTAAAACTCTGCAGGTTTGTGAATTGCAGTGCCCCTGAGCTCCATTTTTCAACTCGCTTTTTTGGGAGCTGGCCGCAAAAGCGCAGGATTGCTTCAGGCCCTCTTCTGGTTCTGGGGGGCAGGCTGAGCTTGTGCTTAATTCTTCTTCCTGATGGGAAAATAGAGTGACCTGTGCCTGTCCCAACACCTAGAGCTAGTCTCTCATTGGTTCCCCCTCTTCCCGTTCATCCTCAGGACAAATTGCAACCTGTACGGAACAGGAGGTTAAAGGTGCTGATTCTCCAAGGAGGGAGATGGCTAGTAAATCGGCTGGAATGGCGAACCCGAGCAAAGGAGATGAGAAATGAGGTGCGTTTTAGAAACCTTTCCCGATCACACCGTGTACCATCTTCTGGGTTTCTCATGCCTGTTTTCGACGTAGGAAGATGCCCTTGAACCTGGAGATTTGGGACCCATGGGATGGGTACCATGCAGTATTACTTGAAAGGGTCTGCGTTGGCTCACCCAACCTCACCGAACCTCTCAGCCCCAAGAGTGTCCACCCTTATGTCTCAATCAGCTGTGGGTCTAGATATGGTCAATCCAGGTTGCATCACAGCCCCTGAACGAATTTTGTAAGAATTTCTCTCTCTTTCACTGTCTTTGTTTCACGGGTTTTGAAAAGTAATTTATTTTTATAATGGGGTTTAGCTGCTTTTCACGGCTGTGTTTATGCCGCTTTACACCCCCTTGACTCACTTACAGAGAGATATCAATACATAGGTTTGAAGATTCTTCCTAGTCAGATATATTCTTGTGCGGTGAATAGGGGGTGTTGAGTCCAGTTCACTGAAAAAGGAATAGGTCTTGTCTCTTACATATTGGGTTTATGGAACGGTATCGGAGCTAATTTGAAACCCTTGTTTTATGCATCACCCCACCTCACCTTTCCCGTTCAGCAGCCATAGTGTGTTTCCTAAACGTGGGACTCTGTTCTGTTTTGCAATTCAGTTCAAGTGTAGCGGTTTTTACATTCCCTCTAGAAGTGATATCTTATGATAAGTGTCTTTTTCTGTGTGACTTATTTCACTTAGAATCGTCGTACCTAAATCCACTCATCGTGCTGCTACTAGCCTTATGACGTTGATTTCATGGCTGAGTGATATTCCATTGTACATGAGGACCACAACTTCTTTATCCATTTTTCTCTTTCCTAGGATATTTAAGTTGTAATGAAGTGGGGGTTCTTGTCCACAGAGCAGCCCTAAACTTTGGGGTGCCTGTGTCTTGCTGATTTTTAGTTTTCCCAATTTATACGGCCATGAGTGGAAGTGCCCTATGCTCTCCAAGCTGTGTTTTTTAGATGTTTCAGAACACACCGTACACTTCTCCGGAGTGGCTGTTGGCAATTTACATCCCACCCATCAGCGTAGCAAGGCTCCCATTTCTCCATGGCCGGTCCTGCATTTCTGGTTTGGACACTTTTTTCCGCATGGCCCTTTTGCCCGCTGGGAAGCGAGACTTCTTTGGAGCGCTGATTGGCCTTTCCAGGTTGCTTGGTTGGCCAAAAAGGGCGTATGCGTTTTTTCCTGAATATATTCAGGAAAAAACGCATACGCCCTTTTTGGCCAAGGGCATCATTGTCCACGTTTTGCTGCTTTTCATGTGCTTTCAAGGCGATTCGAATCTACCTCCTGAAATCTGTTTCCTGCAATTCTGCCTTGCTTTCAAAGCCTCTTCGTTGCCTTCCCTTAATATATTTGTGGACGAGAGGTATCATTTAAAACTCTGCAGGTTTGTGAATTGCAGTGCCCCTGAGCTCCATTTTTCAACTCGCTTTTTTGGGAGCTGGCCGCAAAAGCGCAGGATTGCTTCAGGCCCTCTTCTGGTTCTGGGGGGCAGGCTGAGCTTGTGCTTAATTCTTCTTCCTCATGGGAAAATAGAGTGACCTGTGCCTGTCCCAACACCTAGAGCTAGTCTCTCATTGGTTCCCCCTCTTCCCGTTCATCCTCAGGACAAATTGCAACCTGTACGGAACAGGAGGTTAAAGGTGCTGATTCTCCAAGGAGGGAGATGGCTAGTAAATCGGCTGGAATGGCGAACCCGAGCAAAGGAGATGAGAAATGAGGTGCGTTTTAGAAACCTTTCCCGATCACACGGTGTACCATCTTCTGGGTTTCTCATGCCTGTTTTCGACGTAGGAAGATGCCCTTGAACCTGGAGATTTGGGACCCATGGGATGGGTACCATGCAGTATTACTTGAAAGGGTCTGCGTTGGCTCACCCAACCTCACCGAACCTCTCAGCCCCAAGAGTGTCCACCCTTATGTCTCAATCAGCTGTGGGTCTAGATATGGTCAATCCAGGTTGCATCACAGCCCCTGAACGAATTTTGTAAGAATTTCTCTCTCTTTCACTGTCTTTGTTTCACGGGTTTTGAAAAGTAATTTAGTTTTATAATGGGGTTTAGCTGCTTTTCACGGCTGTGTTTATGCCGCTTTACACCCCCTTGACTCACTTACAGAGAGATATCAATACATAGGTTTGAAGATTCTTCCTAGTCAGATATATTCTTGTGCGGTGAATAGGGGGTGTTGAGTCCAGTTCACTGAAAAAGGAATAGGTCTTGTCTCTTACATATTGGGTTTATGGAACGGTATCGGAGCTAATTTGAAACCCTTGTTTTATGCATCACCCCACCTCACCTTTCCCGTTCAGCAGCCATAGTGTGTTTCCTAAACGTGGGACTCTGTTCTGTTTTGCAATTCAGTTCAAGTGTAGCGGTTTTTACATTCCCTCTAGAAGTGATATCTTATGATAAGTGTCTTTTTCTGTGTGACTTATTTCACTTAGAATCGTCGTACCTAAATCCACTCATCGTGCTGCTACTAGCCTTATGACGTGGATTTCATGGCTGAGTGATATTCCATTGTACATGAGGACCACAACTTCTTTATCCATTTTTCTCTTTCCTAGGATATTTAAGGTGTAATGAAGTGCGGGTTCTTGTCCACAGAGCAGCCCTAAACTTTGGGGTGCCTGTGTCTTGCTGATTTTTAGTTTTCCCAATTTATACGGCCATGAGTGGAAGTGCCCTATGCTCTCCAAGCTGTGTTTTTTAGATGTTTCAGAACACACCGTACACTTCTCCGGAGTGGCTGTTGGCAATTTACATCCCACCCATCAGCGTAGCAAGGCTCCCATTTCTCCATGGCCGGTCCTGCATTTCTGGTTTGGACACTTTTTTCCGCATGGCCCTTTTGCCCGCTGGGAAGCGAGACTTCTTTGGAGCGCTGATTGGCCTTTCCAGGTTGCTTGGTTGGCCAAAAAGGGCGTATGCGTTTTTTCCTGAATATATTCAGGAAAAAACGCATACGCCCTTTTTGGCCAAGGGCATCATTGTCCACGTTTTGCCGCTTTTCATGTGCTTTCAAGGCGATTCGAATCTACCTCCCTGAAATCTGTTTCCTGCAATTCTGCCTTGCTTTCAAAGCCTCTTCGTTGCCTTCCCTTAATATATTTGTGGACGAGAGGTATCATTTAAAACTCTGCAGGTTTGTGAATTGCAGTGCCCCTGAGCTCCATTTTTCAACTCGCTTTTTTGGGAGCTGGCCGCAAAAGCGCAGGATTGCTTCAGGCCCTCTTCTGGTTCTGGGGGGCAGGCTGAGCTTGTGCTTAATTCTTCTTCCTGATGGGAAAATAGAGTGACCTGTGCCTGTCCCAACACCTAGAGCTAGTCTCTCATTGGTTCCCCCTCTTCCCGTTCATCCTCAGGACAAATTGCAACCTGTACGGAACAGGAGGTTAAAGGTGCTGATTCTCCAAGGAGGGAGATGGCTAGTAAATCGGCTGGAATGGCGAACCCGAGCAAAGGAGATGAGAAATGAGGTGCGTTTTAGAAACCTTTCCCGATCACACGGTGTACCATCTTCTGGGTTTCTCATGCCTGTTTTCGACGTAGGAAGATGCCCTTGAACCTGGAGATTTGGGACCCATGGGATGGGTACCATGCAGTATTACTTGAAAGGGTCTGCGTTGGCTCACCCAACCTCACCGAACCTCTCAGCCCCAAGAGTGTCCACCCTTATGTCTCAATCAGCTGTGGGTCCAAATATGGTCAATCCAGGTTGCATCACAGCCCCTGAACGAATTTTGTAAGAATTTCTCTCTCTTTCACTGTCTTTGTTTCACGGGTTTTGAAAAGTAATTTATTTTTATAATGGGGTTTAGCTGCTTTTCACGGCTGTGTTTATGCCGCTTTACACCCCCTTGACTCACTTACAGAGAGATATCAATACATAGGTTTGAAGATTCTTCCTAGTCAGATATATTCTTGTGCGGTGAATAGGGGGTGTTGAGTCCAGTTCACTGAAAAAGGAATAGGTCTTGTCTCTTACATATTGGGTTTATGGAACGGTATCGGAGCTAATTTGAAACCCTTGTTTTATGCATCACCCCACCTCACCTTTCCCGTTCAGCAGCCATAGTGTGTTTCCTAAACGTGGGACTCTGTTCTGTTTTGCAATTCAGTTCAAGTGTAGCGGTTTTTACATTCCCTCTAGAAGTCATATCTTATGATAAGTGTCTTTTTCTGTGTGACTTATTTCACTTAGAATCGTCGTACCTAAATCCACTCATCGTGCTGCTACTAGCCTTATGACGTTGATTTCATGGCTGAGTGATATTCCATTGTACATGAGGACCACAACTTCTTTATCCATTTTTCTCTTTCCTAGGATATTTAAGGTGTAATGAAGTGGGGGTTCTTGTCCACAGAGCAGCCCTAAACTTTGGGGTGCCTGTGTCTTGCTGATTTTTAGTTTTCCCAATTTATACGGCCATGAGTGGAAGTGCCCTATGCTCTCCAAGCTGTGTTTTTTAGATGTTTCAGAACACACCGTACACTTCTCCGGAGTGGCTGTTGGCAATTTACATCCCACCCATCAGCGTAGCAAGGCTCCCATTTCTCCATGGCCGGTCCTGCATTTCTGGTTTGGACACTTTTTTCCGCATGGCCCTTTTGCCCGCTGGGAAGCGAGACTTCTTTGGAGCGCTGATTGGCCTTTCCAGGTTGCTTGGTTGGCCAAAAAGGGCGTATGTGTTTTTTCCTGAATATATTCAGGAAAAAACGCATACGCCCTTTTTGGCCAAGGGCATCATTGTCCACGTTTTGCCGCTTTTCATGTGCTTTCAAGGCGATTCGAATCTACCTCCTGAAATCTGTTTCCTGCAATTCTGCCTTGCTTTCAAAGCCTCTTCGTTGCCTTCCCTTAATATATTTGTGGACGAGAGGTATCATTTAAAACTCTGCAGGTTTGTGAATTGCAGTGCCCCTGAGCTCCATTTTTCAACTCGCTTTTTTGGGAGCTGGCCGCAAAAGCGCAGGATTGCTTCAGGCCCTCTTCTGGTTCTGGGGGGCAGGCTGAGCTTGTGCTTAATTCTTCTTCCTGATGGGAAAATAGAGTGACCTGTGCCTGTCCCAACACCTAGAGCTAGTCTCTCATTGGTTCCCCCTCTTCCCGTTCATCCTCAGGACAAATTGCAACCTGTACGGAACAGGAGGTTAAAGGTGCTGATTCTCCAAGGAGGGAGATGGCTAGTAAATCGGCTGGAATGGCGAACCCGAGCAAAGGAGATGAGAAATGAGGTGCGTTTTAGAAACCTTTCCCGATCACACCGTGTACCATCTTCTGGGTTTCTCATGCCTGTTTTCAACGTAGGAAGATGCCCTTGAACCTGGAGATTTGGGACCCATGGGATGGGTACCATGCAGTATTACTTGAAAGGGTCTGCGTTGGCTCACCCAACCTCACCGAACCTCTCAGCCCCAAGAGTGTCCACCCTTATGTCTCAATCAGCTGTGGGTCTAGATATGGTCAATCCAGGTTGCATCACAGCCCCTGAACGAATTTTGTAAGAATTTCTCTCTCTTTCACTGTCTTTGTTTCACGGGTTTTGAAAAGTAATTTATTTTTATAATGGGGTTTAGCTGCTTTTCACGGCTGGGTTTATGCCGCTTTACACCCCCTTGACTCACTTACAGAGAGATATCAATACATAGGTTTGAAGATTCTTCCTAGTCAGATATATTCTTGTGCGGTGAATAGGGGGTGTTGAGTCCAGTTCACTGAAAAAGGAATAGGTCTTGTCTCTTACATATTGGGTTTATGGAACGGTATCGGAGCTAATTTGAAACCCTTGTTTTATGCATCACCCCACCTCACCTTTCCCGTTCAGCAGCCATAGTGTGTTTCCTAAACGTGGGACTCTGTTCTGTTTTGCAATTCAGTTCAAGTGTAGCGGTTTTTACATTCCCTCTAGAAGTCATATCTTATGATAAGTGTCTTTTTCTGTGTGACTTATTTCACTTAGAATCGTCGTACCTAAATCCACTCATCGTGCTGCTACTAGCCTTATGACGTTGATTTCATGGCTGAGTGATATTCCATTGTACATGAGGACCACAACTTCTTTATCCATTTTTCTCTTTCCTAGGATATTTAAGGTGTAATGAAGTGGGGGTTCTTGTCCACAGAGCAGCCCTAAACTTTGGGGTGCCTGTGTCTTGCTGATTTTTAGTTTTCCCAATTTATACGGCCATGAGTGGAAGTGCCCTATGCTCTCCAAGCTGTGTTTTTTAGATGTTTCAGAACACACCGTACACTTCTCCGGAGTGGCTGTTGGCAATTTACATCCCACCCATCAGCGTAGCAAGGCTCCCATTTCTCCATGGCCGGTCCTGCATTTCTGGTTTGGACACTTTTTTCCGCATGGCCCTTTTGCCCGCTGGGAAGCGAGACTTCTTTGGAGCGCTGATTGGCCTTTCCAGGTTGCTTGGTTGGCCAAAAAGGGCGTATGCGTTTTTTCCTGAATATATTCAGGAAAAAACGCATACGCCCTTTTTGGCCAAGGGCATCATTGTCCACGTTTTGCCGCTTTTCATGTGCTTTCAAGGCGATTCGAATCTACCTCCTGAAATCTGTTTCCTGCAATTCTGCCTTGCTTTCAAAGCCTCTTCGTTGCCTTCCCTTAATATATTTGTGGACGAGAGGTATCATTTAAAACTCTGCAGGTTTGTGAATTGCAGTGCCCCTGAGCTCCATTTTTCAACTCGCTTTTTTGGGAGCTGGCCGCAAAAGCGCAGGATTGCTTCAGGCCCTCTTCTGGTTCTGGGGGGCAGGCTGAGCTTGTGCTTAATTCTTCTTCCTGATGGGAAAATAGAGTGACCTGTGCCTGTCCCAACACCTAGAGCTAGTCTCTCATTGGTTCCCCCTCTTCCCGTTCATCCTCAGGACAAATTGCAACCTGTACGGAACAGGAGGTTAAAGGTGCTGATTCTCCAAGGAGGGAGATGGCTAGTAAATCGGCTGGAATGGCGAACCCGAGCAAAGGAGATGAGAAATGAGGTGCGTTTTAGAAACCTTTCCCGATCACACCGTGTACCATCTTCTGGGTTTCTCATGCCTGTTTTCAACGTAGGAAGATGCCCTTGAACCTGGAGATTTGGGACCCATGGGATGGGTACCATGCAGTATTACTTGAAAGGGTCTGCGTTGGCTCACCCAACCTCACCGAACCTCTCAGCCCCAAGAGTGTCCACCCTTATGTCTCAATCAGCTGTGGGTCTAGATATGGTCAATCCAGGTTGCATCACAGCCCCTGAACGAATTTTGTAAGAATTTCTCTCTCTTTCACTGTCTTTGTTTCACGGGTTTTGAAAAGTAATTTATTTTTATAATGGGGTTTAGCTGCTTTTCACGGCTGTGTTTATGCCGCTTTACACCCCCTTGACTCACTTACAGAGAGATATCAATACATAGGTTTGAAGATTCTTCCTAGTCAGATATATTCTTGTGCGGTGAATAGGGGGTGTTGAGTCCAGTTCACTGAAAAAGGAATAGGTCTTGTCTCTTACATATTGGGTTTATGGAACGGTATCGGAGCTAATTTGAAACCCTTGTTTTATGCATCACCCCACCTCACCTTTCCCGTTCAGCAGCCATAGTGTGTTTCCTAAACGTGGGACTCTGTTCTGTTTTGCAATTCAGTTCAAGTGTAGCGGTTTTTACATTCCCTCTAGAAGTCATATCTTATGATAAGTGTCTTTTTCTGTGTGACTTATTTCACTTAGAATCGTCGTACCTAAATCCACTCATCGTGCTGCTACTAGCCTTATGACGTTGATTTCATGGCTGAGTGATATTCCATTGTACATGAGGACCACAACTTCTTTATCCATTTTTCTCTTTCCTAGGATATTTAAGTTGTAATGAAGTGGGGGTTCTTGTCCACAGAGCAGCCCTAAACTTTGGGGTGCCTGTGTCTTGCTGATTTTTAGTTTTCCCAATTTATACGGCCATGAGTGGAAGTGCCCTATGCTCTCCAAGCTGTGTTTTTTAGATGT
This sequence comes from Balaenoptera acutorostrata, assembly GCF_949987535.1. Classification (NCBI taxonomy): domain Eukaryota; kingdom Metazoa; phylum Chordata; class Mammalia; order Artiodactyla; family Balaenopteridae; genus Balaenoptera; species Balaenoptera acutorostrata. The sequence goes on along the minus strand of NW_026646373.1, from coordinate 101,349 downwards.
TTCAGAACACACCGTACACTTCTCCGGAGTGGCTGTTGGCAATTTACATCCCACCCATCAGCGTAGCAAGGCTCCCATTTCTCCATGGCCGGTCCTGCATTTCTGGTTTGGACACTTTTTTCCGCATGGCCCTTTTGCCCGCTGGGAAGCGAGACTTCTTTGGAGCGCTGATTGGCCTTTCCAGGTTGCTTGGTTGGCCAAAAAGGGCGTATGCGTTTTTTCCTGAATATATTCAGGAAAAAACGCATACGCCCTTTTTGGCCAAGGGCATCATTGTCCACGTTTTGCCGCTTTTCATGTGCTTTCAAGGCGATTCGAATCTACCTCCTGAAATCTGTTTCCTGCAATTCTGCCTTGCTTTCAAAGCCTCTTCGTTGCCTTCCCTTAATATATTTGTGGACGAGAGGTATCATTTAAAACTCTGCAGGTTTGTGAATTGCAGTGCCCCTGAGCTCCATTTTTCAACTCGCTTTTTTGGGAGCTGGCCGCAAAAGCGCAGGATTGCTTCAGGCCCTCTTCTGGTTCTGGGGGGCAGGCTGAGCTTGTGCTTAATTCTTCTTCCTGATGGGAAAATAGAGTGACCTGTGCCTGTCCCAACACCTAGAGCTAGTCTCTCATTGGTTCCCCCTCTTCCCGTTCATCCTCAGGACAAATTGCAACCTGTACGGAACAGGAGGTTAAAGGTGCTGATTCTCCAAGGAGGGAGATGGCTAGTAAATCGGCTGGAATGGCGAACCCGAGCAAAGGAGATGAGAAATGAGGTGCGTTTTAGAAACCTTTCCCGATCACACGGTGTACCATCTTCTGGGTTTCTCATGCCTGTTTTCGACGTAGGAAGATGCCCTTGAACCTGGAGATTTGGGACCCATGGGATGGGTACCATGCAGTATTACTTGAAAGGGTCTGCGTTGGCTCACCCAACCTCACCGAACCTCTCAGCCCCAAGAGTGTCCACCCTTATGTCTCAATCAGCTGTGGGTCCAAATATGGTCAATCCAGGTTGCATCACAGCCCCTGAACGAATTTTGTAAGAATTTCTCTCTCTTTCACTGTCTTTGTTTCACGGGTTTTGAAAAGTAATTTATTTTTATAATGGGGTTTAGCTGCTTTTCACGGCTGTGTTTATGCCGCTTTACACCCCCTTGACTCACTTACAGAGAGATATCAATACATAGGTTTGAAGATTCTTCCTAGTCAGATATATTCTTGTGCGGTGAATAGGGGGTGTTGAGTCCAGTTCACTGAAAAAGGAATAGGTCTTGTCTCTTACATATTGGGTTTATGGAACGGTATCGGAGCTAATTTGAAACCCTTGTTTTATGCATCACCCCACCTCACCTTTCCCGTTCAGCAGCCATAGTGTGTTTCCTAAACGTGGGACTCTGTTCTGTTTTGCAATTCAGTTCAAGTGTAGCGGTTTTTACATTCCCTCTAGAAGTCATATCTTATGATAAGTGTCTTTTTCTGTGTGACTTATTTCACTTAGAATCGTCGTACCTAAATCCACTCATCGTGCTGCTACTAGCCTTATGACGTTGATTTCATGGCTGAGTGATATTCCATTGTACATGAGGACCACAACTTCTTTATCCATTTTTCTCTTTCCTAGGATATTTAAGGTGTAATGAAGTGGGGGTTCTTGTCCACAGAGCAGCCCTAAACTTTGGGGTGCCTGTGTCTTGCTGATTTTTAGTTTTCCCAATTTATACGGCCATGAGTGGAAGTGCCCTATGCTCTCCAAGCTGTGTTTTTTAGATGTTTCAGAACACACCGTACACTTCTCCGGAGTGGCTGTTGGCAATTTACATCCCACCCATCAGCGTAGCAAGGCTCCCATTTCTCCATGGCCGGTCCTGCATTTCTGGTTTGGACACTTTTTTCCGCATGGCCCTTTTGCCCGCTGGGAAGCGAGACTTCTTTGGAGCGCTGATTGGCCTTTCCAGGTTGCTTGGTTGGCCAAAAAGGGCGTATGTGTTTTTTCCTGAATATATTCAGGAAAAAACGCATACGCCCTTTTTGGCCAAGGGCATCATTGTCCACGTTTTGCCGCTTTTCATGTGCTTTCAAGGCGATTCGAATCTACCTCCTGAAATCTGTTTCCTGCAATTCTGCCTTGCTTTCAAAGCCTCTTCGTTGCCTTCCCTTAATATATTTGTGGACGAGAGGTATCATTTAAAACTCTGCAGGTTTGTGAATTGCAGTGCCCCTGAGCTCCATTTTTCAACTCGCTTTTTTGGGAGCTGGCCGCAAAAGCGCAGGATTGCTTCAGGCCCTCTTCTGGTTCTGGGGGGCAGGCTGAGCTTGTGCTTAATTCTTCTTCCTGATGGGAAAATAGAGTGACCTGTGCCTGTCCCAACACCTAGAGCTAGTCTCTCATTGGTTCCCCCTCTTCCCGTTCATCCTCAGGACAAATTGCAACCTGTACGGAACAGGAGGTTAAAGGTGCTGATTCTCCAAGGAGGGAGATGGCTAGTAAATCGGCTGGAATGGCGAACCCGAGCAAAGGAGATGAGAAATGAGGTGCGTTTTAGAAACCTTTCCCGATCACACCGTGTACCATCTTCTGGGTTTCTCATGCCTGTTTTCAACGTAGGAAGATGCCCTTGAACCTGGAGATTTGGGACCCATGGGATGGGTACCATGCAGTATTACTTGAAAGGGTCTGCGTTGGCTCACCCAACCTCACCGAACCTCTCAGCCCCAAGAGTGTCCACCCTTATGTCTCAATCAGCTGTGGGTCTAGATATGGTCAATCCAGGTTGCATCACAGCCCCTGAACGAATTTTGTAAGAATTTCTCTCTCTTTCACTGTCTTTGTTTCACGGGTTTTGAAAAGTAATTTATTTTTATAATGGGGTTTAGCTGCTTTTCACGGCTGGGTTTATGCCGCTTTACACCCCCTTGACTCACTTACAGAGAGATATCAATACATAGGTTTGAAGATTCTTCCTAGTCAGATATATTCTTGTGCGGTGAATAGGGGGTGTTGAGTCCAGTTCACTGAAAAAGGAATAGGTCTTGTCTCTTACATATTGGGTTTATGGAACGGTATCGGAGCTAATTTGAAACCCTTGTTTTATGCATCACCCCACCTCACCTTTCCCGTTCAGCAGCCATAGTGTGTTTCCTAAACGTGGGACTCTGTTCTGTTTTGCAATTCAGTTCAAGTGTAGCGGTTTTTACATTCCCTCTAGAAGTCATATCTTATGATAAGTGTCTTTTTCTGTGTGACTTATTTCACTTAGAATCGTCGTACCTAAATCCACTCATCGTGCTGCTACTAGCCTTATGACGTTGATTTCATGGCTGAGTGATATTCCATTGTACATGAGGACCACAACTTCTTTATCCATTTTTCTCTTTCCTAGGATATTTAAGGTGTAATGAAGTGGGGGTTCTTGTCCACAGAGCAGCCCTAAACTTTGGGGTGCCTGTGTCTTGCTGATTTTTAGTTTTCCCAATTTATACGGCCATGAGTGGAAGTGCCCTATGCTCTCCAAGCTGTGTTTTTTAGATGTTTCAGAACACACCGTACACTTCTCCGGAGTGGCTGTTGGCAATTTACATCCCACCCATCAGCGTAGCAAGGCTCCCATTTCTCCATGGCCGGTCCTGCATTTCTGGTTTGGACACTTTTTTCCGCATGGCCCTTTTGCCCGCTGGGAAGCGAGACTTCTTTGGAGCGCTGATTGGCCTTTCCAGGTTGCTTGGTTGGCCAAAAAGGGCGTATGCGTTTTTTCCTGAATATATTCAGGAAAAAACGCATACGCCCTTTTTGGCCAAGGGCATCATTGTCCACGTTTTGCCGCTTTTCATGTGCTTTCAAGGCGATTCGAATCTACCTCCTGAAATCTGTTTCCTGCAATTCTGCCTTGCTTTCAAAGCCTCTTCGTTGCCTTCCCTTAATATATTTGTGGACGAGAGGTATCATTTAAAACTCTGCAGGTTTGTGAATTGCAGTGCCCCTGAGCTCCATTTTTCAACTCGCTTTTTTGGGAGCTGGCCGCAAAAGCGCAGGATTGCTTCAGGCCCTCTTCTGGTTCTGGGGGGCAGGCTGAGCTTGTGCTTAATTCTTCTTCCTGATGGGAAAATAGAGTGACCTGTGCCTGTCCCAACACCTAGAGCTAGTCTCTCATTGGTTCCCCCTCTTCCCGTTCATCCTCAGGACAAATTGCAACCTGTACGGAACAGGAGGTTAAAGGTGCTGATTCTCCAAGGAGGGAGATGGCTAGTAAATCGGCTGGAATGGCGAACCCGAGCAAAGGAGATGAGAAATGAGGTGCGTTTTAGAAACCTTTCCCGATCACACGGTGTACCATCTTCTGGGTTTCTCATGCCTGTTTTCGACGTAGGAAGATGCCCTTGAACCTGGAGATTTGGGACCCATGGGATGGGTACCATGCAGTACTACTTGAAAGGGTCTGCGTTGGCTCACCCAACCTCACCGAACCTCTCAGCCCCAAGAGTGTCCACCCTTATGTCTCAATCAGCTGTGGGTCTAGATATGGTCAATCCAGGTTGCATCACAGCCCCTGAACGAATTTTGTAAGAATTTCTCTCTCTTTCACTGTCTTTGTTTCACGGGTTTTGAAAAGTAATTTATTTTTATAATGGGGTTTAGCTGCTTTTCACGGCTGTGTTTATGCCGCTTTACACCCCCTTGACTCACTTACAGAGAGATATCAATACATAGGTTTGAAGATTCTTCCTAGTCAGATATGTTCTTGTGCGGTGAATAGGGGGTGTTGAGTCCAGTTCACTGAAAAAGGAATAGGTCTTGTCTCTTACATATTGGGTTTATGGAACGGTATCGGAGCTAATTTGAAACCCTTGTTTTATGCATCACCCCACCTCACCTTTCCCGTTCAGCAGCCATAGTGTGTTTCCTAAACGTGGGACTCTGTTCTGTTTTGCAATTCAGTTCAAGTGTAGCGGTTTTTACATTCCCTCTAGAAGTGATATCTTAGGATAAGTGTCTTTTTCTGTGTGACTTATTTCACTTAGAATCGTCGTACCTAAATCCACTCATCGTGCTGCTACTAGCCTTATGACGTTGATTTCATGGCTGAGTGATATTCCATTGTACATGAGGACCACAACTTCTTTATCCATTTTTCTCTTTCCTAGGATATTTAAGGTGTAATGAAGTGGGGGTTCTTGTCCGCAGAGCAGCCCTAAACTTTGGGGTGCCTGTGTCTTGCTGATTTTTAGTTTTCCCAATTTATACGGCCATGAGTAGAAGTGCCCTATGCTCTCCAAGCTGTGTTTTTTAGATGTTTCAGAACACACCGTACACTTCTCCGGAGTGGCTGTTGGCAATTTACATCCCACCCATCAGCGTAGCAAGGCTCCCATTTCTCCATGGCCGGTCCTGCATTTCTGGTTTGGACACTTTTTTCCGCATGGCCCTTTTGCCCGCTGGGAAGCGAGACTTCTTTGGAGCGCTGATTGGCCTTTCCAGGTTGCTTGGTTGGCCAAAAAGGGCGTATGCGTTTTTTCCTGAATATATTCAGGAAAAAACGCATACGCCCTTTTTGGCCAAGGGCATCATTGTCCACGTTTTGCCGCTTTTCATGTGCTTTCAAGGCGATTCGAATCTACCTCCTGAAATCTGTTTCCTGCAATTCTGCCTTGCTTTCAAAGCCTCTTCGTTGCCTTCCCTTAATATATTTGTGGACGAGAGGTATCATTTAAAACTCTGCAGGTTTGTGAATTGCAGTGCCCCTGAGCTCCATTTTTCAACTCGCTTTTTTGGGAGCTGGCCGCAAAAGCGCAGGATTGCTTCAGGCCCTCTTCTGGTTCTGGGGGGCAGGCTGAGCTTGTGCTTAATTCTTCTTCCTGATGGGAAAATAGAGTGACCTGTGCCTGTCCCAACACCTAGAGCTAGTCTCTCATTGGTTCCCCCTCTTCCCGTTCATCCTCAGGACAAATTGCAACCTGTACGGAACAGGAGGTTAAAGGTGCTGATTCTCCAAGGAGGGAGATGGCTAGTAAATCGGCTGGAATGGCGAACCCGAGCAAAGGAGATGAGAAATGAGGTGCGTTTTAGAAACCTTTCCCGATCACACGGTGTACCATCTTCTGGGTTTCTCATGCCTGTTTTCGACGTAGGAAGATGCCCTTGAACCTGGAGATTTGGGACCCATGGGATGGGTACCATGCAGTATTACTTGAAAGGGTCTGCGTTGGCTCACCCAACCTCACCGAACCTCTCAGCCCCAAGAGTGTCCACCCTTATGTCTCAATCAGCTGTGGGTCTAGATATGGTCAATCCAGGTTGCATCACAGCCCCTGAACGAATTTTGTAAGAATTTCTCTCTCTTTCACTGTCTTTGTTTCACGGGTTTTGAAAAGTAATTTAGTTTTATAATGGGGTTTAGCTGCTTTTCACGGCTGTGTTTATGCCGCTTTACACCCCCTTGACTCACTTACAGAGAGATATCAATACATAGGTTTGAAGATTCTTACTAGTCAGATATATTCTTGTGCGGTGAATAGGGGGTGTTGAGTCCAGTTCACTGAAAAAGGAATAGGTCTTGTCTCTTACATATTGGGTTTATGGAACGGTATCTGAGCTAATTTGAAACCCTTGTTTTATGCATCACCCCACCTCACCTTTCCCGTTCAGCAGCCATAGTGTGTTTCCTAAACGTGGGACTCTGTTCTGTTTTGCAATTCAGTTCAAGTGTAGCGGTTTTTACATTCCCTCTAGAAGTGATATCTTATGATAAGTGTCTTTTTCTGTGTGACTTATTTCACTTAGAATCGTCGTACCTAAATCCACTCATCGTGCTGCTACTAGCCTTATGACGTTGATTTCATGGCTGAGTGATATTCCATTGTACATGAGGACCACAACTTCTTTATCCATTTTTCTCTTTCCTAGGATATTTAAGGTGTAATGAAGTGGGGGTTCTTGTCCACAGAGCAGCCCTAAACTTTGGGGTGCCTGTGTCTTGCTGATTTTTAGTTTTCCCAATTTATACGGCCATGAGTGGAAGTGCCCTATGCTCTCCAAGCTGTGTTTTTTAGATGTTTCAGAACACACCGTACACTTCTCCGGAGTGGCTGTTGGCAATTTACATCCCACCCATCAGCGTAGCAAGGCTCCCATTTCTCCATGGCCGGTCCTGCATTTCTGGTTTGGACACTTTTTTCCGCATGGCCCTTTTGCCCGCTGGGAAGCGAGACTTCTTTGGAGCGCTGATTGGCCTTTCCAGGTTGCTTGGTTGGCCAAAAAGGGCGTATGCGTTTTTTCCTGAATATATTCAGGAAAAAACGCATACGCCCTTTTTGGCCAAGGGCATCATTGTCCACGTTTTGCCGCTTTTCATGTGCTTTCAAGGCGATTCGAATCTACCTCCTGAAATCTGTTTCCTGCAATTCTGCCTTGCTTTCAAAGCCTCTTCGTTGCCTTCCCTTAATATATTTGTGGACGAGAGGTATCATTTAAAACTCTGCAGGTTTGTGAATTGCAGTGCCCCTGAGCTCCATTTTTCAACTCGCTTTTTTGGGAGCTGGCCGCAAAAGCGCAGGATTGCTTCAGGCCCTCTTCTGGTTCTGGGGGGCAGGCTGAGCTTGTGCTTAATTCTTCTTCCTGATGGGAAAATAGAGTGACCTGTGCCTGTCCCAACACCTAGAGCTAGTCTCTCATTGGTTCCCCCTCTTCCCGTTCATCCTCAGGACAAATTGCAACCTGTACGGAACAGGAGGTTAAAGGTGCTGATTCTCCAAGGAGGGAGATGGCTAGTAAATCGGCTGGAATGGCGAACCCGAGCAAAGGAGATGAGAAATGAGGTGCGTTTTAGAAACCTTTCCCGATCACACGGTGTACCATCTTCTGGGTTTCTCATGCCTGTTTTCGACGTAGGAAGATGCCCTTGAACCTGGAGATTTGGGACCCATGGGATGGGTACCATGCAGTATTACTTGAAAGGGTCTGCGTTGGCTCACCCAACCTCACCGAACCTCTCAGCCCCAAGAGTGTCCACCCTTATGTCTCAATCAGCTGTGGGTCCAAATATGGTCAATCCAGGTTGCATCACAGCCCCTGAACGAATTTTGTAAGAATTTCTCTCTCTTTCACTGTCTTTGTTTCACGGGTTTTGAAAAGTAATTTATTTTTATAATGGGGTTTAGCTGCTTTTCACGGCTGTGTTTATGCCGCTTTACACCCCCTTGACTCACTTACAGAGAGATATCAATACATAGGTTTGAAGATTCTTACTAGTCAGATATATTCTTGTGCGGTGAATAGGGGGTGTTGAGTCCAGTTCACTGAAAAAGGAATAGGTCTTGTCTCTTACATATTGGGTTTATGGAACGGTATCGGAGCTAATTTGAAACCCTTGTTTTATGCATCACCCCACCTCACCTTTCCCGTTCAGCAGCCATAGTGTGTTTCCTAAACGTGGGACTCTGTTCTGTTTTGCAATTCAGTTCAAGTGTAGCGGTTTTTACATTCCCTCTAGAAGTGATATCTTATGATAAGTGTCTTTTTCTGTGTGACTTATTTCACTTAGAATCGTCGTACCTAAATCCACTCATCGTGCTGCTACTAGCCTTATGACGTTGATTTCATGGCTGAGTGATATTCCATTGTACATGAGGACCACAACTTCTTTATCCATTTTTCTCTTTCCTAGGATATTTAAGGTGTAATGAAGTGGGGGTTCTTGTCCACAGAGCAGCCCTAAACTTTGGGGTGCCTGTGTCTTGCTGATTTTTAGTTTTCCCAATTTATACGGCCATGAGTGGAAGTGCCCTATGCTCTCCAAGCTGTGTTTTTTAGATGTTTCAGAACACACCGTACACTTCTCCGGAGTGGCTGTTGGCAATTTACATCCCACCCATCAGCGTAGCAAGGCTCCCATTTCTCCATGGCCGGTCCTGCATTTCTGGTTTGGACACTTTTTTCCGCATGGCCCTTTTGCCCGCTGGGAAGCGAGACTTCTTTGGAGCGCTGATTGGCCTTTCCAGGTTGCTTGGTTGGCCAAAAAGGGCGTATGCGTTTTTTCCTGAATATATTCAGGAAAAAACGCATACGCCCTTTTTGGCCAAGGGCATCATTGTCCACGTTTTGCCGCTTTTCATGTGCTTTCAAGGCGATTCGAATCTACCTCCTGAAATCTGTTTCCTGCAATTCTGCCTTGCTTTCAAAGCCTCTTCGTTGCCTTCCCTTAATATATTTGTGGACGAGAGGTATCATTTAAAACTCTGCAGGTTTGTGAATTGCAGTGCCCCTGAGCTCCATTTTTCAACTCGCTTTTTTGGGAGCTGGCCGCAAAAGCGCAGGATTGCTTCAGGCCCTCTTCTGGTTCTGGGGGGCAGGCTGAGCTTGTGCTTAATTCTTCTTCCTGATGGGAAAATAGAGTGACCTGTGCCTGTCCCAACACCTAGAGCTAGTCTCTCATTGGTTCCCCCTCTTCCCGTTCATCCTCAGGACAAATTGCAACCTGTACGGAACAGGAGGTTAAAGGTGCTGATTCTCCAAGGAGGGAGATGGCTAGTAAATCGGCTGGAATGGCGAACCCGAGCAAAGGAGATGAGAAATGAGGTGCGTTTTAGAAACCTTTCCCGATCACACGGTGTACCATCTTCTGGGTTTCTCATGCCTGTTTTCGACGTAGGAAGATGCCCTTGAACCTGGAGATTTGGGACCCATGGGATGGGTACCATGCAGTATTACTTGAAAGGGTCTGCGTTGGCTCACCCAACCTCACCGAACCTCTCAGCCCCAAGAGTGTCCACCCTTATGTCTCAATCAGCTGTGGGTCTAGATATGGTCAATCCAGGTTGCATCACAGCCCCTGAACGAATTTTGTAAGAATTTCTCTCTCTTTCACTGTCTTTGTTTCACGGGTTTTGAAAAGTAATTTAGTTTTATAATGGGGTTTAGCTGCTTTTCACGGCTGTGTTTATGCCGCTTTACACCCCCTTGACTCACTTACAGAGAGATATCAATACATAGGTTTGAAGATTCTTACTAGTCAGATATATTCTTGTGCGGTGAATAGGGGGTGTTGAGTCCAGTTCACTGAAAAAGGAATAGGTCTTGTCTCTTACATATTGGGTTTATGGAACGGTATCGGAGCTAATTTGAAACCCTTGTTTTATGCATCACCCCACCTCACCTTTCCCGTTCAGCAGCCATAGTGTGTTTCCTAAACGTGGGACTCTGTTCTGTTTTGCAATTCAGTTAAAGTGTAGCGGTTTTTACATTCCCTCTAGAAGTGATATCTTATGATAAGTGTCTTTTTCTGTGTGACTTATTTCACTTAGAATCGTCGTACCTAAATCCACTCATCGTGCTGCTACTAGCCTTATGACGTTGATTTCATGGCTGAGTGATATTCCATTGTACATGAGGACCACAACTTCTTTATCCATTTTTCTCTTTCCTAGGATATTTAAGGTGTAATGAAGTGGGGGTTCTTGTCCACAGAGCAGCCCTAAACTTTGGGGTGCCTGTGTCTTGCTGATTTTTAGTTTTCCCAATTTATACGGCCATGAGTGGAAGTGCCCTATGCTCTCCAAGCTGTGTTTTTTAGATGTTTCAGAACACACCGTACACTTCTCCGGAGTGGCTGTTGGCAATTTACATCCCACCCATCAGCGTAGCAAGGCTCCCATTTCTCCATGGCCGGTCCTGCATTTCTGGTTTGGACACTTTTTTCCGCATGGCCCTTTTGCCCGCTGGGAAGCGAGACTTCTTTGGAGCGCTGATTGGCCTTTCCAGGTTGCTTGGTTGGCCAAAAAGGGCGTATGCGTTTTTTCCTGAATATATTCAGGAAAAAACGCATACGCCCTTTTTGGCCAAGGGCATCATTGTCCACGTTTTGCCGCTTTTCATGTGCTTTCAAGGCGATTCGAATCTACCTCCTGAAATCTGTTTCCTGCAATTCTGCCTTGCTTTCAAAGCCTCTTCGTTGCCTTCCCTTAATATATTTGTGGACGAGAGGTATCATTTAAAACTCTGCAGGTTTGTGAATTGCAGTGCCCCTGAGCTCCATTTTTCAACTCGCTTTTTTGGGAGCTGGCCGCAAAAGCGCAGGATTGCTTCAGGCCCTCTTCTGGTTCTGGGGGGCAGGCTGAGCTTGTGCTTAATTCTTCTTCCTGATGGGAAAATAGAGTGACCTGTGCCTGTCCCAACACCTAGAGCTAGTCTCTCATTGGTTCCCCCTCTTCCCGTTCATCCTCAGGACAAATTGCAACCTGTACGGAACAGGAGGTTAAAGGTGCTGATTCTCCAAGGAGGGAGATGGCTAGTAAATCGGCTGGAATGGCGAACCCGAGCAAAGGAGATGAGAAATGAGGTGCGTTTTAGAAACCTTTCCCGATCACACGGTGTACCATCTTCTGGGTTTCTCATGCCTGTTTTCGACGTAGGAAGATGCCCTTGAACCTGGAGATTTGGGACCCATGGGATGGGTACCATGCAGTATTACTTGAAAGGGTCTGCGTTGGCTCACCCAACCTCACCGAACCTCTCAGCCCCAAGAGTGTCCACCCTTATGTCTCAATCAGCTGTGGGTCTAGATATGGTCAATCCAGGTTGCATCACAGCCCCTGAACGAATTTTGTAAGAATTTCTCTCTCTTTCACTGTCTTTGTTTCACGGGTTTTGAAAAGTAATTTATTTTTATAATGGGGTTTAGCTGCTTTTCACGGCTGTGTTTACGCCGCTTTACACCCCCTTGACTCACTTACAGAGAGATATCAATACATAGGTTTGAAGATTCTTCCTAGTCAGATATGTTCTTGTGCGGTGAATAGGGGGTGTTGAGTCCAGTTCACTGAAAAAGGAATAGGTCTTGTCTCTTACATATTGGGTTTATGGAACGGTATCGGAGCTAATTTGAAACCCTTGTTTTATGCATCACCCCACCTCACCTTTCCCGTTCAGCAGCCATAGTGTGTTTCCTAAACGTGGGACTCTGTTCTGTTTTGCAATTCAGTTCAAGTGTAGCGGTTTTTACATTCCCTCTAGAAGTGATATCTTATGATAAGTGTCTTTTTCTGTGTGACTTATTTCACTTAGAATCGTCGTACCTAAATCCACTCATCGTGCTGCTACTAGCCTTATGACGTTGATTTCATGGCTGAGTGATATTCCATTGTACATGAGGACCACAACTTCTTTATCCATTTTTCTCTTTCCTAGGATATTTAAGGTGTAATGAAGTGGGGGTTCTTGTCCGCAGAGCAGCCCTAAACTTTGGGGTGCCTGTGTCTTGCTGATTTTTAGTTTTCCCAATTTATACGGCCATGAGTAGAAGTGCCCTATGCTCTCCAAGCTGTGTTTTTTAGATGTTTCAGAACACACCGTACACTTCTCCGGAGTGGCTGTTGGCAATTTACATCCCACCCATCAGCGTAGCAAGGCTCCCATTTCTCCATGGCCGGTCCTGCATTTCTGGTTTGGACACTTTTTTCCGCATGGCCCTTTTGCCCGCTGGGAAGCGAGACTTCTTTGGAGCGCTGATTGGCCTTTCCAGGTTGCTTGGTTGGCCAAAAAGGGCGTATGCGTTTTTTCCTGAATATATTCAGGAAAAAACGCATACGCCCTTTTTGGCCAAGGGCATCATTGTCCACGTTTTGCCGCTTTTCATGTGCTTTCAAGGCGATTCGAATCTACCTCCTGAAATCTGTTTCCTGCAATTCTGCCTTGCTTTCAAAGCCTCTTCGTTGCCTTCCCTTAATATATTTGTGGACGAGAGGTATCATTTAAAACTCTGCAGGTTTGTGAATTGCAGTGCCCCTGAGCTCCATTTTTCAACTCGCTTTTTTGGGAGCTGGCCGCAAAAGCGCAGGATTGCTTCAGGCCCTCTTCTGGTTCTGGGGGGCAGGCTGAGCTTGTGCTTAATTCTTCTTCCTGATGGGAAAATAGAGTGACCTGTGCCTGTCCCAACACCTAGAGCTAGTCTCTCATTGGTTCCCCCTCTTCCCGTTCATCCTCAGGACAAATTGCAACCTGTACGGAACAGGAGGTTAAAGGTGCTGATTCTCCAAGGAGGGAGATGGCTAGTAAATCGGCTGGAATGGCGAACCCGAGCAAAGGAGATGAGAAATGAGGTGCGTTTTAGAAACCTTTCCCGATCACACGGTGTACCATCTTCTGGGTTTCTCATGCCTGTTTTCGACGTAGGAAGATGCCCTTGAACCTGGAGATTTGGGACCCATGGGATGGGTACCATGCAGTATTACTTGAAAGGGTCTGCGTTGGCTCACCCAACCTCACCGAACCTCTCAGCCCCAAGAGTGTCCACCCTTATGTCTCAATCAGCTGTGGGTCCAGATATGGTCAATCCAGGTTGCATCACAGCCCCTGAACGAATTTTGTAAGAATTTCTCTCTCTTTCACTGTCTTTGTTTCACGGGTTTTGAAAAGTAATTTATTTTTATAATGGGGTTTAGCTGCTTTTCACGGCTGTGTTTATGCCGCTTTACACCCCCTTGACTCACTTACAGAGAGATATCAATACATAGGTTTGAAGATTCTTACTAGTCAGATATATTCTTGTGCGGTGAATAGGGGGTGTTGAGTCCAGTTCACTGAAAAAGGAATAGGTCTTGTCTCTTACATATTGGGTTTATGGAACGGTATCGGAGCTAATTTGAAACCCTTGTTTTATGCATCACCCCACCTCACCTTTCCCGTTCAGCAGCCATAGTGTGTTTCCTAAACGTGGGACTCTGTTCTGTTTTGCAATTCAGTTCAAGTGTAGCGGTTTTTACATTCCCTCTAGAAGTGATATCTTAGGATAAGTGTCTTTTTCTGTGTGACTTATTTCACTTAGAATCGTCGTACCTAAATCCACTCATCGTGCTGCTACTAGCCTTATGACGTTGATTTCATGGCTGAGTGATATTCCATTGTACATGAGGACCACAACTTCTTTATCCATTTTTCTCTTTCCTAGGATATTTAAGGTGTAATGAAGTGGGGGTTCTTGTCCACAGAGCAGCCCTAAACTTTGGGGTGCCTGTGTCTTGCTGATTTTTAGTTTTCCCAATTTATACGGCCATGAGTGGAAGTGCCCTATGCTCTCCAAGCTGTGTTTTTTAGATGTTTCAGAACACACCGTACACTTCTCCGGAGTGGCTGTTGGCAATTTACATCCCACCCATCAGCGTAGCAAGGCTCCCATTTCTCCATGGCCGGTCCTGCATTTCTGGTTTGGACACTTTTTTCCGCATGGCCCTTTTGCCCGCTGGGAAGCGAGACTTCTTTGGAGCGCTGATTGGCCTTTCCAGGTTGCTTGGTTGGCCAAAAAGGGCGTATGCGTTTTTTCCTGAATATATTCAGGAAAAAACGCATACGCCCTTTTTGGCCAAGGGCATCATTGTCCACGTTTTGCCGCTTTTCATGTGCTTTCAAGGCGATTCGAATCTACCTCCTGAAATCTGTTTCCTGCAATTCTGCCTTGCTTTCAAAGCCTCTTCGTTGCCTTCCCTTAATATATTTGTGGACGAGAGGTATCATTTAAAACTCTGCAGGTTTGTGAATTGCAGTGCCCCTGAGCTCCATTTTTCAACTCGCTTTTTTGGGAGCTGGCCGCAAAAGCGCAGGATTGCTTCAGGCCCTCTTCTGGTTCTGGGGGGCAGGCTGAGCTTGTGCTTAATTCTTCTTCCTGATGGGAAAATAGAGTGACCTGTGCCTGTCCCAACACCTAGAGCTAGTCTCTCATTGGTTCCCCCTCTTCCCGTTCATCCTCAGGACAAATTGCAACCTGTACGGAACAGGAGGTTAAAGGTGCTGATTCTCCAAGGAGGGAGATGGCTAGTAAATCGGCTGGAATGGCGAACCCGAGCAAAGGAGATGAGAAATGAGGTGCGTTTTAGAAACCTTTCCCGATCACACCGTGTACCATCTTCTGGGTTTCTCATGCCTGTTTTCGACGTAGGAAGATGCCCTTGAACCTGGAGATTTGGGACCCATGGGATGGGTACCATGCAGTATTACTTGAAAGGGTCTGCGTTGGCTCACCCAACCTCACCGAACCTCTCAGCCCCAAGAGTGTCCACCCTTATGTCTCAATCAGCTGTGGGTCTAGATATGGTCAATCCAGGTTGCATCACAGCCCCTGAACGAATTTTGTAAGAATTTCTCTCTCTTTCACTGTCTTTGTTTCACGGGTTTTGAAAAGTAATTTATTTTTATAATGGGGTTTAGCTGCTTTTCACGGCTGTGTTTATGCCGCTTTACACCCCCTTGACTCACTTACAGAGAGATATCAATACATAGGTTTGAAGATTCTTCCTAGTCAGATATATTCTTGTGCGGTGAATAGGGGGTGTTGAGTCCAGTTCACTGAAAAAGGAATAGGTCTTGTCTCTTACATATTGGGTTTATGGAACGGTATCGGAGCTAATTTGAAACCCTTGTTTTATGCATCACCCCACCTCACCTTTCCCGTTCAGCAGCCATAGTGTGTTTCCTAAACGTGGGACTCTGTTCTGTTTTGCAATTCAGTTCAAGTGTAGCGGTTTTTACATTCCCTCTAGAAGTGATATCTTAGGATAAGTGTCTTTTTCTGTGTGACTTATTTCACTTAGAATCGTCGTACCTAAATCCACTCATCGTGCTGCTACTAGCCTTATGACGTTGATTTCATGGCTGAGTGATATTCCATTGTACATGAGGACCACAACTTCTTTATCCATTTTTCTCTTTCCTAGGATATTTAAGGTGTAATGAAGTGGGGGTTCTTGTCCACAGAGCAGCCCTAAACTTTGGGGTGCCTGTGTCTTGCTGATTTTTAGTTTTCCCAATTTATACGGCCATGAGTGGAAGTGCCCTATGCTCTCCAAGCTGTGTTTTTTAGATGTTTCAGAACACACCGTACACTTCTCCGGAGTGGCTGTTGGCAATTTACATCCCACCCATCAGCGTAGCAAGGCTCCCATTTCTCCATGGCCGGTCCTGCATTTCTGGTTTGGACACTTTTTTCCGCATGGCCCTTTTGCCCGCTGGGAAGCGAGACTTCTTTGGAGCGCTGATTGGCCTTTCCAGGTTGCTTGGTTGGCCAAAAAGGGCGTATGCGTTTTTTCCTGAATATATTCAGGAAAAAACGCATACGCCCTTTTTGGCCAAGGGCATCATTGTCCACGTTTTGCCGCTTTTCATGTGCTTTCAAGGCGATTCGAATCTACCTCCTGAAATCTGTTTCCTGCAATTCTGCCTTGCTTTCAAAGCCTCTTCGTTGCCTTCCCTTAATATATTTGTGGACGAGAGGTATCATTTAAAACTCTGCAGGTTTGTGAATTGCAGTGCCCCTGAGCTCCATTTTTCAACTCGCTTTTTTGGGAGCTGGCCGCAAAAGCGCAGGATTGCTTCAGGCCCTCTTCTGGTTCTGGGGGGCAGGCTGAGCTTGTGCTTAATTCTTCTTCCTGATGGGAAAATAGAGTGACCTGTGCCTGTCCCAACACCTAGAGCTAGTCTCTCATTGGTTCCCCCTCTTCCCGTTCATCCTCAGGACAAATTGCAACCTGTACGGAACAGGAGGTTAAAGGTGCTGATTCTCCAAGGAGGGAGATGGCTACTAAATCGGCTGGAATGGCGAACCCGAGCAAAGGAGATGAGAAATGAGGTGCGTTTTAGAAACCTTTCCCGATCACACGGTGTACCATCTTCTGGGTTTCTCATGCCTGTTTTCGACGTAGGAAGATGCCCTTGAACCTGGAGATTTGGGACCCATGGGATGGGTACCATGCAGTATTACTTGAAAGGGTCTGCGTTGGCTCACCCAACCTCACCGAACCTCTCAGCCCCAAGAGTGTCCACCCTTATGTCTCAATCAGCTGTGGGTCCAGATATGGTCAATCCAGGTTGCATCACAGCCCCTGAACGAATTTTGTAAGAATTTCTCTCTCTTTCACTGTCTTTGTTTCACGGATTTTGAAAAGTAATTTATTTTTATAATGGGGTTTAGCTGCTTTTCACGGCTCTGTTTATGCCGCTTTACACCCCCTTGACTCACTTACAGAGAGATATCAATACATAGGTTTGAAGATTCTTCCTAGTCAGATATATTCTTGTGCGGTGAATAGGGGGTGTTGAGTCCAGTTCACTGAAAAAGGAATAGGTCTTGTCTCTTACATATTGGGTTTATGGAACGGTATCGGAGCTAATTTGAAACCCTTGTTTTATGCATCACCCCACCTCACCTTTCCCGTTCAGCAGCCATAGTGTGTTTCCTAAACGTGGGACTCTGTTCTGTTTTGCAATTCAGTTCAAGTGTAGCGGTTTTTACATTCCCTCTAGAAGTGATATCTTAGGATAAGTGTCTTTTTCTGTGTGACTTATTTCACTTAGAATCGTCGTACCTAAATCCACTCATCGTGCTGCTACTAGCCTTATGACGTTGATTTCATGGCTGAGTGATATTCCATTGTACATGAGGACCACAACTTCTTTATCCATTTTTCTCTTTCCTAGGATATTTAAGGTGTAATGAAGTGGGGGTTCTTGTCCACAGAGCAGCCCTAAACTTTGGGGTGCCTGTGTCTTGCTGATTTTTAGTTTTCCCAATTTATACGGCCATGAGTGGAAGTGCCCTATGCTCTCCAAGCTGTGTTTTTTAGATGTTTCAGAACACACCGTACACTTCTCCGGAGTGGCTGTTGGCAATTTACATCCCACCCATCAGCGTAGCAAGGCTCCCATTTCTCCATGGCCGGTCCTGCATTTCTGGTTTGGACACTTTTTTCCGCATGGCCCTTTTGCCCGCTGGGAAGCGAGACTTCTTTGGAGCGCTGATTGGCCTTTCCAGGTTGCTTGGTTGGCCAAAAAGGGCGTATGCGTTTTTTCCTGAATATATTCAGGAAAAAACGCATACGCCCTTTTTGGCCAAGGGCATCATTGTCCACGTTTTGCCGCTTTTCATGTGCTTTCAAGGCGATTCGAATCTACCTCCTGAAATCTGTTTCCTGCAATTCTTCCTTGCTTTCAAAGCCTCTTCGTTGCCTTCCCTTAATATATTTGTGGACGAGAGGTATCATTTAAAACTCTGCAGGTTTGTGAATTGCAGTGCCCCTGAGCTCCATTTTTCAACTCGCTTTTTTGGGAGCTGGCCGCAAAAGCGCAGGATTGCTTCAGGCCCTCTTCTGGTTCTGGGGGGCAGGCTGAGCTTGTGCTTAATTCTTCTTCCTGATGGGAAAATAGAGTGACCTGTGCCTGTCCCAACACCTAGAGCTAGTCTCTCATTGGTTCCCCCTCTTCCCGTTCATCCTCAGGACAAATTGCAACCTGTACGGAACAGGAGGTTAAAGGTGCTGATTCTCCAAGGAGGGAGATGGCTAATAAATCGGCTGGAATGGCGAACCCGAGCAAAGGAGATGAGAAATGAGGTGCGTTTTAGAAACCTTTCCCGATCACACCGTGTACCATCTTCTGGGTTTCTCATGCCTGTTTTCGACGTAGGAAGATGCCCTTGAACCTGGAGATTTGGGACCCATGGGATGGGTACCATGCAGTATTACTTGAAAGGGTCTGCGTTGGCTCACCCAACCACACCGAACCTCTCAGCCCCAAGAGTGTCCACCCTTATGTCTCAATCAGCTGTGGGTCTAGATATGGTCAATCCAGGTTGCATCACAGCCCCTGAACGAATTTTGTAAGAATTTCTCTCTCTTTCACTGTCTTTGTTTCACGGGTTTTGAAAAGTAATTTATTTTTATAATGGGGTTTAGCTGCTTTTCACGGCTCTGTTTATGCCGCTTTACACCCCCTTGACTCACTTACAGAGAGATATCAATACATAGGTTTGAAGATTCTTCCTAGTCAGATATATTCTTGTGCGGTGAATAGGGGGTGTTGAGTCCAGTTCACTGAAAAAGGAATAGGTCTTGTCTCTTACATATTGGGTTTATGGAACGGTATCGGAGCTAATTTGAAACCCTTGTTTTATGCATCACCCCACCTCACCTTTCCCGTTCAGCAGCCATAGTGTGTTTCCTAAACGTGGGACTCTGTTCTGTTTTGCAATTCAGTTCAAGTGTAGCGGTTTTTACATTCCCTCTAGAAGTGATATCTTAGGATAAGTGTCTTTTTCTGTGTGACTTATTTCACTTAGAATCGTCGTACCTAAATCCACTCATCGTGCTGCTACTAGCCTTATGACGTTGATTTCATGGCTGAGTGATATTCCATTGTACATGAGGACCACAACTTCTTTATCCATTTTTCTCTTTCCTAGGATATTTAAGGTGTAATGAAGTGGGGGTTCTTGTCCACAGAGCAGCCCTAAACTTTGGGGTGCCTGTGTCTTGCTGATTTTTAGTTTTCCCAATTTATACGGCCATGAGTGGAAGTGCCCTATGCTCTCCAAGCTGTGTTTTTTAGATGTTTCAGAACACACCGTACACTTCTCCGGAGTGGCTGTTGGCAATTTACATCCCACCCATCAGCGTAGCAAGGCTCCCATTTCTCCATGGCCGGTCCTGCATTTCTGGTTTGGACACTTTTTTCCGCATGGCCCTTTTGCCCGCTGGGAAGCGAGACTTCTTTGGAGCGCTGATTGGCCTTTCCAGGTTGCTTGGTTGGCCAAAAAGGGCGTATGCGTTTTTTCCTGAATATATTCAGGAAAAAACGCATACGCCCTTTTTGGCCAAGGGCATCATTGTCCACGTTTTGCCGCTTTTCATGTGCTTTCAAGGCGATTCGAATCTACCTCCTGAAATCTGTTTCCTGCAATTCTGCCTTGCTTTCAAAGCCTCTTCGTTGCCTTCCCTTAATATCTTTGTGGACGAGAGGTATCATTTAAAACTCTGCAGGTTTGTGAATTGCAGTGCCCCTGAGCTCCATTTTTCAACTCGCTTTTTTGGGAGCTGGCCGCAAAAGCGCAGGATTGCTTCAGGCCCTCTTCTGGTTCTGGGGGGCAGGCTGAGCTTGTGCTTAATTCTTCTTCCTGATGGGAAAATAGAGTGACCTGTGCCTGTCCCAACACCTAGAGCTAGTCTCTCATTGGTTCCCCCTCTTCCCGTTCATCCTCAGGACAAATTGCAACCTGTACGGAACAGGAGGTTAAAGGTGCTGATTCTCCAAGGAGGGAGATGGCTAGTAAATCGGCTGGAATGGCGAACCCGAGCAAAGGAGATGAGAAATGAGGTGCGTTTTAGAAACCTTTCCCGATCACACCGTGTACCATCTTCTGGGTTTCTCATGCCTGTTTTCGACGTAGGAAGATGCCCTTGAACCTGGAGATTTGGGACCCATGGGATGGGTACCATGCAGTATTACTTGAAAGGGTCTGCGTTGGCTCACCCAACCACACCGAACCTCTCAGCCCCAAGAGTGTCCACCCTTATGTCTCAATCAGCTGTGGGTCTAGGTATGGTCAATCCAGGTTGCATCACAGCCCCTGAACGAATTTTGTAAGAATTTCTCTCTCTTTCACTGTCTTTGTTTCACGGGTTTTGAAAAGTAATTTATTTTTATAATGGGGTTTAGCTGCTTTTCACGGCTGTGTTTATGCCGCTTTACACCCCCTTGACTCACTTACAGAGAGATATCAATACATAGGTTTGAAGATTCTTCCTAGTCAGATATATTCTTGTGCGGTGAATAGGGGGTGTTGAGTCCAGTTCACTGAAAAAGGAATAGGTCTTGTCTCTTACATATTGGGTTTATGGAACGGTATCGGAGCTAATTTGAAACCCTTGTTTTATGCATCACCCCACCTCACCTTTCCCGTTCAGCAGCCATAGTGTGTTTCCTAAACGTGGGACTCTGTTCTGTTTTGCAATTCAGTTCAAGTGTAGCGGTTTTTACATTCCCTCTAGAAGTGATATCTTAGGATAAGTGTCTTTTTCTGTGTGACTTATTTCACTTAGAATCGTCGTACCTAAATCCACTCATCGTGCTGCTACTAGCCTTATGACGTTGATTTCATGGCTGAGTGATATTCCATTGTACATGAGGACCACAACTTCTTTATCCATTTTTCTCTTTCCTAGGATATTTAAGGTGTAATGAAGTGGGGGTTCTTGTCCACAGAGCAGCCCTAAACTTTGGGGTGCCTGTGTCTTGCTGATTTTTAGTTTTCCCAATTTATACGGCCATGAGTGGAAGTGCCCTATGCTCTCCAAGCTGTGTTTTTTAGATGTTTCAGAACACACCGTACACTTCTCCGGAGTGGCTGTTGGCAATTTACATCCCACCCATCAGCGTAGCAAGGCTCCCATTTCTCCATGGCCGGTCCTGCATTTCTGGTTTGGACACTTTTTTCCGCATGGCCCTTTTGCCCGCTGGGAAGCGAGACTTCTTTGGAGCGCTGATTGGCCTTTCCAGGTTGCTTGGTTGGCCAAAAAGGGCGTATGCGTTTTTTCCTGAATATATTCAGGAAAAAACGCATACGCCCTTTTTGGCCAAGGGCATCATTGTCCACGTTTTGCCGCTTTTCATGTGCTTTCAAGGCGATTCGAATCTACCTCCTGAAATCTGTTTCCTGCAATTCTGCCTTGCTTTCAAAGCCTCTTCGTTGCCTTCCCTTAATATATTTGTGGACGAGAGGTATCATTTAAAACTCTGCAGGTTTGTGAATTGCAGTGCCCCTGAGCTCCATTTTTCAACTCGCTTTTTTGGGAGCTGGCCGCAAAAGCGCAGGATTGCTTCAGGCCCTCTTCTGGTTCTGGGGGGCAGGCTGAGCTTGTGCTTAATTCTTCTTCCTGATGGGAAAATAGAGTGACCTGTGCCTGTCCCAACACCTAGAGCTAGTCTCTCATTGGTTCCCCCTCTTCCCGTTCATCCTCAGGACAAATTGCAACCTGTACGGAACAGGAGGTTAAAGGTGCTGATTCTCCAAGGAGGGAGATGGCTAGTAAATCGGCTGGAATGGCGAACCCGAGCAAAGGAGATGAGAAATGAGGTGCGTTTTAGAAACCTTTCCCGATCACACCGTGTACCATCTTCTGGGTTTCTCATGCCTGTTTTCGACGTAGGAAGATGCCCTTGAACCTGGAGATTTGGGACCCATGGGATGGGTACCATGCAGTATTACTTGAAAGGGTCTGCGTTGGCTCACCCAACCACACCGAACCTCTCAGCCCCAAGAGTGTCCACCCTTATGTCTCAATCAGCTGTGGGTCTAGATATGGTCAATCCAGGTTGCATCACAGCCCCTGAACGAATTTTGTAAGAATTTCTCTCTCTTTCACTGTCTTTGTTTCACGGGTTTTGAAAAGTAATTTATTTTTATAATGGGGTTTAGCTGCTTTTCACGGCTGTGTTTATGCCGCTTTACACCCCCTTGACTCCCTTACAGAGAGATATCAATACATAGGTTTGAAGATTCTTCCTAGTCAGATATATTCTTGTGCGGTGAATAGGGGGTGTTGAGTCCAGTTCACTGAAAAAGGAATAGGTCTTGTCTCTTACATATTGGGTTTATGGAACGGTATCGGAGCTAATTTGAAACCCTTGTTTTATGCATCACCCCACCTCACCTTTCCCGTTCAGCAGCCATAGTGTGTTTCCTAAACGTGGGACTCTGTTCTGTTTTGCAATTCAGTTCAAGTGTAGCGGTTTTTACATTCCCTCTAGAAGTGATATCTTAGGATAAGTGTCTTTTTCTGTGTGACTTATTTCACTTAGAATCGTCGTACCTAAATCCACTCATCGTGCTGCTACTAGCCTTATGACGTTGATTTCATGGCTGAGTGATATTCCATTGTACATGAGGACCACAACTTCTTTATCCATTTTTCTCTTTCCTAGGATATTTAAGGTGTAATGAAGTGGGGGTTCTTGTCCACAGAGCAGCCCTAAACTTTGGGGTGCCTGTGTCTTGCTGATTTTTAGTTTTCCCAATTTATACGGCCATGAGTGGAAGTGCCCTATGCTCTCCAAGCTGTGGTTTTTAGATGTTTCAGAACACACCGTACACTTCTCCGGAGTGGCTGTTGGCAATTTACATCCCACCCATCAGCGTAGCAAGGCTCCCATTTCTCCATGGCCGGTCCTGCATTTCTGGTTTGGACACTTTTTTCCGCATGGCCCTTTTGCCCGCTGGGAAGCGAGACTTCTTTGGAGCGCTGATTGGCCTTTCCAGGTTGCTTGGTTGGCCAAAAAGGGCGTATGCGTTTTTTCCTGAATATATTCAGGAAAAAACGCATACGCCCTTTTTGGCCAAGGGCATCATTGTCCACGTTTTGCCGCTTTTCATGTGCTTTCAAGGCGATTCGAATCTACCTCCTGAAATCTGTTTCCTGCAATTCTGCCTTGCTTTCAAAGCCTCTTCGTTGCCTTCCCTTAATATATTTGTGGACGAGAGGTATCATTTAAAACTCTGCAGGTTTGTGAATTGCAGTGCCCCTGAGCTCCATTTTTCAACTCGCTTTTTTGGGAGCTGGCCGCAAAAGCGCAGGATTGCTTCAGGCCCTCTTCTGGTTCTGGGGGGCAGGCTGAGCTTGTGCTTAATTCTTCTTCCTGATGGGAAAATAGAGTGACCTGTGCCTGTCCCAACACCTAGAGCTAGTCTCTCATTGGTTCCCCCTCTTCCCGTTCATCCTCAGGACAAATTGCAACCTGTACGGAACAGGAGGTTAAAGGTGCTGATTCTCCAAGGAGGGAGATGGCTAGTAAATCGGCTGGAATGGCGAACCCGAGCAAAGGAGATGAGAAATGAGGTGCGTTTTAGAAACCTTTCCCGATCACACCGTGTACCATCTTCTGGGTTTCTCATGCCTGTTTTCGACGTAGGAAGATGCCCTTGAACCTGGAGATTTGGGACCCATGGGATGGGTACCATGCAGTATTACTTGAAAGGGTCTGCGTTGGCTCACCCAACCACACCGAACCTCTCAGCCCCAAGAGTGTCCACCCTTATGTCTCAATCAGCTGTGGGTCTAGATATGGTCAATCCAGGTTGCATCACAGCCCCTGAACGAATTTTGTAAGAATTTCTCTCTCTTTCACTGTCTTTCTTTCACGGGTTTTGAAAAGTAATTTATTTTTATAATGGGGTTTAGCTGCTTTTCACGGCTGTGTTTATGCCGCTTTACACCCCCTTGACTCCCTTACAGAGAGATATCAATACATAGGTTTGAAGATTCTTCCTAGTCAGATATATTCTTGTGCGGTGAATAGGGGGTGTTGAGTCCAGTTCACTGAAAAAGGAATAGGTCTTGTCTCTTACATATTGGGTTTATGGAACGGTATCGGAGCTAATTTGAAACCCTTGTTTTATGCATCACCCCACCTCACCTTTCCCGTTCAGCAGCCATAGTGTGTTTCCTAAACGTGGGACTCTGTTCTGTTTTGCAATTCAGTTCAAGTGTAGCGGTTTTTACATTCCCTCTAGAAGTGATATCTTAGGATAAGTGTCTTTTTCTGTGTGACTTATTTCACTTAGAATCGTCGTACCTAAATCCACTCATCGTGCTGCTACTAGCCTTATGACGTTGATTTCATGGCTGAGTGATATTCCATTGTACATGAGGACCACAACTTCTTTATCCATTTTTCTCTTTCCTAGGATATTTAAGGTGTAATGAAGTGGGGGTTCTTGTCCACAGAGCAGCCCTAAACTTTGGGGTGCCTGTGTCTTGCTGATTTTTAGTTTTCCCAATTTATACGGCCATGAGTGGAAGTGCCCTATGCTCTCCAAGCTGTGTTTTTTAGATGTTTCAGAACACACCGTACACTTCTCCGGAGTGGCTGTTGGCAATTTACATCCCACCCATCAGCGTAGCAAGGCTCCCATTTCTCCATGGCCGGTCCTGCATTTCTGGTTTGGACACTTTTTTCCGCATGGCCCTTTTGCCCGCTGGGAAGCGAGACTTCTTTGGAGCGCTGATTGGCCTTTCCAGGTTGCTTGGTTGGCCAAAAAGGGCGTATGCGTTTTTTCCTGAATATATTCAGGAAAAAACGCATACGCCCTTTTTGGCCAAGGGCATCATTGTCCACGTTTTGCCGCTTTTCATGTGCTTTCAAGGCGATTCGAATCTACCTCCTGAAATCTGTTTCCTGCAATTCTGCCTTGCTTTCAAAGCCTCTTCGTTGCCTTCCCTTAATATATTTGTGGACGAGAGGTATCATTTAAAACTCTGCAGGTTTGTGAATTGCAGTGCCCCTGAGCTCCATTTTTCAACTCGCTTTTTTGGGAGCTGGCCGCAAAAGCGCAGGATTGCTTCAGGCCCTCTTCTGGTTCTGGGGGGCAGGCTGAGCTTGTGCTTAATTCTTCTTCCTGATGGGAAAATAGAGTGACCTGTGCCTGTCCCAACACCTAGAGCTAGTCTCTCATTGGTTCCCCCTCTTCCCGTTCATCCTCAGGACAAATTGCAACCTGTACGGAACAGGAGGTTAAAGGTGCTGATTCTCCAAGGAGGGAGATGGCTAGTAAATCGGCTGGAATGGCGAACCCGAGCAAAGGAGATGAGAAATGAGGTGCGTTTTAGAAACCTTTCCCGATCACACCGTGTACCATCTTCTGGGTTTCTCATGCCTGTTTTCGACGTAGGAAGATGCCCTTGAACCTGGAGATTTGGGACCCATGGGATGGGTACCATGCAGTATTACTTGAAAGGGTCTGCGTTGGCTCACCCAACCACACCGAACCTCTCAGCCCCAAGAGTGTCCACCCTTATGTCTCAATCAGCTGTGGGTCTAGATATGGTCAATCCAGGTTGCATCACAGCCCCTGAACGAATTTTGTAAGAATTTCTCTCTCTTTCACTGTCTTTCTTTCACGGGTTTTGAAAAGTAATTTATTTTTATAATGGGGTTTAGCTGCTTTTCACGGCTGTGTTTATGCCGCTTTACACCCCCTTGACTCCCTTACAGAGAGATATCAATACATAGGTTTGAAGATTCTTCCTAGTCAGATATATTCTTGTGCGGTGAATAGGGGGTGTTGAGTCCAGTTCACTGAAAAAGGAATAGGTCTTGTCTCTTACATATTGGGTTTATGGAACGGTATCGGAGCTAATTTGAAACCCTTGTTTTATGCATCACCCCACCTCACCTTTCCCGTTCAGCAGCCATAGTGTGTTTCCTAAACGTGGGACTCTGTTCTGTTTTGCAATTCAGTTCAAGTGTAGCGGTTTTTACATTCCCTCTAGAAGTGATATCTTATGATAAGTGTCTTTTTCTGTGTGACTTATTTCACTTAGAATCGTCGTACCTAAATCCACTCATCGTGCTGCTACTAGCCTTATGACGTTGATTTCATGGCTGAGTGATATTCCATTGTACATGAGGACCACAACTTCTTTATCCATTTTTCTCTTTCCTAGGATATTTAAGGTGTAATGAAGTGGGGGTTCTTGTCCACAGAGCAGCCCTAAACTTTGGGGTGCCTGTGTCTTGCTGATTTTTAGTTTTCCCAATTTATACGGCCATGAGTGGAAGTGCCCTATGCTCTCCAAGCTGTGGTTTTTAGATGTTTCAGAACACACCGTACACTTCTCCGGAGTGGCTGTTGGCAATTTACATCCCACCCATCAGCGTAGCAAGGCTCCCATTTCTCCATGGCCGGTCCTGCATTTCTGGTTTGGACACTTTTTTCCGCATGGCCCTTTTGCCCGCTGGGAAGCGAGACTTCTTTGGAGCGCTGATTGGCCTTTCCAGGTTGCTTGGTTGGCCAAAAAGGGCGTATGCGTTTTTTCCTGAATATATTCAGGAAAAAACGCATACGCCCTTTTTGGCCAAGGGCATCATTGTCCACGTTTTGCCGCTTTTCATGTGCTTTCAAGGCGATTCGAATCTACCTCCTGAAATCTGTTTCCTGCAATTCTGCCTTGCTTTCAAAGCCTCTTCGTTGCCTTCCCTTAATATATTTGTGGACGAGAGGTATCATTTAAAACTCTGCAGGTTTGTGAATTGCAGTGCCCCTGAGCTCCATTTTTCAACTCGCTTTTTTGGGAGCTGGCCGCAAAAGCGCAGGATTGCTTCAGGCCCTCTTCTGGTTCTGGGGGGCAGGCTGAGCTTGTGCTTAATTCTTCTTCCTGATGGGAAAATAGAGTGACCTGTGCCTGTCCCAACACCTAGAGCTAGTCTCTCATTGGTTCCCCCTCTTCCCGTTCATCCTCAGGACAAATTGCAACCTGTACGGAACAGGAGGTTAAAGGTGCTGATTCTCCAAGGAGGGAGATGGCTAGTAAATCGGCTGGAATGGCAAACCCGAGCAAAGGAGATGAGAAATGAGGTGCGTTTTAGAAACCTTTCCCGATCACACCGTGTACCATCTTCTGGGTTTCTCATGCCTGTTTTCGACGTAGGAAGATGCCCTTGAACCTGGAGATTTGGGACCCATGGGATGGGTACCATGCAGTATTACTTGAAAGGGTCTGCGTTGGCTCACCCAACCTCACCGAACCTCTCAGCCCCAAGAGTGTCCACCCTTATGTCTCAATCAGCTGTGGGTCTAGATATGGTCAATCCAGGTTGCATCACAGCCCCTGAACGAATTTTGTAAGAATTTCTCTCTCTTTCACTGTCTTTGTTTCACGGGTTTTGAAAAGTAATTTATTTTTATAATGGGGTTTAGCTGCTTTTCACGGCTGTGTTTATGCCGCTTTACACCCCCTTGACTCACTTACAGAGAGATATCAATACATAGGTTTGAAGATTCTTCCTAGTCAGATATATTCTTGTGCGGTGAATAGGGGGTGTTGAGTCCAGTTCACTGAAAAAGGAATAGGTCTTGTCTCTTACATATTGGGTTTATGGAACGGTATCGGAGCTAATTTGAAACCCTTGTTTTATGCATCACCCCACCTCACCTTTCCCGTTCAGCAGCCATAGTGTGTTTCCTAAACGTGGGACTCTGTTCTGTTTTGCAATTCAGTTCAAGTGTAGCGGTTTTTACATTCCCTCTAGAAGTGATATCTTAGGATAAGTGTCTTTTTCTGTGTGACTTATTTCACTTAGAATCGTCGTACCTAAATCCACTCATCGTGCTGCTACTAGCCTTATGACGTTGATTTCATGGCTGAGTGATATTCCATTGTACATGAGGACCACAACTTCTTTATCCATTTTTCTCTTTCCTAGGATATTTAAGGTGTAATGAAGTGGGGGTTCTTGTCCACAGAGCAGCCCTAAACTTTGGGGTGCCTGTGTCTTGCTGATTTTTAGTTTTCCCAATTTATACGGCCATGAGTGGAAGTGCCCTATGCTCTCCAAGCTGTGTTTTTTAGATGTTTCAGAACACACCGTACACTTCTCCGGAGTGGCTGTTGGCAATTTACATCCCACCCATCAGCGTAGCAAGGCTCCCATTTCTCCATGGCCGGTCCTGCATTTCTGGTTTGGACACTTTTTTCCGCATGGCCCTTTTGCCCGCTGGGAAGCGAGACTTCTTTGGAGCGCTGATTGGCCTTTCCAGGTTGCTTGGTTGGCCAAAAAGGGCGTATGCGTTTTTTCCTGAATATATTCAGGAAAAAACGCATACGCCCTTTTTGGCCAAGGGCATCATTGTCCACGTTTTGCCGCTTTTCATGTGCTTTCAAGGCGATTCGAATCTACCTCCTGAAATCTGTTTCCTGCAATTCTGCCTTGCTTTCAAAGCCTCTTCGTTGCCTTCCCTTAATATATTTGTGGACGAGAGGTATCATTTAAAACTCTGCAGGTTTGTGAATTGCAGTGCCCCTGAGCTCCATTTTTCAACTCGCTTTTTTGGGAGCTGGCCGCAAAAGCGCAGGATTGCTTCAGGCCCTCTTCTGGTTCTGGGGGGCAGGCTGAGCTTGTGCTTAATTCTTCTTCCTGATGGGAAAATAGAGTGACCTGTGCCTGTCCCAACACCTAGAGCTAGTCTCTCATTGGTTCCCCCTCTTCCCGTTCATCCTCAGGACAAATTGCAACCTGTACGGAACAGGAGGTTAAAGGTGCTGATTCTCCAAGGA
Source organism: Balaenoptera acutorostrata (assembly GCF_949987535.1). Taxonomy (NCBI): domain Eukaryota; kingdom Metazoa; phylum Chordata; class Mammalia; order Artiodactyla; family Balaenopteridae; genus Balaenoptera; species Balaenoptera acutorostrata. Next base: position 72,504 of record NW_026646373.1, on the reverse strand, counting down.
GGGAGATGGCTAGTTAATCGGCTGGAATGGCAAACCCGAGCAAAGGAGATGAGAAATGAGGTGCGTTTTAGAAACCTTTCCCGATCACACCGTGTACCATCTTCTGGGTTTCTCATGCCTGTTTTCGACGTAGGAAGATGCCCTTGAACCTGGAGATTTGGGACCCATGGGATGGGTACCATGCAGTATTACTTGAAAGGGTCTGCGTTGGCTCACCCAACCTCACCGAACCTCTCAGCCCCAAGAGTGTCCACCCTTATGTCTCAATCAGCTGTGGGTCTAGATATGGTCAATCCAGGTTGCATCACAGCCCCTGAACGAATTTTGTAAGAATTTCTCTCTCTTTCACTGTCTTTGTTTCACGGGTTTTGAAAAGTAATTTATTTTTATAATGGGGTTTAGCTGCTTTTCACGGCTGTGTTTATGCCGCTTTACACCCCCTTGACTCCCTTACAGAGAGATATCAATACATAGGTTTGAAGATTCTTCCTAGTCAGATATATTCTTGTGCGGTGAATAGGGGGTGTTGAGTCCAGTTCACTGAAAAAGGAATAGGTCTTGTCTCTTACATATTGGGTTTATGGAACGGTATCGGAGCTAATTTGAAACCCTTGTTTTATGCATCACCCCACCTCACCTTTCCCGTTCAGCAGCCATAGTGTGTTTCCTAAACGTGGGACTCTGTTCTGTTTTGCAATTCAGTTCAAGTGTAGCGGATTTACATTCCCTCTAGAAGTGATATCTTAGGATAAGTGTCTTTTTCTGTGTGACTTATTTCACTTAGAATCGTCGTACCTAAATCCACTCATCGTGCTGCTACTAGCCTTATGACGTTGATTTCATGGCTGAGTGATATTCCATTGTACATGAGGACCACAACTTCTTTATCCATTTTTCTCTTTCGTAGGATATTTAAGGTGTAATGAAGTGGGGGTTCTTGTCCACAGAGCAGCCCTAAACTTTGGGGTGCCTGTGTCTTGCTGATTTTTAGTTTTCCCAATTTATACGGCCATGAGTGGAAGTGCCCTATGCTCTCCAAGCTGTGTTTTTTAGATGTTTCAGAACACACCGTACACTTCTCCGGAGTGGCTGTTGGCAATTTACATCCCACCCATCAGCGTAGCAAGGCTCCCATTTCTCCATGGCCGGTCCTGCATTTCTGGTTTGGACACTTTTTTCCGCATGGCCCTTTTGCCCGCTGGGAAGCGAGACTTCTTTGGAGCGCTGATTGGCCTTTCCAGGTTGCTTGGTTGGCCAAAAAGGGCGTATGCGTTTTTTCCTGAATATATTCAGGAAAAAACGCATACGCCCTTTTTGGCCAAGGGCATCATTGTCCACGTTTTGCCGCTTTTCATGTGCTTTCAAGGCGATTCGAATCTACCTCCTGAAATCTGTTTCCTGCAATTCTGCCTTGCTTTCAAAGCCTCTTCGTTGCCTTCCCTTAATATATTTGTGGACGAGAGGTATCATTTAAAACTCTGCAGGTTTGTGAATTGCAGTGCCCCTGAGCTCCATTTTTCAACTCGCTTTTTTGGGAGCTGGCCGCAAAAGCGCAGGATTGCTTCAGGCCCTCTTCTGGTTCTGGGGGGCAGGCTGAGCTTGTGCTTAATTCTTCTTCCTGATGGGAAAATAGAGTGACCTGTGCCTGTCCCAACACCTAGAGCTAGTCTCTCATTGGTTCCCCCTCTTCCCGTTCATCCTCAGGACAAATTGCAACCTGTACGGAACAGGAGGTTAAAGGTGCTGATTCTCCAAGGAGGGAGATGGCTAGTAAATCGGCTGGAATGGCGAACCCGAGCAAAGGAGATGAGAAATGAGGTGCGTTTTAGAAACCTTTCCCGATCACACCGTGTACCATCTTCTGGGTTTCTCATGCCTGTTTTCGACGTAGGAAGATGCCCTTGAACCTGGAGATTTGGGACCCATGGGATGGGTACCATGCAGTATTACTTGAAAGGGTCTGCGTTGGCTCACCCAACCTCACCGAACCTCTCAGCCCCAAGAGTGTCCACCCTTATGTCTCAATCAGCTGTGGGTCTAGATATGGTCAATCCAGGTTGCATCACAGCCCCTGAACGAATTTTGTAAGAATTTCTCTCTCTTTCACTGTCTTTGTTTCACGGGTTTTGAAAAGTAATTTATTTTTATAATGGGGTTTAGCTGCTTTTCACGGCTGTGTTTATGCCGCTTTACACCCCCTTGACTCACTTACAGAGAGATATCAATACATAGGTTTGAAGATTCTTCCTAGTCAGATATATTCTTGTGCGGTGAATAGGGGGTGTTGAGTCCAGTTCACTGAAAAAGGAATAGGTCTTGTCTCTTACATATTGGGTTTATGGAACGGTATCGGAGCTAATTTGAAACCCTTGTTTTATGCATCACCCCACCTCACCTTTCCCGTTCAGCAGCCATAGTGTGTTTCCTAAACGTGGGACTCTGTTCTGTTTTGCAATTCAGTTCAAGTGTAGCGGTTTTTACATTCCCTCTAGAAGTGATATCTTAGGATAAGTGTCTTTTTCTGTGTGACTTATTTCACTTAGAATCGTCGTACCTAAATCCACTCATCGTGCTGCTACTAGCCTTATGACGTTGATTTCATGGCTGAGTGATATTCCATTGTACATGAGGACCACAACTTCTTTATCCATTTTTCTCTTTCCTAGGATATTTAAGGTGTAATGAAGTGGGGGTTCTTGTCCACAGAGCAGCCCTAAACTTTGGGGTGCCTGTGTCTTGCTGATTTTTAGTTTTCCCAATTTATACGGCCATGAGTGGAAGTGCCCTATGCTCTCCAAGCTGTGGTTTTTAGATGTTTCAGAACACACCGTACACTTCTCCGGAGTGGCTGTTGGCAATTTACATCCCACCCATCAGCGTAGCAAGGCTCCCATTTCTCCATGGCCGGTCCTGCATTTCTGGTTTGGACACTTTTTTCCGCATGGCCCTTTTGCCCGCTGGGAAGCGAGACTTCTTTGGAGCGCTGATTGGCCTTTCCAGGTTGCTTGGTTGGCCAAAAAGGGCGTATGCATTTTTTCCTGAATATATTCAGGAAAAAACGCATACGCCCTTTTTGGCCAAGGGCATCATTGTCCACGTTTTGCCGCTTTTCATGTGCTTTCAAGGCGATTCGAATCTACCTCCTGAAATCTGTTTCCTGCAATTCTGCCTTGCTTTCAAAGCCTCTTCTTTGCCTTCCCTTAATATATTTGTGGACGAGAGGTATCATTTAAAACTCTGCAGGTTTGTGAATTGCAGTGCCCCTGAGCTCCATTTTTCAACTCGCTTTTTTGGGAGCTGGCCGCAAAAGCGCAGGATTGCTTCAGGCCCTCTTCTGGTTCTGGGGGGCAGGCTGAGCTTGTGCTTAATTCTTCTTCCTGATGGGAAAATAGAGTGACCTGTGCCTGTCCCAACACCTAGAGCTAGTCTCTCATTGGTTCCCCCTCTTCCCGTTCATCCTCAGGACAAATTGCAACCTGTACGGAACAGGAGGTTAAAGGTGCTGATTCTCCAAGGAGGGAGATGGCTAGTAAATCGGCTGGAATGGCGAACCCGAGCAAAGGAGATGAGAAATGAGGTGCGTTTTAGAAACCTTTCCCGATCACACCGTGTACCATCTTCTGGGTTTCTCATGCCTGTTTTCGACGTAGGAAGATGCCCTTGAACCTGGAGATTTGGGACCCATGGGATGGGTACCATGCAGTATTACTTGAAAGGGTCTGCGTTGGCTCACCCAACCTCACCGAACCTCTCAGCCCCAAGAGTGTCCACCCTTATGTCTCAATCAGCTGTGGGTCTAGATATGGTCAATCCAGGTTGCATCACAGCCCCTGAACGAATTTTGTAAGAATTTCTCTCTCTTTCACTGTCTTTGTTTCACGGGTTTTGAAAAGTAATTTATTTTTATAATGGGGTTTAGCTGCTTTTCACGGCTCTGTTTATGCCGCTTTACACCCCCTTGACTCCCTTACAGAGAGATATCAATACATAGGTTTGAAGATTCTTCCTAGTCAGATATATTCTTGTGCGGTGAATAGGGGGTGTTGAGTCCAGTTCACTGAAAAAGGAATAGGTCTTGTCTCTTACATATTGGGTTTATGGAACGGTATCGGAGCTAATTTGAAACCCTTGTTTTATGCATCACCCCACCTCACCTTTCCCGTTCAGCAGCCATAGTGTGTTTCCTAAACGTGGGACTCTGTTCTGTTTTGCAATTCAGTTCAAGTGTAGCGGTTTTTACATTCCCTCTAGAAGTGATATCTTAGGATAAGTGTCTTTTTCTGTGTGACTTATTTCACTTAGAATCGTCGTACCTAAATCCACTCATCGTGCTGCTACTAGCCTTATGACGTTGATTTCATGGCTGAGTGATATTCCATTGTACATGAGGACCACAACTTCTTTATCCATTTTTCTCTTTCCTAGGATATTTAAGGTGTAATGAAGTGGGGGTTCTTGTCCACAGAGCAGCCCTAAACTTTGGGGTGCCTGTGTCTTGCTGATTTTTAGTTTTCCCAATTTATACGGCCATGAGTGGAAGTGCCCTATGCTCTCCAAGCTGTGTTTTTTAGATGTTTCAGAACACACCGTACACTTCTCCGGAGTGGCTGTTGGCAATTTACATCCCACCCATCAGCGTAGCAAGGCTCCCATTTCTCCATGGCCGGTCCTGCATTTCTGGTTTGGACACTTTTTTCCGCATGGCCCTTTTGCCCGCTGGGAAGCGAGACTTCTTTGGAGCGCTGATTGGCCTTTCCAGGTTGCTTGGTTGGCCAAAAAGGGCGTATGCGTTTTTTCCTGAATATATTCAGGAAAAAACGCATACGCCCTTTTTGGCCAAGGGCATCATTGTCCACGTTTTGCCGCTTTTCATGTGCTTTCAAGGCGATTCGAATCTACCTCCTGAAATCTGTTTCCTGCAATTCTGCCTTGCTTTCAAAGCCTCTTTGTTGCCTTCCCTTAATATATTTGTGGACGAGAGGTATCATTTAAAACTCTGCAGGTTTGTGAATTGCAGTGCCCCTGAGCTCCATTTTTCAACTCGCTTTTTTGGGAGCTGGCCGCAAAAGCGCAGGATTGCTTCAGGCCCTCTTCTGGTTCTGGGGGGCAGGCTGAGCTTGTGCTTAATTCTTCTTCCTGATGGGAAAATAGAGTGACCTGTGCCTGTCCCAACACCTAGAGCTAGTCTCTCATTGGTTCCCCCTCTTCCCGTTCATCCTCAGGACAAATTGCAACCTGTACGGAACAGGAGGTTAAAGGTGCTGATTCTCCAAGGAGGGAGATGGCTAGTAAATCGGCTGGAATGGCGAACCCGAGCAAAGGAGATGAGAAATGAGGTGCGTTTTAGAAACCTTTCCCGATCACACCGTGTACCATCTTCTGGGTTTCTCATGCCTGTTTTCGACGTAGGAAGATGCCCTTGAACCTGGAGATTTGGGACCCATGGGATGGGTACCATGCAGTATTACTTGAAAGGGTCTGCGTTGGCTCACCCAACCACACCGAACCTCTCAGCCCCAAGAGTGTCCACCCTTATGTCTCAATCAGCTGTGGGTCTAGATATGGTCAATCCAGGTTGCATCACAGCCCCTGAACGAATTTTGTAAGAATTTCTCTCTCTTTCACTGTCTTTGTTTCACGGGTTTTGAAAAGTAATTTATTTTTATAATGGGGTTTAGCTGCTTTTCACGGCTGTGTTTATGCCGCTTTACACCCCCTTGACTCCCTTACAGAGAGATATCAATACATAGGTTTGAAGATTCTTCCTAGTCAGATATATTCTTGTGCGGTGAATAGGGGGTGTTGAGTCCAGTTCACTGAAAAAGGAATAGGTCTTGTCTCTTACATATTGGGTTTATGGAACGGTATCGGAGCTAATTTGAAACCCTTGTTTTATGCATCACCCCACCTCACCTTTCCCGTTCAGCAGCCATAGTGTGTTTCCTAAACGTGGGACTCTGTTCTGTTTTGCAATTCAGTTCAAGTGTAGCGGTTTTTACATTCCCTCTAGAAGTGATATCTTATGATAAGTGTCTTTTTCTGTGTGACTTATTTCACTTAGAATCGTCGTACCTAAATCCACTCATCGTGCTGCTACTAGCCTTATGACGTTGATTTCATGGCTGAGTGATATTCCATTGTACATGAGGACCACAACTTCTTTATCCATTTTTCTCTTTCCTAGGATATTTAAGGTGTAATGAAGTGGGGGTTCTTGTCCACAGAGCAGCCCTAAACTTTGGGGTGCCTGTGTCTTGCTGATTTTTAGTTTTCCCAATTTATACGCCCATGAGTGGAAGTGCCCTATGCTCTCCAAGCTGTGTTTTTTAGATGTTTCAGAACACACCGTACACTTCTCCGGAGTGGCTGTTGGCAATTTACATCCCACCCATCAGCGTAGCAAGGCTCCCATTTCTCCATGGCCGGTCCTGCATTTCTGGTTTGGACACTTTTTTCCGCATGGCCCTTTTGCCCGCTGGGAAGCGAGACTTCTTTGGAGCGCTGATTGGCCTTTCCAGGTTGCTTGGTTGGCCAAAAAGGGCGTATGCGTTTTTTCCTGAATATATTCAGGAAAAAACGCATACGCCCTTTTTGGCCAAGGGCATCATTGTCCACGTTTTGCCGCTTTTCATGTGCTTTCAAGGCGATTCGAATCTACCTCCTGAAATCTGTTTCCTGCAATTCTGCCTTGCTTTCAAAGCCTCTTCGTTGCCTTCCCTTAATATATTTGTGGACGAGAGGTATCATTTAAAACTCTGCAGGTTTGTGAATTGCAGTGCCCCTGAGCTCCATTTTTCAACTCGCTTTTTTGGGAGCTGGCCGCAAAAGCGCAGGATTGCTTCAGGCCCTCTTCTGGTTCTGGGGGGCAGGCTGAGCTTGTGCTTAATTCTTCTTCCTGATGGGAAAATAGAGTGACCTGTGCCTGTCCCAACACCTAGAGCTAGTCTCTCATTGGTTCCCCCTCTTCCCGTTCATCCTCAGGACAAATTGCAACCTGTACGGAACAGGAGGTTAAAGGTGCTGATTCTCCAAGGAGGGAGATGGCTAGTAAATCGGCTGGAATGGCGAACCCGAGCAAAGGAGATGAGAAATGAGGTGCGTTTTAGAAACCTTTCCCGATCACACGGTGTACCATCTTCTGGGTTTCTCATGCCTGTTTTCGACGTAGGAAGATGCCCTTGAACCTGGAGATTTGGGACCCATGGGATGGGTACCATGCAGTATTACTTGAAAGGGTCTGCGTTGGCTCACCCAACCTCACCGAACCTCTCAGCCCCAAGAGTGTCCACCCTTATGTCTCAATCAGCTGTGGGTCTAGATATGGTCAATCCAGGTTGCATCACAGCCCCTGAACGAATTTTGTAAGAATTTCTCTCTCTTTCACTGTCTTTGTTTCACGGGTTTTGAAAAGTAATTTATTTTTATAATGGGGTTTAGCTGCTTTTCACGGCTGTGTTTATGCCACTTTACACCCCCTTGACTCCCTTACAGAGAGATATCAATACATAGGTTTGAAGATTCTTCCTAGTCAGATATATTCTTGTGCGGTGAATAGGGGGTGTTGAGTCCAGTTCACTGAAAAAGGAATAGGTCTTGTCTCTTACATATTGGGTTTATGGAACGGTATCTGAGCTAATTTGAAACCCTTGTTTTATGCATCACCCCACCTCACCTTTCCCGTTCAGCAGCCATAGTGTGTTTCCTAAACGTGGGACTCTGTTCTGTTTTGCAATTCAGTTCAAGTGTAGCGGTTTTTACATTCCCTCTAGAAGTGATATCTTATGATAAGTGTCTTTTTCTGTGTGACTTATTTCACTTAGAATCGTCGTACCTAAATCCACTCATCGTGCTGCTACTAGCCTTATGACGTGGATTTCATGGCTGAGTGATATTCCATTGTACATGAGGACCACAACTTCTTTATCCATTTTTCTCTTTCCTAGGATATTTAAGGTGTAATGAAGTGGGGGTTCTTGTCCACAGAGCAGCCCTAAACTTTGGGGTGCCTGTGTCTTGCTGATTTTTAGTTTTCCCAATTTATACGCCCATGAGTGGAAGTGCCCTATGCTCTCCAAGCTGTGTTTTTTAGATGTTTCAGAACACACCGTACACTTCTCCGGAGTGGCTGTTGGCAATTTACATCCCACCCATCAGCGTAGCAAGGCTCCCATTTCTCCATGGCCGGTCCTGCATTTCTGGTTTGGACACTTTTTTCCGCATGGCCCTTTTGCCCGCTGGGAAGCGAGACTTCTTTGGAGCGCTGATTGGCCTTTCCAGGTTGCTTGGTTGGCCAAAAAGGGCGTATGCGTTTTTTCCTGAATATATTCAGGAAAAAACGCATACGCCCTTTTTGGCCAAGGGCATCATTGTCCACGTTTTGCCGCTTTTCATGTGCTTTCAAGGCGATTCGAATCTACCTCCTGAAATCTGTTTCCTGCAATTCTGCCTTGCTTTCAAAGCCTCTTCGTTGCCTTCCCTTAATATATTTGTGGACGAGAGGTATCATTTAAAACTCTGCAGGTTTGTGAATTGCAGTGCCCCTGAGCTCCATTTTTCAACTCGCTTTTTTGGGAGCTGGCCGCAAAAGCGCAGGATTGCTTCAGGCCCTCTTCTGGTTCTGGGGGGCAGGCTGAGCTTGTGCTTAATTCTTCTTCCTGATGGGAAAATAGAGTGACCTGTGCCTGTCCCAACACCTAGAGCTAGTCTCTCATTGGTTCCCCCTCTTCCCGTTCATCCTCAGGACAAATTGCAACCTGTACGGAACAGGAGGTTAAAGGTGCTGATTCTCCAAGGAGGGAGATGGCTAGTAAATCGGCTGGAATGGCGAACCCGAGCAAAGGAGATGAGAAATGAGGTGCGTTTTAGAAACCTTTCCCGATCACACGGTGTACCATCTTCTGGGTTTCTCATGCCTGTTTTCGACGTAGGAAGATGCCCTTGAACCTGGAGATTTGGGACCCATGGGATGGGTACCATGCAGTATTACTTGAAAGGGTCTGCGTTGGCTCACCCAACCTCACCGAACCTCTCAGCCCCAAGAGTGTCCACCCTTATGTCTCAATCAGCTGTGGGTCTAGATATGGTCAATCCAGGTTGCATCACAGCCCCTGAACGAATTTTGTAAGAATTTCTCTCTCTTTCACTGTCTTTGTTTCACGGGTTTTGAAAAGTAATTTATTTTTATAATGGGGTTTAGCTGCTTTTCACGGCTGTGTTTATGCCGCTTTACACCCCCTTGACTCCCTTACAGAGAGATATCAATACATAGGTTTGAAGATTCTTCCTAGTCAGATATATTCTTGTGCGGTGAATAGGGGGTGTTGAGTCCAGTTCACTGAAAAAGGAATAGGTCTTGTCTCTTACATATTGGGTTTATGGAACGGTATCGGAGCTAATTTGAAACCCTTGTTTTATGCATCACCCCACCTCACCTTTCCCGTTCAGCAGCCATAGTGTGTTTCCTAAACGTGGGACTCTGTTCTGTTTTGCAATTCAGTTCAAGTGTAGCGGTTTTTACATTCCCTCTAGAAGTGATATCTTATGATAAGTGTCTTTTTCTGTGTGACTTATTTCACTTAGAATCGTCGTACCTAAATCCACTCATCGTGCTGCTACTAGCCTTATGACGTGGATTTCATGGCTGAGTGATATTCCATTGTACATGAGGACCACAACTTCTTTATCCATTTTTCTCTTTCCTAGGATATTTAAGGTGTAATGAAGTGGGGGTTCTTGTCCACAGAGCAGCCCTAAACTTTGGGGTGCCTGTGTCTTGCTGATTTTTAGTTTTCCCAATTTATACGCCCATGAGTGGAAGTGCCCTATGCTCTCCAAGCTGTGTTTTTTAGATGTTTCAGAACACACCGTACACTTCTCCGGAGTGGCTGTTGGCAATTTACATCCCACCCATCAGCGTAGCAAGGCTCCCATTTCTCCATGGCCGGTCCTGCATTTCTGGTTTGGACACTTTTTTCCGCATGGCCCTTTTGCCCGCTGGGAAGCGAGACTTCTTTGGAGCGCTGATTGGCCTTTCCAGGTTGCTTGGTTGGCCAAAAAGGGCGTATGCGTTTTTTCCTGAATATATTCAGGAAAAAACGCATACGCCCTTTTTGGCCAAGGGCATCATTGTCCACGTTTTGCCGCTTTTCATGTGCTTTCAAGGCGATTCGAATCTACCTCCTGAAATCTGTTTCCTGCAATTCTGCCTTGCTTTCAAAGCCTCTTCGTTGCCTTCCCTTAATATATTTGTGGACGAGAGGTATCATTTAAAACTCTGCAGGTTTGTGAATTGCAGTGCCCCTGAGCTCCATTTTTCAACTCGCTTTTTTGGGAGCTGGCCGCAAAAGCGCAGGATTGCTTCAGGCCCTCTTCTGGTTCTGGGGGGCAGGCTGAGCTTGTGCTTAATTCTTCTTCCTGATGGGAAAATAGAGTGACCTGTGCCTGTCCCAACACCTAGAGCTAGTCTCTCATTGGTTCCCCCTCTTCCCGTTCATCCTCAGGACAAATTGCAACCTGTACGGAACAGGAGGTTAAAGGTGCTGATTCTCCAAGGAGGGAGATGGCTAGTAAATCGGCTGGAATGGCGAACCCGAGCAAAGGAGATGAGAAATGAGGTGCGTTTTAGAAACCTTTCCCGATCACACGGTGTACCATCTTCTGGGTTTCTCATGCCTGTTTTCGACGTAGGAAGATGCCCTTGAACCTGGAGATTTGGGACCCATGGGATGGGTACCATGCAGTATTACTTGAAAGGGTCTGCGTTGGCTCACCCAACCTCACCGAACCTCTCAGCCCCAAGAGTGTCCACCCTTATGTCTCAATCAGCTGTGGGTCTAGATATGGTCAATCCAGGTTGCATCACAGCCCCTGAACGAATTTTGTAAGAATTTCTCTCTCTTTCACTGTCTTTGTTTCACGGGTTTTGAAAAGTAATTTATTTTTATAATGGGGTTTAGCTGCTTTTCACGGCTGTGTTTATGCCGCTTTACACCCCCTTGACTCCCTTACAGAGAGATATCAATACATAGGTTTGAAGATTCTTCCTAGTCAGATATATTCTTGTGCGGTGAATAGGGGGTGTTGAGTCCAGTTCACTGAAAAAGGAATAGGTCTTGTCTCTTACATATTGGGTTTATGGAACGGTATCGGAGCTAATTTGAAACCCTTGTTTTATGCATCACCCCACCTCACCTTTCCCGTTCAGCAGCCATAGTGTGTTTCCTAAACGTGGGACTCTGTTCTGTTTTGCAATTCAGTTCAAGTGTAGCGGTTTTTACATTCCCTCTAGAAGTGATATCTTATGATAAGTGTCTTTTTCTGTGTGACTTATTTCACTTAGAATCGTCGTACCTAAATCCACTCATCGTGCTGCTACTAGCCTTATGACGTTGATTTCATGGCTGAGTGATATTCCATTGTACATGAGGACCACAACTTCTTTATCCATTTTTCTCTTTCCTAGGATATTTAAGGTGTAATGAAGTGGGGGTTCTTGTCCACAGAGCAGCCCTAAACTTTGGGGTGCCTGTGTCTTGCTGATTTTTAGTTTTCCCAATTTATACGCCCATGAGTGGAAGTGCCCTATGCTCTCCAAGCTGTGTTTTTTAGATGTTTCAGAACACACCGTACACTTCTCCGGAGTGGCTGTTGGCAATTTACATCCCACCCATCAGCGTAGCAAGGCTCCCATTTCTCCATGGCCGGTCCTGCATTTCTGGTTTGGACACTTTTTTCCGCATGGCCCTTTTGCCCGCTGGGAAGCGAGACTTCTTTGGAGCGCTGATTGGCCTTTCCAGGTTGCTTGGTTGGCCAAAAAGGGCGTATGCGTTTTTTCCTGAATATATTCAGGAAAAAACGCATACGCCCTTTTTGGCCAAGGGCATCATTGTCCACGTTTTGCCGCTTTTCATGTGCTTTCAAGGCGATTCGAATCTACCTCCTGAAATCTGTTTCCTGCAATTCTGCCTTGCTTTCAAAGCCTCTTCGTTGCCTTCCCTTAATATATTTGTGGACGAGAGGTATCATTTAAAACTCTGCAGGTTTGTGAATTGCAGTGCCCCTGAGCTCCATTTTTCAACTCGCTTTTTTGGGAGCTGGCCGCAAAAGCGCAGGATTGCTTCAGGCCCTCTTCTGGTTCTGGGGGGCAGGCTGAGCTTGTGCTTAATTCTTCTTCCTGATGGGAAAATAGAGTGACCTGTGCCTGTCCCAACACCTAGAGCTAGTCTCTCATTGGTTCCCCCTCTTCCCGTTCATCCTCAGGACAAATTGCAACCTGTACGGAACAGGAGGTTAAAGGTGCTGATTCTCCAAGGAGGGAGATGGCTAGTAAATCGGCTGGAATGGCGAACCCGAGCAAAGGAGATGAGAAATGAGGTGCGTTTTAGAAACCTTTCCCGATCACACGGTGTACCATCTTCTGGGTTTCTCATGCCTGTTTTCGACGTAGGAAGATGCCCTTGAACCTGGAGATTTGGGACCCATGGGATGGGTACCATGCAGTATTACTTGAAAGGGTCTGCGTTGGCTCACCCAACCTCACCGAACCTCTCAGCCCCAAGAGTGTCCACCCTTATGTCTCAATCAGCTGTGGGTCTAGATATGGTCAATCCAGGTTGCATCACAGCCCCTGAACGAATTTTGTAAGAATTTCTCTCTCTTTCACTGTCTTTGTTTCACGGGTTTTGAAAAGTAATTTATTTTTATAACGGGGTTTAGCTGCTTTTCACGGCTGTGTTTATGCCGCTTTACACCCCCTTGACTCACTTACAGAGAGATATCAATACATAGGTTTGAAGATTCTTCCTAGTCAGATATATTCTTGTGCGGTGAATAGGGGGTGTTGAGTCCAGTTCACTGAAAAAGGAATAGGTCTTGTCTCTTACATATTGGGTTTATGGAACGGTATCGGAGCTAATTTGAAACCCTTGTTTTATGCATCACCCCACCTCACCTTGCCCGTTCAGCAGCCATAGTGTGTTTTCTAAACGTGTGACTCTGTTCTGTTTTGCATTTCAGTTCAAGTGTAGCGGTTTTTACATTCCCTGTAGAAGTGATATCTTAGGATAAGTGTCTTTTTCTGTGTGACTTATTTCACTTAGAATCGTCGTACCTAAATCCACTCATCGTGCTGCTACTAGCCTTATGACGTGGATTTCATGGCTGAGTGATATTCCATTGTACATGAGGACCACAACTTCTTTATCCATTTTTCTCTTTCCTAGGATATTTAAGGTGTAATGAAGTGGGGGTTCTTGTCCACAGAGCAGCCCTAAACTTTGGGGTGCCTGTGTCTTGCTGATTTTTAGTTTTCCCAATTTATACGCCCATGAGTGGAAGTGCCCTATGCTCTCCAAGCTGTGTTTTTTAGATGTTTCAGAACACACCGTACACTTCTCCGGAGTGGCTGTTGGCAATTTACATCCCACCCATCAGCGTAGCAAGGCTCCCATTTCTCCATGGCCGGTCCTGCATTTCTGGTTTGGACACTTTTTTCCGCATGGCCCTTTTGCCCGCTGGGAAGCGAGACTTCTTTGGAGCGCTGATTGGCCTTTCCAGGTTGCTTGGTTGGCCAAAAAGGGCGTATGCGTTTTTTCCTGAATATATTCAGGAAAAAACGCATACGCCCTTTTTGGCCAAGGGCATCATTGTCCACGTTTTGCCGCTTTTCATGTGCTTTCAAGGCGATTCGAATCTACCTCCTGAAATCTGTTTCCTGCAATTCTGCCTTGCTTTCAAAGCCTCTTCGTTGCCTTCCCTTAATATATTTGTGGACGAGAGGTATCATTTAAAACTCTGCAGGTTTGTGAATTGCAGTGCCCCTGAGCTCCATTTTTCAACTCGCTTTTTTGGGAGCTGGCCGCAAAAGCGCAGGATTGCTTCAGGCCCTCTTCTGGTTCTGGGGGGCAGGCTGAGCTTGTGCTTAATTCTTCTTCCTGATGGGAAAATAGAGTGACCTGTGCCTGTCCCAACACCTAGAGCTAGTCTCTCATTGGTTCCCCCTCTTCCCGTTCATCCTCAGGACAAATTGCAACCTGTACGGAACAGGAGGTTAAAGGTGCTGATTCTCCAAGGAGGGAGATGGCTAGTAAATCGGCTGGAATGGCGAACCCGAGCAAAGGAGATGAGAAATGAGGTGCGTTTTAGAAACCTTTCCCGATCACACGGTGTACCATCTTCTGGGTTTCTCATGCCTGTTTTCGACGTAGGAAGATGCCCTTGAACCTGGAGATTTGGGACCCATGGGATGGGTACCATGCAGTATTACTTGAAAGGGTCTGCGTTGGCTCACCCAACCTCACCGAACCTCTCAGCCCCAAGAGTGTCCACCCTTATGTCTCAATCAGCTGTGGGTCTAGATATGGTCAATCCAGGTTGCATCACAGCCCCTGAACGAATTTTGTAAGAATTTCTCTCTCTTTCACTGTCTTTGTTTCACGGGTTTTGAAAAGTAATTTATTTTTATAATGGGGTTTAGCTGCTTTTCACGGCTGTGTTTATGCCGCTTTACACCCCCTTGACTCCCTTACAGAGAGATATCAATACATAGGTTTGAAGATTCTTCCTAGTCAGATATATTCTTGTGCGGTGAATAGGGGGTGTTGAGTCCAGTTCACTGAAAAAGGAATAGGTCTTGTCTCTTACATATTGGGTTTATGGAACGGTATCGGAGCTAATTTGAAACCCTTGTTTTATGCATCACCCCACCTCACCTTTCCCGTTCAGCAGCCATAGTGTGTTTCCTAAACGTGGGACTCTGTTCTGTTTTGCAATTCAGTTCAAGTGTAGCGGTTTTTACATTCCCTCTAGAAGTGATATCTTATGATAAGTGTCTTTTTCTGTGTGACTTATTTCACTTAGAATCGTCGTACCTAAATCCACTCATCGTGCTGCTACTAGCCTTATGACGTTGATTTCATGGCTGAGTGATATTCCATTGTACATGAGGACCACAACTTCTTTATCCATTTTTCTCTTTCCTAGGATATTTAAGGTGTAATGAAGTGGGGGTTCTTGTCCACAGAGCAGCCCTAAACTTTGGGGTGCCTGTGTCTTGCTGATTTTTAGTTTTCCCAATTTATACGCCCATGAGTGGAAGTGCCCTATGCTCTCCAAGCTGTGTTTTTTAGATGTTTCAGAACACACCGTACACTTCTCCGGAGTGGCTGTTGGCAATTTACATCCCACCCATCAGCGTAGCAAGGCTCCCATTTCTCCATGGCCGGTCCTGCATTTCTGGTTTGGACACTTTTTTCCGCATGGCCCTTTTGCCCGCTGGGAAGCGAGACTTCTTTGGAGCGCTGATTGGCCTTTCCAGGTTGCTTGGTTGGCCAAAAAGGGCGTATGCGTTTTTTCCTGAATATATTCAGGAAAAAACGCATACGCCCTTTTTGGCCAAGGGCATCATTGTCCACGTTTTGCCGCTTTTCATGTGCTTTCAAGGCGATTCGAATCTACCTCCTGAAATCTGTTTCCTGCAATTCTGCCTTGCTTTCAAAGCCTCTTCGTTGCCTTCCCTTAATATATTTGTGGACGAGAGGTATCATTTAAAACTCTGCAGGTTTGTGAATTGCAGTGCCCCTGAGCTCCATTTTTCAACTCGCTTTTTTGGGAGCTGGCCGCAAAAGCGCAGGATTGCTTCAGGCCCTCTTCTGGTTCTGGGGGGCAGGCTGAGCTTGTGCTTAATTCTTCTTCCTGATGGGAAAATAGAGTGACCTGTGCCTGTCCCAACACCTAGAGCTAGTCTCTCATTGGTTCCCCCTCTTCCCGTTCATCCTCAGGACAAATTGCAACCTGTATGGAACAGGAGGTTAAAGGTGCTGATTCTCCAAGGAGGGAGATGGCTAGTAAATCGGCTGGAATGGCGAACCCGAGCAAAGGAGATGAGAAATGAGGTGCGTTTTAGAAACCTTTCCCGATCACACGGTGTACCATCTTCTGGGTTTCTCATGCCTGTTTTCGACGTAGGAAGATGCCCTTGAACCTGGAGATTTGGGACCCATGGGATGCGTACCATGCAGTATTACTTGAAAGGGTCTGCGTTGGCTCACCCAACCTCACCGAACCTCTCAGCCCCAAGAGTGTCCACCCTTATGTCTCAATCAGCTGTGGGTCTAGATATGGTCAATCCAGGTTGCATCACAGCCCCTGAACGAATTTTGTAAGAATTTCTCTCTCTTTCACTGTCTTTGTTTCACGGGTTTTGAAAAGTAATTTATTTTTATAATGGGGTTTAGCTGCTTTTCACGGCTGTGTTTATGCCGCTTTACACCCCCTTGACTCCCTTACAGAGAGATATCAATACATAGGTTTGAAGATTCTTCCTAGTCAGATATATTCTTGTGCGGTGAATAGGGGGTGTTGAGTCCAGTTCACTGAAAAAGGAATAGGTCTTGTCTCTTACATATTGGGTTTATGGAACGGTATCGGAGCTAATTTGAAACCCTTGTTTTATGCATCACCCCACCTCACCTTTCCCGTTCAGCAGCCATAGTGTGTTTCCTAAACGTGGGACTCTGTTCTGTTTTGCAATTCAGTTCAAGTGTAGCGGTTTTTACATTCCCTCTAGAAGTGATATCTTATGATAAGTGTCTTTTTCTGTGTGACTTATTTCACTTAGAATCGTCGTACCTAAATCCACTCATCGTGCTGCTACTAGCCTTATGACGTTGATTTCATGGCTGAGTGATATTCCATTGTACATGAGGACCACAACTTCTTTATCCATTTTTCTCTTTCCTAGGATATTTAAGGTGTAATGAAGTGGGGGTTCTTGTCCACAGAGCAGCCCTAAACTTTGGGGTGCCTGTGTCTTGCTGATTTTTAGTTTTCCCAATTTATACGCCCATGAGTGGAAGTGCCCTATGCTCTCCAAGCTGTGTTTTTTAGATGTTTCAGAACACACCGTACACTTCTCCGGAGTGGCTGTTGGCAATTTACATCCCACCCATCAGCGTAGCAAGGCTCCCATTTCTCCATGGCCGGTCCTGCATTTCTGGTTTGGACACTTTTTTCCGCATGGCCCTTTTGCCCGCTGGGAAGCGAGACTTCTTTGGAGCGCTGATTGGCCTTTCCAGGTTGCTTGGTTGGCCAAAAAGGGCGTATGCGTTTTTTCCTGAATATATTCAGGAAAAAACGCATACGCCCTTTTTGGCCAAGGGCATCATTGTCCACGTTTTGCCGCTTTTCATGTGCTTTCAAGGCGATTCGAATCTACCTCCTGAAATCTGTTTCCTGCAATTCTGCCTTGCTTTCAAAGCCTCTTCGTTGCCTTCCCTTAATATATTTGTGGACGAGAGGTATCATTTAAAACTCTGCAGGTTTGTGAATTGCAGTGCCCCTGAGCTCCATTTTTCAACTCGCTTTTTTGGGAGCTGGCCGCAAAAGCGCAGGATTGCTTCAGGCCCTCTTCTGGTTCTGGGGGGCAGGCTGAGCTTGTGCTTAATTCTTCTTCCTGATGGGAAAATAGAGTGACCTGTGCCTGTCCCAACACCTAGAGCTAGTCTCTCATTGGTTCCCCCTCTTCCCGTTCATCCTCAGGACAAATTGCAACCTGTATGGAACAGGAGGTTAAAGGTGCTGATTCTCCAAGGAGGGAGATGGCTAGTAAATCGGCTGGAATGGCGAACCCGAGCAAAGGAGATGAGAAATGAGGTGCGTTTTAGAAACCTTTCCCGATCACACGGTGTACCATCTTCTGGGTTTCTCATGCCTGTTTTCGACGTAGGAAGATGCCCTTGAACCTGGAGATTTGGGACCCATGGGATGGGTACCATGCAGTATTACTTGAAAGGGTCTGCGTTGGCTCACCCAACCTCACCGAACCTCTCAGCCCCAAGAGTGTCCACCCTTATGTCTCAATCAGCTGTGGGTCTAGATATGGTCAATCCAGGTTGCATCACAGCCCCTGAACGAATTTTGTAAGAATTTCTCTCTCTTTCACTGTCTTTGTTTCACGGGTTTTGAAAAGTAATTTATTTTTATAACGGGGTTTAGCTGCTTTTCACGGCTGTGTTTATGCCGCTTTACACCCCCTTGACTCACTTACAGAGAGATATCAATACATAGGTTTGAAGATTCTTCCTAGTCAGATATATTCTTGTGCGGTGAATAGGGGGTGTTGAGTCCAGTTCACTGAAAAAGGAATAGATCTTGTCTCTTACATATTGGGTTTATGGAACGGTATCGGAGCTAATTTGAAACCCTTGTTTTATGCATCACCCCACCTCACCTTGCCCGTTCAGCAGCCATAGTGTGTTTTCTAAACGTGTGACTCTGTTCTGTTTTGCATTTCAGTTCAAGTGTAGCGGTTTTTACATTCCCTGTAGAAGTGATATCTTAGGATAAGTGTCTTTTTCTGTGTGACTTATTTCACTTAGAATCGTCGTACCTAAATCCACTCATCGTGCTGCTACTAGCCTTATGACGTGGATTTCATGGCTGAGTGATATTCCATTGTACATGAGGACCACAACTTCTTTATCCATTTTTCTCTTTCCTAGGATATTTAAGGTGTAATGAAGTGGGGGTTCTTGTCCACAGAGCAGCCCTAAACTTTGGGGTGCCTGTGTCTTGCTGATTTTTAGTTTTCCCAATTTATACGCCCATGAGTGGAAGTGCCCTATGCTCTCCAAGCTGTGTTTTTTAGATGTTTCAGAACACACCGTACACTTCTCCGGAGTGGCTGTTGGCAATTTACATCCCACCCATCAGCGTAGCAAGGCTCCCATTTCTCCATGGCCGGTCCTGCATTTCTGGTTTGGACACTTTTTTCCGCATGGCCCTTTTGCCCGCTGGGAAGCGAGACTTCTTTGGAGCGCTGATTGGCCTTTCCAGGTTGCTTGGTTGGCCAAAAAGGGCGTATGCGTTTTTTCCTGAATATATTCAGGAAAAAACGCATACGCCCTTTTTGGCCAAGGGCATCATTGTCCACGTTTTGCCGCTTTTCATGTGCTTTCAAGGCGATTCGAATCTACCTCCTGAAATCTGTTTCCTGCAATTCTGCCTTGCTTTCAAAGCCTCTTCGTTGCCTTCCCTTAATATATTTGTGGACGAGAGGTATCATTTAAAACTCTGCAGGTTTGTGAATTGCAGTGCCCCTGAGCTCCATTTTTCAACTCGCTTTTTTGGGAGCTGGCCGCAAAAGCGCAGGATTGCTTCAGGCCCTCTTCTGGTTCTGGGGGGCAGGCTGAGCTTGTGCTTAATTCTTCTTCCTGATGGGAAAATAGAGTGACCTGTGCCTGTCCCAACACCTAGAGCTAGTCTCTCATTGGTTCCCCCTCTTCCCGTTCATCCTCAGGACAAATTGCAACCTGTACGGAACAGGAGGTTAAAGGTGCTGATTCTCCAAGGAGGGAGATGGCTAGTAAATCGGCTGGAATGGCGAACCCGAGCAAAGGAGATGAGAAATGAGGTGCGTTTTAGAAACCTTTCCCGATCACACGGTGTACCATCTTCTGGGTTTCTCATGCCTGTTTTCGACGTAGGAAGATGCCCTTGAACCTGGAGATTTGGGACCCATGGGATGGGTACCATGCAGTATTACTTGAAAGGGTCTGCGTTGGCTCACCCAACCTCACCGAACCTCTCAGCCCCAAGAGTGTCCACCCTTATGTCTCAATCAGCTGTGGGTCTAGATATGGTCAATCCAGGTTGCATCACAGCCCCTGAACGAATTTTGTAAGAATTTCTCTCTCTTTCACTGTCTTTGTTTCACGGGTTTTGAAAAGTAATTTAGTTTTATAATGGGGTTTAGCTGCTTTTCACGGCTGTGTTTATGCCGCTTTACACCCCCTTGACTCCCTTACAGAGAGATATCAATACATAGGTTTGAAGATTCTTCCTAGTCAGATATATTCTTGTGCGGTGAATAGGGGGTGTTGAGTCCAGTTCACTGAAAAAGGAATAGGTCTTGTCTCTTACATATTGGGTTTATGGAACGGTATCGGAGCTAATTTGAAACCCTTGTTTTATGCATCACCCCACCTCACCTTTCCCGTTCAGCAGCCATAGTGTGTTTCCTAAACGTGGGACTCTGTTCTGTTTTGCAATTCAGTTCAAGTGTAGCGGTTTTTACATTCCCTCTAGAAGTGATATCTTATGATAAGTGTCTTTTTCTGTGTGACTTATTTCACTTAGAATCGTCGTACCTAAATCCACTCATCGTGCTGCTACTAGCCTTATGACGTTGATTTCATGGCTGAGTGATATTCCATTGTACATGAGGACCACAACTTCTTTATCCATTTTTCTCTTTCCTAGGATATTTAAGGTGTAATGAAGTGGGGGTTCTTGTCCACAGAGCAGCCCTAAACTTTGGGGTGCCTGTGTCTTGCTGATTTTTAGTTTTCCCAATTTATACGCCCATGAGTGGAAGTGCCCTATGCTCTCCAAGCTGTGTTTTTTAGATGTTTCAGAACACACCGTACACTTCTCCGGAGTGGCTGTTGGCAATTTACATCCCACCCATCAGCGTAGCAAGGCTCCCATTTCTCCATGGCCGGTCCTGCATTTCTGGTTTGGACACTTTTTTCCGCATGGCCCTTTTGCCCGCTGGGAAGCGAGACTTCTTTGGAGCGCTGATTGGCCTTTCCAGGTTGCTTGGTTGGCCAAAAAGGGCGTATGCGTTTTTTCCTGAATATATTCAGGAAAAAACGCATACGCCCTTTTTGGCCAAGGGCATCATTGTCCACGTTTTGCCGCTTTTCATGTGCTTTCAAGGCGATTCGAATCTACCTCCTGAAATCTGTTTCCTGCAATTCTGCCTTGCTTTCAAAGCCTCTTCGTTGCCTTCCCTTAATATATTTGTGGACGAGAGGTATCATTTAAAACTCTGCAGGTTTGTGAATTGCAGTGCCCCTGAGCTCCATTTTTCAACTCGCTTTTTTGGGAGCTGGCCGCAAAAGCGCAGGATTGCTTCAGGCCCTCTTCTGGTTCTGGGGGGCAGGCTGAGCTTGTGCTTAATTCTTCTTCCTGATGGGAAAATAGAGTGACCTGTGCCTGTCCCAACACCTAGAGCTAGTCTCTCATTGGTTCCCCCTCTTCCCGTTCATCCTCAGGACAAATTGCAACCTGTACGGAACAGGAGGTTAAAGGTGCTGATTCTCCAAGGAGGGAGATGGCTAGTAAATCGGCTGGAATGGCGAACCCGAGCAAAGGAGATGAGAAATGAGGTGCGTTTTAGAAACCTTTCCCGATCACACGGTGTACCATCTTCTGGGTTTCTCATGCCTGTTTTCGACGTAGGAAGATGCCCTTGAACCTGGAGATTTGGGACCCATGGGATGGGTACCATGCAGTATTACTTGAAAGGGTCTGCGTTGGCTCACCCAACCTCACCGAACCTCTCAGCCCCAAGAGTGTCCACCCTTATGTCTCAATCAGCTGTGGGTCTAGATATGGTCAATCCAGGTTGCATCACAGCCCCTGAACGAATTTTGTAAGAATTTCTCTCTCTTTCACTGTCTTTGTTTCACGGGTTTTGAAAAGTAATTTATTTTTATAACGGGGTTTAGCTGCTTTTCACGGCTGTGTTTATGCCGCTTTACACCCCCTTGACTCACTTACAGAGAGATATCAATACATAGGTTTGAAGATTCTTCCTAGTCAGATATATTCTTGTGCGGTGAATAGGGGGTGTTGAGTCCAGTTCACTGAAAAAGGAATAGGTCTTGTCTCTTACATATTGGGTTTATGGAACGGTATCGGAGCTAATTTGAAACCCTTGTTTTATGCATCACCCCACCTCACCTTGCCCGTTCAGCAGCCATAGTGTGTTTTCTAAACGTGTGACTCTGTTCTGTTTTGCATTTCAGTTCAAGTGTAGCGGTTTTTACATTCCCTGTAGAAGTGATATCTTAGGATAAGTGTCTTTTTCTGTGTGACTTATTTCACTTAGAATCGTCGTACCTAAATCCACTCATCGTGCTGCTACTAGCCTTATGACGTGGATTTCATGGCTGAGTGATATTCCATTGTACATGAGGACCACAACTTCTTTATCCATTTTTCTCTTTCCTAGGATATTTAAGGTGTAATGAAGTGGGGGTTCTTGTCCACAGAGCAGCCCTAAACTTTGGGGTGCCTGTGTCTTGCTGATTTTTAGTTTTCCCAATTTATACGCCCATGAGTGGAAGTGCCCTATGCTCTCCAAGCTGTGTTTTTTAGATGTTTCAGAACACACCGTACACTTCTCCGGAGTGGCTGTTGGCAATTTACATCCCACCCATCAGCGTAGCAAGGCTCCCATTTCTCCATGGCCGGTCCTGCATTTCTGGTTTGGACACTTTTTTCCGCATGGCCCTTTTGCCCGCTGGGAAGCGAGACTTCTTTGGAGCGCTGATTGGCCTTTCCAGGTTGCTTGGTTGGCCAAAAAGGGCGTATGCGTTTTTTCCTGAATATATTCAGGAAAAAACGCATACGCCCTTTTTGGCCAAGGGCATCATTGTCCACGTTTTGCCGCTTTTCATGTGCTTTCAAGGCGATTCGAATCTACCTCCTGAAATCTGTTTCCTGCAATTCTGCCTTGCTTTCAAAGCCTCTTCGTTGCCTTCCCTTAATATATTTGTGGACGAGAGGTATCATTTAAAACTCTGCAGGTTTGTGAATTGCAGTGCCCCTGAGCTCCATTTTTCAACTCGCTTTTTTGGGAGCTGGCCGCAAAAGCGCAGGATTGCTTCAGGCCCTCTTCTGGTTCTGGGGGGCAGGCTGAGCTTGTGCTTAATTCTTCTTCCTGATGGGAAAATAGAGTGACCTGTGCCTGTCCCAACACCTAGAGCTAGTCTCTCATTGGTTCCCCCTCTTCCCGTTCATCCTCAGGACAAATTGCAACCTGTACGGAACAGGAGGTTAAAGGTGCTGATTCTCCAAGGAGGGAGATGGCTAGTAAATCGGCTGGAATGGCGAACCCGAGCAAAGGAGATGAGAAATGAGGTGCGTTTTAGAAACCTTTCCCGATCACACGGTGTACCATCTTCTGGGTTTCTCATGCCTGTTTTCGACGTAGGAAGATGCCCTTGAACCTGGAGATTTGGGACCCATGGGATGGGTACCATGCAGTATTACTTGAAAGGGTCTGCGTTGGCTCACCCAACCTCACCGAACCTCTCAGCCCCAAGAGTGTCCACCCTTATGTCTCAATCAGCTGTGGGTCTAGATATGGTCAATCCAGGTTGCATCACAGCCCCTGAACGAATTTTGTAAGAATTCCTCTCTCTTTCACTGTCTTTGTTTCACGGGTTTTGAAAAGTAATTTATTTTTATAATGGGGTTTAGCTGCTTTTCACGGCTGTGTTTATGCCGCTTTACACCCCCTTGACTCACTTACAGAGAGATATCAATACATAGGTTTGAAGATTCTTCCTAGTCAGATATATTCTTGTGCGGTGAATAGGGGGTGTTGAGTCCAGTTCACTGAAAAAGGAATAGGTCTTGTCTCTTACATATTGGGTTTATGGAATGGTATCGGAGCTAATTTGAAACCCTTGATTTATGCATCACCCCACCTCACCTTTCCCGTTCAGCAGCCATAGTGTGTTTCCTAAACGTGGGACTCTGTTCTGTTTTGCATTTCAGTTCAAGTGTAGCGGTTTTTACATTCCCTGTAGAAGTGATATCTTAGGATAAGTGTCTTTTTCTGTGTGACTTATTTCACTTAGTATCGTCGTACCTAAATCCACTCATCGTGCTGCTACTAGCCTTATGACGTTGATTTCATGGCTGAGTGATATTCCATTGTACATGAGGACCACAACTTCTTTATCCATTTTTCTCTTTCCTAGGATATTTAAGGTGTAATGAAGTGGGGGTTCTTGTCCACAGAGCAGCCCTAAACTTTGGGGTGCCTGTGTCTTGCTGATTTTTAGTTTTCCCAATTTATACGGCCATGAGTGGAAGTGCCCTATGCTCTCCAAGCTGTGTTTTTTAGATGTTTCAGAACACACCGTACACTTCTCCGGAGTGGCTGTTGGCAATTTACATCCCACCCATCAGCGTAGCAAGGCTCCCATTTCTCCATGGCCGGTCCTGCATTTCTGGTTTGGACACTTTTTTCCGCATGGCCCTTTTGCCCGCTGGGAAGCGAGACTTCTTTGGAGCGCTGATTGGCCTTTCCAGGTTGCTTGGTTGGCCAAAAAGGGCGTATGCGTTTTTTCCTGAATATATTCAGGAAAAAACGCATACGCCCTTTTTGGCCAAGGGCATCATTGTCCACGTTTTGCCGCTTTTCATGTGCTTTCAAGGCGATTCGAATCTACCTCCTGAAATCTGTTTCCTGCAATTCTGCCTTGCTTTCAAAGCCTCTTCGTTGCCTTCCCTTAATATATTTGTGGACGAGAGGTATCATTTAAAACTCTGCAGGTTTGTGAATTGCAGTGCCCCTGAGCTCCATTTTTCAACTCGCTTTTTTGGGAGCTGGCCGCAAAAGCGCAGGATTGCTTCAGGCCCTCTTCTGGTTCTGGGGGGCAGGCTGAGCTTGTGCTTAATTCTTCTTCCTGATGGGAAAATAGAGTGACCTGTGCCTGTCCCAACCCCTAGAGCTAGTCTCTCATTGGTTCCCCCTCTTCCCGTTCATCCTCAGGACAAATTGCAACCTGTACGGAACAGGAGGTTAAAGGTGCTGATTCTCCAAGGAGGGAGATGGCTAGTAAATCGGCTGGAATGGCGAACCCGAGCAAAGGAGATGAGAAATGAGGTGCGTTTTAGAAACCTTTCCCGATCACACGGTGTACCATCTTCTGGGTTTCTCATGCCTGTTTTCGACGTAGGAAGATGCCCTTGAACCTGGAGATTTGGGACCCATGGGATGGGTACCATGCAGTATTACTTGAAAGGGTCTGCGTTGGCTCACCCAACCTCACCGAACCTCTCAGCCCCAAGAGTGTCCACCCTTATGTCTCAATCAGCTGTGGGTCTAGATATGGTCAATCCAGGTTGCATCACAGCCCCTGAACGAATTTTGTAAGAATTTCTCTCTCTTTCACTGTCTTTGTTTCACGGGTTTTGAAAAGTAATTTATTTTTATAATGGGGTTTAGCTGCTTTTCACGGCTGTGTTTATGCCGCTTTACACCCCCTTGACTCACTTACAGAGAGATATCAATACATAGGTTTGAAGATTCTTCCTAGTCAGATATATTCTTGTGCGGTGAATAGGGGGTGTTGAGTCCAGTTCACTGAAAAAGGAATAGGTCTTGTCTCTTACATATTGGGTTTATGGAACGGTATCTGAGCTAATTTGAAACCCTTGATTTATGCATCACCCCACCTCACCTTTCCCGTTCAGCAGCCATAGTGTGTTTCCTAAACGTGGGACTCTGTTCTGTTTTGCATTTCAGTTCAAGTGTAGCGGTTTTTACATTCCCTGTAGAAGTGATATCTTAGGATAAGTGTCTTTTTCTGTGTGACTTATTTCACTTAGAATCGTCGTACCTAAATCCACTCATCGTGCTGCTACTAGCCTTATGACGTGGATTTCATGGCTGAGTGATATTCCATTGTACATGAGGACCACAACTTCTTTATCCATTTTTCTCTTTCCTAGGATATTTAAGGTGTAATGAAGTGGGGGTTCTTGTCCACAGAGCAGCCCTAAACTTTGGGGTGCCTGTGTCTTGCTGATTTTTAGTTTTCCCAATTTATACGCCCATGAGTGGAAGTGCCCTATGCTCTCCAAGCTGTGTTTTTTAGATGTTTCAGAACACACCGTACACTTCTCCGGAGTGGCTGTTGGCAATTTACATCCCACCCATCAGCGTAGCAAGGCTCCCATTTCTCCATGGCCGGTCCTGCATTTCTGGTTTGGACACTTTTTTCCGCATGGCCCTTTTGCCCGCTGGGAAGCGAGACTTCTTTGGAGCGCTGATTGGCCTTTCCAGGTTGCTTGGTTGGCCAAAAAGGGCGTATGCGTTTTTTCCTGAATATATTCAGGAAAAAACGCATACGCCCTTTTTGGCCAAGGGCATCATTGTCCACGTTTTGCCGCTTTTCATGTGCTTTCAAGGCGATTCGAATCTACCTCCTGAAATCTGTTTCCTGCAATTCTGCCTTGCTTTCAAAGCCTCTTCGTTGCCTTCCCTTAATATATTTGTGGACGAGAGGTATCATTTAAAACTCTGCAGGTTTGTGAATTGCAGTGCCCCTGAGCTCCATTTTTCAACTCGCTTTTTTGGGAGCTGGCCGCAAAAGCGCAGGATTGCTTCAGGCCCTCTTCTGGTTCTGGGGGGCAGGCTGAGCTTGTGCTTAATTCTTCTTCCTGATGGGAAAATAGAGTGACCTGTGCCTGTCCCAACACCTAGAGCTAGTCTCTCATTGGTTCCCCCTCTTCCCGTTCATCCTCAGGACAAATTGCAACCTGTACGGAACAGGAGGTTAAAGGTGCTGATTCTCCAAGGAGGGAGATGGCTAGTAAATCGGCTGGAATGGCGAACCCGAGCAAAGGAGATGAGAAATGAGGTGCGTTTTAGAAACCTTTCCCGATCACACGGTGTACCATCTTCTGGGTTTCTCATGCCTGTTTTCGACGTAGGAAGATGCCCTTGAACCTGGAGATTTGGGACCCATGGGATGGGTACCATGCAGTATTACTTGAAAGGGTCTGCGTTGGCTCACCCAACCTCACCGAACCTCTCAGCCCCAAGAGTGTCCACCCTTATGTCTCAATCAGCTGTGGGTCTAGATATGGTCAATCCAGGTTGCATCACAGCCCCTGAACGAATTTTGTAAGAATTTCTCTCTCTTTCACTGTCTTTGTTTCACGGGTTTTGAAAAGTAATTTATTTTTATAATGGGGTTTAGCTGCTTTTCACGGCTGTGTTTATGCCGCTTTACACCCCCTTGACTCACTTACAGAGAGATATCAATACATAGGTTTGAAGATTCTTCCTAGTCAGATATATTCTTGTGCGGTGAATAGGGGGTGTTGAGTCCAGTTCACTGAAAAAGGAATAGGTCTTGTCTCTTACATATTGGGTTTATGGAATGGTATCGGAGCTAATTTGAAACCCTTGATTTATGCATCACCCCACCTCACCTTTCCCGTTCAGCAGCCATAGTGTGTTTCCTAAACGTGGGACTCTGTTCTGTTTTGCATTTCAGTTCAAGTGTAGCGGTTTTTACATTCCCTGTAGAAGTGATATCTTAGGATAAGTGTCTTTTTCTGTGTGACTTATTTCACTTAGTATCGTCGTACCTAAATCCACTCATCGTGCTGCTACTAGCCTTATGACGTTGATTTCATGGCTGAGTGATATTCCATTGTACATGAGGACCACAACTTCTTTATCCATTTTTCTCTTTCCTAGGATATTTAAGGTGTAATGAAGTGGGGGTTCTTGTCCACAGAGCAGCCCTAAACTTTGGGGTGCCTGTGTCTTGCTGATTTTTAGTTTTCCCAATTTATACGGCCATGAGTGGAAGTGCCCTATGCTCTCCAAGCTGTGTTTTTTAGATGTTTCAGAACACACCGTACACTTCTCCGGAGTGGCTGTTGGCAATTTACATCCCACCCATCAGCGTAGCAAGGCTCCCATTTCTCCATGGCCGGTCCTGCATTTCTGGTTTGGACACTTTTTTCCGCATGGCCCTTTTGCCCGCTGGGAAGCGAGACTTCTTTGGAGCGCTGATTGGCCTTTCCAGGTTGCTTGGTTGGCCAAAAAGGGCGTATGCGTTTTTTCCTGAATATATTCAGGAAAAAACGCATACGCCCTTTTTGGCCAAGGGCATCATTGTCCACGTTTTGCCGCTTTTCATGTGCTTTCAAGGCGATTCGAATCTACCTCCTGAAATCTGTTTCCTGCAATTCTGCCTTGCTTTCAAAGCCTCTTCGTTGCCTTCCCTTAATATATTTGTGGACGAGAGGTATCATTTAAAACTCTGCAGGTTTGTGAATTGCAGTGCCCCTGAGCTCCATTTTTCAACTCGCTTTTTTGGGAGCTGGCCGCAAAAGCGCAGGATTGCTTCAGGCCCTCTTCTGGTTCTGGGGGGCAGGCTGAGCTTGTGCTTAATTCTTCTTCCTGATGGGAAAATAGAGTGACCTGTGCCTGTCCCAACACCTAGAGCTAGTCTCTCATTGGTTCCCCCTCTTCCCGTTCATCCTCAGGACAAATTGCAACCTGTACGGAACAGGAGGTTAAAGGTGCTGATTCTCCAAGGAGGGAGATGGCTAGTAAATCGGCTGGAATGGCGAACCCGAGCAAAGGAGATGAGAAATGAGGTGCGTTTTAGAAACCTTTCCCGATCACACGGTGTACCATCTTCTGGGGTTCTCATGCCTGTTTTCGACGTAGGAAGATGCCCTTGAACCTGGAGATTTGGGACCCATGGGATGGGTACCATGCAGTATTACTTGAAAGGGTCTGCGTTGGCTCACCCAACCTCACCGAACCTCTCAGCCCCAAGAGTGTCCACCCTTATGTCTCAATCAGCTGTGGGTCTAGATATGGTCAATCCAGGTTGCATCACAGCCCCTGAACGAATTTTGTAAGAATTTCTCTCTCTTTCACTGTCTTTGTTTCACGGGTTTTGAAAAGTAATTTATTTTTATAATGGGGTTTAGCTGCTTTTCACGGCTGTGTTTATGCCGCTTTACACCCCCTTGACTCACTTACAGAGAGATATCAATACATAGGTTTGAAGATTCTTCCTAGTCAGATATATTCTTGTGCGGTGAATAGGGGGTGTTGAGTCCAGTTCACTGAAAAAGGAATAGGTCTTGTCTCTTACATATTGGGTTTATGGAACGGTATCTGAGCTAATTTGAAACCCTTGATTTATGCATCACCCCACCTCACCTTTCCCGTTCAGCAGCCATAGTGTGTTTCCTAAACGTGGGACTCTGTTCTGTTTTGCATTTCAGTTCAAGTGTAGCGGTTTTTACATTCCCTCTCTAAGTGATATCTTATGATAAGTGTCTTTTTCTGTGTGACTTATTTCACTTAGAATCGTCGTACCTAAATCCACTCATCGTGCTGCTACTAGCCTTATGACGTGGATTTCATGGCTGAGTGATATTCCATTGTACATGAGGACCACAACTTCTTTATCCATTTTTCTCTTTCCTAGGATATTTAAGGTGTAATGAAGTGGGGGTTCTTGTCCACAGAGCAGCCCTAAACTTTGGGGTGCCTGTGTCTTGCTGATTTTTAGTTTTCCCAATTTATACGCCCATGAGTGGAAGTGCCCTATGCTCTCCAAGCTGTGTTTTTTAGATGTTTCAGAACACACCGTACACTTCTCCGGAGTGGCTGTTGGCAATTTACATCCCACCCATCAGCGTAGCAAGGCTCCCATTTCTCCATGGCCGGTCCTGCATTTCTGGTTTGGACACTTTTTTCCGCATGGCCCTTTTGCCCGCTGGGAAGCGAGACTTCTTTGGAGCGCTGATTGGCCTTTCCAGGTTGCTTGGTTGGCCAAAAAGGGCGTATGCGTTTTTTCCTGAATATATTCAGGAAAAAACGCATACGCCCTTTTTGGCCAAGGGCATCATTGTCCACGTTTTGCCGCTTTTCATGTGCTTTCAAGGCGATTCGAATCTACCTCCTGAAATCTGTTTCCTGCAATTCTGCCTTGCTTTCAAAGCCTCTTCGTTGCCTTCCCTTAATATATTTGTGGACGAGAGGTATCATTTAAAACTCTGCAGGTTTGTGAATTGCAGTGCCCCTGAGCTCCATTTTTCAACTCGCTTTTTTGGGAGCTGGCCGCAAAAGCGCAGGATTGCTTCAGGCCCTCTTCTGGTTCTGGGGGGCAGGCTGAGCTTGTGCTTAATTCTTCTTCCTGATGGGAAAATAGAGTGACCTGTGCCTGTCCCAACACCTAGAGCTAGTCTCTCATTGGTTCCCCCTCTTCCCGTTCATCCTCAGGACAAATTGCAACCTGTACGGAACAGGAGGTTAAAGGTGCTGATTCTCCAAGGAGGGAGATGGCTAGTAAATCGGCTGGAATGGCGAACCCGAGCAAAGGAGATGAGAAATGAGGTGCGTTTTAGAAACCTTTCCCGATCACACGGTGTACCATCTTCTGGGTTTCTCATGCCTGTTTTCGACGTAGGAAGATGCCCTTGAACCTGGAGATTTGGGACCCATGGGATGGGTACCATGCAGTATTACTTGAAAGGGTCTGCGTTGGCTCACCCAACCTCACCGAACCTCTCAGCCCCAAGAGTGTCCACCCTTATGTCTCAATCAGCTGTGGGTCTAGATATGGTCAATCCAGGTTGCATCACAGCCCCTGAACGAATTTTGTAAGAATTTCTCTCTCTTTCACTGTCTTTGTTTCACGGGTTTTGAAAAGTAATTTATTTTTATAATGGGGTTTAGCTGCTTTTCACGGCTGTGTTTATGCCGCTTTACACCCCCTTGACTCACTTACAGAGAGATATCAATACATAGGTTTGAAGATTCTTACTAGTCAGATATATTCTTGTGCGGTGAATAGGGGGTGTTGAGTCCAGTTCACTGAAAAAGGAATAGGTCTTGTCTCTTACATATTGGGTTTATGGAACGGTATCGGAGCTAATTTGAAACCCTTGTTTTATGCATCACCCCACCTCACCTTTCCCGTTCAGCAGCCATAGTGTGTTTCCTAAACGTGTGACTCTGTTCTGTTTTGTAATTCAGTTCAAGTGTAGCGGTTTTTACATTCCCTCTCTAAGTGATATCTTATGATAAGTGTCTTTTTCTGTGTGACTTATTTCACTTAGAATCGTCGTACCTAAATCCACTCATCGTGCTGCTACTAGCCTTATGACGTTGATTTCATGGCTGAGTGATATTCCATTGTACATGAGGACCACAACTTCTTTATCCATTTTTCTCTTTCCTAGGATATTTAAGGTGTAATGAAGTGGGGGTTCTTGTCCACAGAGCAGCCCTAAACTTTGGGGTGCCTGTGTCTTGCTGATTTTTAGTTTTCCCAATTTATACGCCCATGAGTGGAAGTGCCCTATGCTCTCCAAGCTGTGTTTTTTAGATGTTTCAGAACACACCGTACACTTCTCCGGAGTGGCTGTTGGCAATTTACATCCCACCCATCAGCGTAGCAAGGCTCCCATTTCTCCATGGCCGGTCCTGCATTTCTGGTTTGGACACTTTTTTCCGCATGGCCCTTTTGCCCGCTGGGAAGCGAGACTTCTTTGGAGCGCTGATTGGCCTTTCCAGGTTGCTTGGTTGGCCAAAAAGGGCGTATGCGTTTTTTCCTGAATATATTCAGGAAAAAACGCATACGCCCTTTTTGGCCAAGGGCATCATTGTCCACGTTTTGCCGCTTTTCATGTGCTTTCAAGGCGATTCGAATCTACCTCCTGAAATCTGTTTCCTGCAATTCTGCCTTGCTTTCAAAGCCTCTTCGTTGCCTTCCCTTAATATATTTGTGGACGAGAGGTATCATTTAAAACTCTGCAGGTTTGTGAATTGCAGTGCCCCTGAGCTCCATTTTTCAACTCGCTTTTTTGGGAGCTGGCCGCAAAAGCGCAGGATTGCTTCAGGCCCTCTTCTGGTTCTGGGGGGCAGGCTGAGCTTGTGCTTAATTCTTCTTCCTGATGGGAAAATAGAGTGACCTGTGCCTGTCCCAACACCTAGAGCTAGTCTCTCATTGGTTCCCCCTCTTCCCGTTCATCCTCAGGACAAATTGCAACCTGTACGGAACAGGAGGTTAAAGGTGCTGATTCTCCAAGGAGGGAGATGGCTAGTAAATCGGCTGGAATGGCGAACCCGAGCAAAGGAGATGAGAAATGAGGTGCGTTTTAGAAACCTATCCCGATCACACCGTGTACCATCTTCTGGGTTTCTCATGCCTGTTTTCGACGTAGGAAGATGCCCTTGAACCTGGAGATTTGGGACCCATGGGATGGGTACCATGCAGTATTACTTGAAAGGGTCTGCGTTGGCTCACCCAACCTCACCGAACCTCTCAGCCCCAAGAGTGTCCACCCTTATGTCTCAATCAGCTGTGGGTCTAGATATGGTCAATCCAGGTTGCATCACAGCCCCTGAACGAATTTTGTAAGAATTTCTCTCTCTTTCACTGTCTTTGTTTCACGGGTTTTGAAAAGTAATTTATTTTTATAATGGGGTTTAGCTGCTTTTCACGGCTGTGTTTATGCCGCTTTACACCCCCTTGACTCCCTTACAGAGAGATATCAATACATAGGTTTGAAGATTCTTCCTAGTCAGATATATTCTTGTGCGGTGAATAGGGGGTGTTGAGTCCAGTTCACTGAAAAAGGAATAGGTCTTGTCTCTTACATATTGGGTTTATGGAACGGTATCGGAGCTAATTTGAAACCCTTGTTTTATGCATCACCCCACCTCACCTTTCCCGTTCAGCAGCCATAGTGTGTTTCCTAAACGTGGGACTCTGTTCTGTGTTGCAATTCAGTTCAAGTGTAGCGGTTTTTACATTCCCTCTAGAAGTGATATCTTATGATAAGTGTCTTTTTCTGTGTGACTTATTTCACTTAGAATCGTCGTACCTAAATCCACTCATCGTGCTGCTACTAGCCTTATGACGTGGATTTCATGGCTGAGTGATATTCCATTGTACATGAGGACCACAACTTCTTTATCCATTTTTCTCTTTCCTAGGATATTTAAGGTGTAATGAAGTGGGGGTTCTTGTCCACAGAGCAGCCCTAAACTTTGGGGTGCCTGTGTCTTGCTGATTTTTAGTTTTCCCAATTTATACGGCCATGAGTGGAAGTGCCCTATGCTCTCCAAGCTGTGTTTTTTAGATGTTTCAGAACACACCGTACACTTCTCCGGAGTGGCTGTTGGCAATTTACATCCCACCCATCAGCGTAGCAAGGCTCCCATTTCTCCATGGCCGGTCCTGCATTTCTGGTTTGGACACTTTTTTCCGCATGGCCCTTTTGCCCGCTGGGAAGCGAGACTTCTTTGGAGCGCTGATTGGCCTTTCCAGGTTGCTTGGTTGGCCAAAAAGGGCGTATGCGTTTTTTCCTGAATATATTCAGGAAAAAACGCATACGCCCTTTTTGGCCAAGGGCATCATTGTCCACGTTTTGCCGCTTTTCATGTGCTTTCAAGGCGATTCGAATCTACCTCCTGAAATCTGTTTCCTGCAATTCTGCCTTGCTTTCAAAGCCTCTTCGTTGCCTTCCCTTAATATATTTGTGGACGAGAGGTATCATTTAAAACTCTGCAGGTTTGTGAATTGCAGTGCCCCTGAGCTCCATTTTTCAACTCGCTTTTTTGGGAGCTGGCCGCAAAAGCGCAGGATTGCTTCAGGCCCTCTTCTGGTTCTGGGGGGCAGGCTGAGCTTGTGCTTAATTCTTCTTCCTGATGGGAAAATAGAGTGACCTGTGCCTGTCCCAACACCTAGAGCTAGTCTCTCATTGGTTCCCCCTCTTCCCGTTCATCCTCAGGACAAATTGCAACCTGTACGGAACAGGAGGTTAAAGGTGCTGATTCTCCAAGGAGGGAGATGGCTAGTAAATCGGCTGGAATGGCGAACCCGAGCAAAGGAGATGAGAAATGAGGTGCGTTTTAGAAACCTTTCCCGATCACACCGTGTACCATCTTCTGGGTTTCTCATGCCTGTTTTCGACGTAGGAAGATGCCCTTGAACCTGGAGATTTGGGACCCATGGGATGGGTACCATGCAGTATTACTTGAAAGGGTCTGCGTTGGCTCACCCAACCTCACCGAACCTCTCAGCCCCAAGAGTGTCCACCCTTATGTCTCAATCAGCTGTGGGTCTAGATATGGTCAATCCAGGTTGCATCACAGCCCCTGAACGAATTTTGTAAGAATTTCTCTCTCTTTCACTGTCTTTGTTTCACGGGTTTTGAAAAGTAATTTATTTTTATATTGGGGTTTAGCTGCTTTTCACGGCTGTGTTTATGCCGCTTTACACCCCCTTGACTCACTTACAGAGAGATATCAATACATAGGTTTGAAGATTCTTCCTAGTCAGATATATTCTTGTGCGGTGAATAGGGGGTGTTGAGTCCAGTTCACTGAAAAAGGAATAGGTCTTGTCTCTTACATATTGGGTTTATGGAACGGTATCGGAGCTAATTTGAAACCCTTGTTTTATGCATCACCCCACCTCACCTTTCCCGTTCAGCAGCCATAGTGTGTTTCCTAAACGTGGGACTCTGTTCTGTGTTGCAATTCAGTTCAAGTGTAGCGGTTTTTACATTCCCTCTAGAAGTGATATCTTAGGATAAGTGTCTTTTTCTGTGTGACTTATTTCACTTAGAATCGTCGTACCTAAATCCACTCATCGTGCTGCTACTAGCCTTATGACGTGGATTTCATGGCTGAGTGATATTCCATTGTACATGAGGACCACAACTTCTTTATCCATTTTTCTCTTTCCTAGGATATTTAAGGTGTAATGAAGTGGGGGTTCTTGTCCACAGAGCAGCCCTAAACTTTGGGGTGCCTGTGTCTTGCTGATTTTTAGTTTTCCCAATTTATACGGCCATGAGTGGAAGTGCCCTATGCTCTCCAAGCTGTGGTTTTTAGATGTTTCAGAACACACCGTACACTTCTCCGGAGTGGCTGTTGGCAATTTACATCCCACCCATCAGCGTAGCAAGGCTCCCATTTCTCCATGGCCGGTCCTGCATTTCTGGTTTGGACACTTTTTTCCGCATGGCCCTTTTGCCCGCTGGGAAGCGAGACTTCTTTGGAGCGCTGATTGGCCTTTCCAGGTTGCTTGGTTGGCCAAAAAGGGCGTATGCGTTTTTTCCTGAATATATTCAGGAAAAAACGCATACGCCCTTTTTGGCCAAGGGCATCATTGTCCACGTTTTGCCGCTTTTCATGTGCTTTCAAGGCGATTCGAATCTACCTCCTGAAATCTGTTTCCTGCAATTCTGCCTTGCTTTCAAAGCCGCTTCGTTGCCTTCCCTTAATATATTTGTGGACGAGAGGTATCATTTAAAACTCTGCAGGTTTGTGAATTGCAGTGCCCCTGAGCTCCATTTTTCAACTCGCTTTTTTGGGAGCTGGCCGCAAAAGCGCAGGATTGCTTCAGGCCCTCTTCTGGTTCTGGGGGGCAGGCTGAGCTTGTGCTTAATTCTTCTTCCTGATGGGAAAATAGAGTGACCTGTGCCTGTCCCAACACCTAGAGCTAGTCTCTCATTGGTTCCCCCTCTTCCCGTTCATCCTCAGGACAAATTGCAACCTGTACGGAACAGGAGGTTAAAGGTGCTGATTCTCCAAGGAGGGAGATGGCTAGTAAATCGGCTGGAATGGCGAACCCGAGCAAAGGAGATGAGAAATGAGGTGCGTTTTAGAAACCTTTCCCGATCACACCGTGTACCATCTTCTGGGTTTCTCATGCCTGTTTTCGACGTAGGAAGATGCCCTTGAACCTGGAGATTTGGGACCCATGGGATGGGTACCATGCAGTATTACTTGAAAGGGTCTGCGTTGGCTCACCCAACCTCACCGAACCTCTCAGCCCCAAGAGTGTCCACCCTTATGTCTCAGTCAGCTGTGGGTCTAGATATGGTCAATCCAGGTTGCATCACAGCCCCTGAACGAATTTTGTAAGAATTTCTCTCTCTTTCACTGTCTTTGTTTCACGGGTTTTGAAAAGTAATTTATTTTTATAATGGGGTTTAGCTGCTTTTCACGGCTGTGTTTATGCCGCTTTACACCCCCTTGACTCACTTACAGAGAGATATCAATACATAGGTTTGAAGATTCTTCCTAGTCAGATATATTCTTGTGCGGTGAATAGGGGGTGTTGAGTCCAGTTCACTGAAAAAGGAATAGGTCTTGTCTCTTACATATTGGGTTTATGGAACGGTATCGGAGCTAATTTGAAACCCTTGTTTTATGCATCACCCCACCTCACCTTTCCCGTTCAGCAGCCATAGTGTGTTTCCTAAACGTGGGACTCTGTTCTGTTTTGCAATTCAGTTCAAGTGTAGCGGTTTTTACATTCCCTCTAGAAGTCATATCTTATGATAAGTGTCTTTTTCTGTGTGACTTATTTCACTTAGAATCGTCGTACCTAAATCCACTCATCGTGCTGCTACTAGCCTTATGACGTGGATTTCATGGCTGAGTGATATTCCATTGTACATGAGGACCACAACTTCTTTATCCATTTTTCTCTTTCCTAGGATATTTAAGGTGTAATGAAGTGGGGGTTCTTGTCCACAGAGCAGCCCTAAACTTTGGGGTGCCTGTGTCTTGCTGATTTTTAGTTTTCCCAATTTATACGGCCATGAGTGGAAGTGCCCTATGCTCTCCAAGCTGTGGTTTTTAGATGTTTCAGAACACACCGTACACTTCTCCGGAGTGGCTGTTGGCAATTTACATCCCACCCATCAGCGTAGCAAGGCTCCCATTTCTCCATGGCCGGTCCTGCATTTCTGGTTTGGACACTTTTTTCCGCATGGCCCTTTTGCCCGCTGGGAAGCGAGACTTCTTTGGAGCGCTGATTGGCCTTTCCAGGTTGCTTGGTTGGCCAAAAAGGGCGTATGCGTTTTTTCCTGAATATATTCAGGAAAAAACGCATACGCCCTTTTTGGCCAAGGGCATCATTGTCCACGTTTTGCCGCTTTTCATGTGCTTTCAAGGCGATTCGAATCTACCTCCTGAAATCTGTTTCCTGCAATTCTGCCTTGCTTTCAAAGCCGCTTCGTTGCCTTCCCTTAATATATTTGTGGACGAGAGGTATCATTTAAAACTCTGCAGGTTTGTGAATTGCAGTGCCCCTGAGCTCCATTTTTCAACTCGCTTTTTTGGGAGCTGGCCGCAAAAGCGCAGGATTGCTTCAGGCCCTCTTCTGGTTCTGGGGGGCAGGCTGAGCTTGTGCTTAATTCTTCTTCCTGATGGGAAAATAGAGTGACCTGTGCCTGTCCCAACACCTAGAGCTAGTCTCTCATTGGTTCCCCCTCTTCCCGTTCATCCTCAGGACAAATTGCAACCTGTACGGAACAGGAGGTTAAAGGTGCTGATTCTCCAAGGAGGGAGATGGCTAGTAAATCGGCTGGAATGGCGAACCCGAGCAAAGGAGATGAGAAATGAGGTGCGTTTTAGAAACCTTTCCCGATCACACCGTGTACCATCTTCTGGGTTTCTCATGCCTGTTTTCGACGTAGGAAGATGCCCTTGAACCTGGAGATTTGGGACCCATGGGATGGGTACCATGCAGTATTACTTGAAAGGGTCTGCGTTGGCTCACCCAACCTCACCGAACCTCTCAGCCCCAAGAGTGTCCACCCTTATGTCTCAGTCAGCTGTGGGTCTAGATATGGTCAATCCAGGTTGCATCACAGCCCCTGAACGAATTTTGTAAGAATTTCTCTCTCTTTCACTGTCTTTGTTTCACGGGTTTTGAAAAGTAATTTATTTTTATAATGGGGTTTAGCTGCTTTTCACGGCTGTGTTTATGCCGCTTTACACCCCCTTGACTCACTTACAGAGAGATATCAATACATAGGTTTGAAGATTCTTCCTAGTCAGATATATTCTTGTGCGGTGAATAGGGGGTGTTGAGTCCAGTTCACTGAAAAAGGAATAGGTCTTGTCTCTTACATATTGGGTTTATGGAACGGTATCGGAGCTAATTTGAAACCCTTGTTTTATGCATCACCCCACCTCACCTTTCCCGTTCAGCAGCCATAGTGTGTTTCCTAAACGTGGGACTCTGTTCTGTTTTGCAATTCAGTTCAAGTGTAGCGGTTTTTACATTCCCTCTAGAAGTCATATCTTATGATAAGTGTCTTTTTCTGTGTGACTTATTTCACTTAGAATCGTCGTACCTAAATCCACTCATCGTGCTGCTACTAGCCTTATGACGTGGATTTCATGGCTGAGTGATATTCCATTGTACATGAGGACCACAACTTCTTTATCCATTTTTCTCTTTCCTAGGATATTTAAGGTGTAATGAAGTGGGGGTTCTTGTCCACAGAGCAGCCCTAAACTTTGGGGTGCCTGTGTCTTGCTGATTTTTAGTTTTCCCAATTTATACGGCCATGAGTGGAAGTGCCCTATGCTCTCCAAGCTGTGGTTTTTAGATGTTTCAGAACACACCGTACACTTCTCCGGAGTGGCTGTTGGCAATTTACATCCCACCCATCAGCGTAGCAAGGCTCCCATTTCTCCATGGCCGGTCCTGCATTTCTGGTTTGGACACTTTTTTCCGCATGGCCCTTTTGCCCGCTGGGAAGCGAGACTTCTTTGGAGCGCTGATTGGCCTTTCCAGGTTGCTTGGTTGGCCAAAAAGGGCGTATGCGTTTTTTCCTGAATATATTCAGGAAAAAACGCATACGCCCTTTTTGGCCAAGGGCATCATTGTCCACGTTTTGCCGCTTTTCATGTGCTTTCAAGGCGATTCGAATCTACCTCCTGAAATCTGTTTCCTGCAATTCTGCCTTGCTTTCAAAGCCTCTTCGTTGCCTTCCCTTAATATATTTGTGGACGAGAGGTATCATTTAAAACTCTGCAGGTTTGTGAATTGCAGTGCCCCTGAGCTCCATTTTTCAACTCGCTTTTTTGGGAGCTGGCCGCAAAAGCGCAGGATTGCTTCAGGCCCTCTTCTGGTTCTGGGGGGCAGGCTGAGCTTGTGCTTAATTCTTCTTCCTGATGGGAAAATAGAGTGACCTGTGCCTGTCCCAACACCTAGAGCTAGTCTCTCATTGGTTCCCCCTCTTCCCGTTCATCCTCAGGACAAATTGCAACCTGTACGGAACAGGAGGTTAAAGGTGCTGATTCTCCAAGGAGGGAGATGGCTAGTAAATCGGCTGGAATGGCGAACCCGAGCAAAGGAGATGAGAAATGAGGTGCGTTTTAGAAACCTTTCCCGATCACACCGTGTACCATCTTCTGGGTTTCTCATGCCTGTTTTCGACGTAGGAAGATGCCCTTGAACCTGGAGATTTGGGACCCATGGGATGGGTACCATGCAGTATTACTTGAAAGGGTCTGCGTTGGCTCACCCAACCTCACCGAACCTCTCAGCCCCAAGAGTGTCCACCCTTATGTCTCAGTCAGCTGTGGGTCTAGATATGGTCAATCCAGGTTGCATCACAGCCCCTGAACGAATTTTGTAAGAATTTCTCTCTCTTTCACTGTCTTTGTTTCACGGGTTTTGAAAAGTAATTTATTTTTATATTGGGGTTTAGCTGCTTTTCACGGCTGTGTTTATGCCGCTTTACACCCCCTTGACTCACTTACAGAGAGATATCAATACATAGGTTTGAAGATTCTTCCTAGTCAGATATATTCTTGTGCGGTGAATAGGGGGTGTTGAGTCCAGTTCACTGAAAAAGGAATAGGTCTTGTCTCTTACATATTGGGTTTATGGAACGGTATCGGAGCTAATTTGAAACCCTTGTTTTAT
Organism: Balaenoptera acutorostrata; assembly: GCF_949987535.1. NCBI lineage: Eukaryota > Metazoa > Chordata > Mammalia > Artiodactyla > Balaenopteridae > Balaenoptera > Balaenoptera acutorostrata. The sequence continues at coordinate 33,187 of NW_026646373.1, read as the reverse complement.
GCATCACCCCACCTCACCTTTCCCGTTCAGCAGCCATAGTGTGTTTCCTAAACGTGGGACTCTGTTCTGTTTTGCAATTCAGTTCAAGTGTAGCGGTTTTTACATTCCCTCTAGAAGTGATATCTTATGATAAGTGTCTTTTTCTGTGTGACTTATTTCACTTAGAATCGTCGTACCTAAATCCACTCATCGTGCTGCTACTAGCCTTATGACGTGGATTTCATGGCTGAGTGATATTCCATTGTACATGAGGACCACAACTTCTTTATCCATTTTTCTCTTTCCTAGGATATTTAAGGTGTAATGAAGTGGGGGTTCTTGTCCACAGAGCAGCCCTAAACTTTGGGGTGCCTGTGTCTTGCTGATTTTTAGTTTTCCCAATTTATACGGCCATGAGTGGAAGTGCCCTATGCTCTCCAAGCTGTGGTTTTTAGATGTTTCAGAACACACCGTACACTTCTCCGGAGTGGCTGTTGGCAATTTACATCCCACCCATCAGCGTAGCAAGGCTCCCATTTCTCCATGGCCGGTCCTGCATTTCTGGTTTGGACACTTTTTTCCGCATGGCCCTTTTGCCCGCTGGGAAGCGAGACTTCTTTGGAGCGCTGATTGGCCTTTCCAGGTTGCTTGGTTGGCCAAAAAGGGCGTATGCGTTTTTTCCTGAATATATTCAGGAAAAAACGCATACGCCCTTTTTGGCCAAGGGCATCATTGTCCACGTTTTGCCGCTTTTCATGTGCTTTCAAGGCGATTCGAATCTACCTCCTGAAATCTGTTTCCTGCAATTCTGCCTTGCTTTCAAAGCCTCTTCGTTGCCTTCCCTTAATATATTTGTGGACGAGAGGTATCATTTAAAACTCTGCAGGTTTGTGAATTGCAGTGCCCCTGAGCTCCATTTTTCAACTCGCTTTTTTGGGAGCTGGCCGCAAAAGCGCAGGATTGCTTCAGGCCCTCTTCTGGTTCTGGGGGGCAGGCTGAGCTTGTGCTTAATTCTTCTTCCTGATGGGAAAATAGAGTGACCTGTGCCTGTCCCAACACCTAGAGCTAGTCTCTCATTGGTTCCCCCTCTTCCCGTTCATCCTCAGGACAAATTGCAACCTGTACGGAACAGGAGGTTAAAGGTGCTGATTCTCCAAGGAGGGAGATGGCTAGTAAATCGGCTGGAATGGCGAACCCGAGCAAAGGAGATGAGAAATGAGGTGCGTTTTAGAAACCTTTCCCGATCACACCGTGTACCATCTTCTGGGTTTCTCATGCCTGTTTTCGACGTAGGAAGATGCCCTTGAACCTGGAGATTTGGGACCCATGGGATGGGTACCATGCAGTATTACTTGAAAGGGTCTGCGTTGGCTCACCCAACCTCACCGAACCTCTCAGCCCCAAGAGTGTCCACCCTTATGTCTCAGTCAGCTGTGGGTCTAGATATGGTCAATCCAGGTTGCATCACAGCCCCTGAACGAATTTTGTAAGAATTTCTCTCTCTTTCACTGTCTTTGTTTCACGGGTTTTGAAAAGTAATTTATTTTTATATTGGGGTTTAGCTGCTTTTCACGGCTGTGTTTATGCCGCTTTACACCCCCTTGACTCACTTACAGAGAGATATCAATACATAGGTTTGAAGATTCTTCCTAGTCAGATATATTCTTGTGCGGTGAATAGGGGGTGTTGAGTCCAGTTCACTGAAAAAGGAATAGGTCTTGTCTCTTACATATTGGGTTTATGGAACGGTATCGGAGCTAATTTGAAACCCTTGTTTTATGCATCACCCCACCTCACCTTTCCCGTTCAGCAGCCATAGTGTGTTTCCTAAACGTGGGACTCTGTTCTGTTTTGCAATTCAGTTCAAGTGTAGCGGTTTTTACATTCCCTCTAGAAGTGATATCTTATGATAAGTGTCTTTTTCTGTGTGACTTATTTCACTTAGAATCGTCGTACCTAAATCCACTCATCGTGCTGCTACTAGCCTTATGACGTGGATTTCATGGCTGAGTGATATTCCATTGTACATGAGGACCACAACTTCTTTATCCATTTTTCTCTTTCCTAGGATATTTAAGGTGTAATGAAGTGGGGGTTCTTGTCCACAGAGCAGCCCTAAACTTTGGGGTGCCTGTGTCTTGCTGATTTTTAGTTTTCCCAATTTATACGGCCATGAGTGGAAGTGCCCTATGCTCTCCAAGCTGTGGTTTTTAGATGTTTCAGAACACACCGTACACTTCTCCGGAGTGGCTGTTGGCAATTTACATCCCACCCATCAGCGTAGCAAGGCTCCCATTTCTCCATGGCCGGTCCTGCATTTCTGGTTTGGACACTTTTTTCCGCATGGCCCTTTTGCCCGCTGGGAAGCGAGACTTCTTTGGAGCGCTGATTGGCCTTTCCAGGTTGCTTGGTTGGCCAAAAAGGGCGTATGCGTTTTTTCCTGAATATATTCAGGAAAAAACGCATACGCCCTTTTTGGCCAAGGGCATCATTGTCCACGTTTTGCCGCTTTTCATGTGCTTTCAAGGCGATTCGAATCTACCTCCTGAAATCTGTTTCCTGCAATTCTGCCTTGCTTTCAAAGCCTCTTCGTTGCCTTCCCTTAATATATTTGTGGACGAGAGGTATCATTTAAAACTCTGCAGGTTTGTGAATTGCAGTGCCCCTGAGCTCCATTTTTCAACTCGCTTTTTTGGGAGCTGGCCGCAAAAGCGCAGGATTGCTTCAGGCCCTCTTCTGGTTCTGGGGGGCAGGCTGAGCTTGTGCTTAATTCTTCTTCCTGATGGGAAAATAGAGTGACCTGTGCCTGTCCCAACACCTAGAGCTAGTCTCTCATTGGTTCCCCCTCTTCCCGTTCATCCTCAGGACAAATTGCAACCTGTACGGAACAGGAGGTTAAAGGTGCTGATTCTCCAAGGAGGGAGATGGCTAGTAAATCGGCTGGAATGGCGAACCCGAGCAAAGGAGATGAGAAATGAGGTGCGTTTTAGAAACCTTTCCCGATCACACCGTGTACCATCTTCTGGGTTTCTCATGCCTGTTTTCGACGTAGGAAGATGCCCTTGAACCTGGAGATTTGGGACCCATGGGATGGGTACCATGCAGTATTACTTGAAAGGGTCTGCGTTGGCTCACCCAACCTCACCGAACCTCTCAGCCCCAAGAGTGTCCACCCTTATGTCTCAGTCAGCTGTGGGTCTAGATATGGTCAATCCAGGTTGCATCACAGCCCCTGAACGAATTTTGTAAGAATTTCTCTCTCTTTCACTGTCTTTGTTTCACGGGTTTTGAAAAGTAATTTATTTTTATATTGGGGTTTAGCTGCTTTTCACGGCTGTGTTTATGCCGCTTTACACCCCCTTGACTCACTTACAGAGAGATATCAATACATAGGTTTGAAGATTCTTCCTAGTCAGATATATTCTTGTGCGGTGAATAGGGGGTGTTGAGTCCAGTTCACTGAAAAAGGAATAGGTCTTGTCTCTTACATATTGGGTTTATGGAACGGTATCGGAGCTAATTTGAAACCCTTGTTTTATGCATCACCCCACCTCACCTTTCCCGTTCAGCAGCCATAGTGTGTTTCCTAAACGTGGGACTCTGTTCTGTTTTGCAATTCAGTTCAAGTGTAGCGGTTTTTACATTCCCTCTAGAAGTGATATCTTATGATAAGTGTCTTTTTCTGTGTGACTTATTTCACTTAGAATCGTCGTACCTAAATCCACTCATCGTGCTGCTACTAGCCTTATGACGTGGATTTCATGGCTGAGTGATATTCCATTGTACATGAGGACCACAACTTCTTTATCCATTTTTCTCTTTCCTAGGATATTTAAGGTGTAATGAAGTGGGGGTTCTTGTCCACAGAGCAGCCCTAAACTTTGGGGTGCCTGTGTCTTGCTGATTTTTAGTTTTCCCAATTTATACGGCCATGAGTGGAAGTGCCCTATGCTCTCCAAGCTGTGTTTTTTAGATGTTTCAGAACACACCGTACACTTCTCCGGAGTGGCTGTTGGCAATTTACATCCCACCCATCAGCGTAGCAAGGCTCCCATTTCTCCATGGCCGGTCCTGCATTTCTGGTTTGGACACATTTTTCCGCATGGCCCTTTTGCCCGCTGGGAAGCGAGACTTCTTTGGAGCGCTGATTGGCCTTTCCAGGTTGCTTGGTTGGCCAAAAAGGGCGTATGCGTTTTTTCCTGAATATATTCAGGAAAAAACGCATACGCCCTTTTTGGCCAAGGGCATCATTGTCCACGTTTTGCCGCTTTTCATGTGCTTTCAAGGCGATTCGAATCTACCTCCTGAAATCTGTTTCCTGCAATTCTGCCTTGCTTTCAAAGCCTCTTCGTTGCCTTCCCTTAGTATATTTGTGGACGAGAGGTATCATTTAAAACACTGCAGGTTTGTGAATTGCAGTGCCCCTGAGCTCCATTTTTCAACTCGCTTTTTTGGGAGCTGGCCGCAAAAGCGCAGGATTGCTTCAGGCCCTCTTCTGGTTCTGGGGGGCAGGCTGAGCTTGTGCTTAATTCTTCTTCCTGATGGGAAAATAGAGTGACCTGTGCCTGTCCCAACACCTAGAGCTAGTCTCTCATTGGTTCCCCATCTTCCCGTTCATCCTCAGGACAAATTGCAACCTGTACGGAACAGGAGGTTAAAGGTGCTGATTCTCCAAGGAGGGAGATGGCTAGTAAATCGGCTGGAATGGCGAACCCGAGCAAAGGAGATGAGAAATGAGGTGCGTTTTAGAAACCTTTCCCGATCACACGGTGTACCATCTTCTGGGTTTCTCATGCCTGTTTTCGACGTAGGAAGATGCCCTTGAACCTGGAGATTTGGGACCCATGGGATGGGTACCATGCAGTATTACTTGAAAGGGTCTGCGTTGGCTCACCCAACCTCACCGAACCTCTCAGCCCCAAGAGTGTCCACCCTTATGTCTCAATCAGCTGTGGGTCTAGATATGGTCAATCCAGGTTGCATCACAGCCCCTGAACGAATTTTGTAAGAATTTCTCTCTCTTTCACTGTCTTTGTTTCACGGGTTTTGAAAAGTAATTTATTTTTATAATGGGGTTTAGCTGCTTTTCACGGCTGTGTTTATGCCGCTTTACACCCCCTTGACTCCCTTACGGAGAGATATCAATACATAGGTTTGAAGATTCTTCCTAGTCAGATATATTCTTGTGCGGTGAATAGGGGGTGTTGAGTCCAGTTCACTGAAAAAGGAATAGGTCTTGTCTCTTACATATTGGGTTTATGGAACGGTATCGGAGCTAATTTGAAACCCTTGTTTTATGCATCACCCCACCTCACCTTTCCCGTTCAGCAGCCATAGTGTGTTTCCTAAACGTGGGACTCTGTTCTGTGTTGCAATTCAGTTCAAGTGTAGCGGTTTTTACATTCCCTCTAGAAGTCATATCTTATGATAAGTGTCTTTTTCTGTGTGACTTATTTCACTTAGAATCGTCGTACCTAAATCCACTCATCGTGCTGCTACTAGCCTTATGACGTTGATTTCATGGCTGAGTGATATTCCATTGTACATGAGGACCACAACTTCTTTATCCATTTTTCTCTTTCCTAGGATATTTAAGGTGTAATGAAGTGGGGGTTCTTGTCCACAGAGCAGCCCTAAACTTTGGGGTGCCTGTGTCTTGCTGATTTTTAGTTTTCCCAATTTATACGGCCATGAGTGGAAGTGCCCTATGCTCTCCAAGCTGTGTTTTTTAGATGTTTCAGAACACACCGTACACTTCTCCGGAGTGGCTGTTGGCAATTTACATCCCACCCATCAGCGTAGCAAGGCTCCCATTTCTCCATGGCCGGTCCTGCATTTCTGGTTTGGACACTTTTTTCCGCATGGCCCTTTTGCCCGCTGGGAAGCGAGACTTCTTTGGAGCGCTGATTGGCCTTTCCAGGTTGCTTGGTTGGCCAAAAAGGGCGTATGCGTTTTTTCCTGAATATATTCAGGAAAAAACGCATACGCCCTTTTTGGCCAAGGGCATCATTGTCCACGTTTTGCCGCTTTTCATGTGCTTTCAAGGCGATTCGAATCTACCTCCTGAAATCTGTTTCCTGCAATTCTGCCTTGCTTTCAAAGCCTCTTCGTTGCCTTCCCTTAATATATTTGTGGACGAGAGGTATCATTTAAAACTCTGCAGGTTTGTGAATTGCAGTGCCCCTGAGCTCCATTTTTCAACTCGCTTTTTTGGGAGCTGGCCGCAAAAGCGCAGGATTGCTTCAGGCCCTCTTCTGGTTCTGGGGGGCAGGCTGAGCTTGTGCTTAATTCTTCTTCCTGATGGGAAAATAGAGTGACCTGTGCCTGTCCCAACACCTAGAGCTAGTCTCTCATTGGTTCCCCCTCTTCCCGTTCATCCTCAGGACAAATTGCAACCTGTACGGAACAGGAGGTTAAAGGTGCTGATTCTCCAAGGAGGGAGATGGCTAGTAAATCGGCTGGAATGGCGAACCCGAGCAAAGGAGATGAGAAATGAGGTGCGTTTTAGAAACCTTTCCCGATCACACGGTGTACCATCTTCTGGGATTCTCATGCCTGTTTTCGACGTAGGAAGATGCCCTTGAACCTGGAGATTTGGGACCCATGGGATGGGTACCATGCAGTATTACTTGAAAGGGTCTGCGTTGGCTCACCCAACCTCACCGAACCTCTCAGCCCCAAGAGTGTCCACCCTTATGTCTCAATCAGCTGTGGGTCTAGATATGGTCAATCCAGGTTGCATCACAGCCCCTGAACGAATTTTGTAAGAATTTCTCTCTCTTTCACTGTCTTTGTTTCACGGGTTTTGAAAAGTAATTTATTTTTATAATGGGGTTTAGCTGCTTTTCACGGCTGTGTTTATGCCGCTTTACACCCCCTTGACTCCCTTACAGAGAGATATCAATACATAGGTTTGAAGATTCTTCCTAGTCAGATATATTCTTGTGCGGTGAATAGGGGGTGTTGAGTCCAGTTCACTGAAAAAGGAATAGGTCTTGTCTCTTACATATTGGGTTTATGGAACGGTATCGGAGCTAATTTGAAACCCTTGTTTTATGCATCACCCCACCTCACCTTTCCCGTTCAGCAGCCATAGTGTGTTTCCTAAACGTGGGACTCTGTTCTGTGTTGCAATTCAGTTCAAGTGTAGCGGTTTTTACATTCCCTCTAGAAGTCATATCTTAGGATAAGTGTCTTTTTCTGTGTGACTTATTTCACTTAGAATCGTCGTACCTAAATCCACTCATCGTGCTGCTACTAGCCTTATGACGTTGATTTCATGGCTGAGTGATATTCCATTGTACATGAGGACCACAACTTCTTTATCCATTTTTCTCTTTCCTAGGATATTTAAGGTGTAATGAAGTGGGGGTTCTTGTCCACAGAGCAGCCCTAAACTTTGGGGTGCCTGTGTCTTGCTGATTTTTAGTTTTCCCAATTTATACGGCCATGAGTGGAAGTGCCCTATGCTCTCCAAGCTGTGTTTTTTAGATGTTTCAGAACACACCGTACACTTCTCCGGAGTGGCTGTTGGCAATTTACATCCCACCCATCAGCGTAGCAAGGCTCCCATTTCTCCATGGCCGGTCCTGCATTTCTGGTTTGGACACTTTTTTCCGCATGGCCCTTTTGCCCGCTGGGAAGCGAGACTTCTTTGGAGCGCTGATTGGCCTTTCCAGGTTGCTTGGTTGGCCAAAAAGGGCGTATGCGTTTTTTCCTGAATATATTCAGGAAAAAACGCATACGCCCTTTTTGGCCAAGGGCATCATTGTCCACGTTTTGCCGCTTTTCATGTGCTTTCAAGGCGATTCGAATCTACCTCCTGAAATCTGTTTCCTGCAATTCTGCCTTGCTTTCAAAGCCTCTTCGTTGCCTTCCCTTAATATATTTGTGGACGAGAGGTATCATTTAAAACTCTGCAGGTTTGTGAATTGCAGTGCCCCTGAGCTCCATTTTTCAACTCGCTTTTTTGGGAGCTGGCCGCAAAAGCGCAGGATTGCTTCAGGCCCTCTTCTGGTTCTGGGGGGCAGGCTGAGCTTGTGCTTAATTCTTCTTCCTGATGGGAAAATAGAGTGACCTGTGCCTGTCCCAACACCTAGAGCTAGTCTCTCATTGGTTCCCCCTCTTCCCGTTCATCCTCAGGACAAATTGCAACCTGTACGGAACAGGAGGTTAAAGGTGCTGATTCTCCAAGGAGGGAGATGGCTAGTAAATCGGCTGGAATGGCGAACCCGAGCAAAGGAGATGAGAAATGAGGTGCGTTTTAGAAACCTTTCCCGATCACACGGTGTACCATCTTCTGGGTTTCTCATGCCTGTTTTCGACGTAGGAAGATGCCCTTGAACCTGGAGATTTGGGACCCATGGGATGGGTACCATGCAGTATTACTTGAAAGGGTCTGCGTTGGCTCACCCAACCTCACCGAACCTCTCAGCCCCAAGAGTGTCCACCCTTATGTCTCAATCAGCTGTGGGTCTAGATATGGTCAATCCAGGTTGCATCACAGCCCCTGAACGAATTTTGTAAGAATTTCTCTCTCTTTCACTGTCTTTGTTTCACGGGTTTTGAAAAGTAATTTAGTTTTATAATGGGGTTTAGCTGCTTTTCACGGCTGTGTTTATGCCGCTTTACACCCCCTTGACTCCCTTACAGAGAGATATCAATACATAGGTTTGAAGATTCTTCCTAGTCAGATATATTCTTGTGCGGTGAATAGGGGGTGTTGAGTCCAGTTCACTGAAAAAGGAATAGGTCTTGTCTCTTACATATTGGGTTTATGGAACGGTATCGGAGCTAATTTGAAACCCTTGTTTTATGCATCACCCCACCTCACCTTTCCCGTTCAGCAGCCATAGTGTGTTTCCTAAACGTGGGACTCTGTTCTGTGTTGCAATTCAGTTCAAGTGTAGCGGTTTTTACATTCCCTCTAGAAGTGATATCTTATGATAAGTGTCTTTTTCTGTGTGACTTATTTCACTTAGAATCGTCGTACCTAAATCCACTCATCGTGCTGCTACTAGCCTTATGACGTTGATTTCATGGCTGAGTGATATTCCATTGTACATGAGGACCACAACTTCTTTATCCATTTTTCTCTTTCCTAGGATATTTAAGGTGTAATGAAGTGGGGGTTCTTGTCCACAGAGCAGCCCTAAACTTTGGGGTGCCTGTGTCTTGCTGATTTTTAGTTTTCCCAATTTATACGGCCATGAGTGGAAGTGCCCTATGCTCTCCAAGCTGTGGTTTTTAGATGTTTCAGAACACACCGTACACTTCTCCGGAGTGGCTGTTGGCAATTTACATCCCACCCATCAGCGTAGCAAGGCTCCCATTTCTCCATGGCCGGTCCTGCATTTCTGGTTTGGACACTTTTTTCCGCATGGCCCTTTTGCCCGCTGGGAAGCGAGACTTCTTTGGAGCACTGATTGGCCTTTCCAGGTTGCTTGGTTGGCCAAAAAGGGCGTATGCGTTTTTTCCTGAATATATTCAGGAAAAAACGCATACGCCCTTTTTGGCCAAGGGCATCATTGTCCACGTTTTGCCGCTTTTCATGTGCTTTCAAGGCGATTCGAATCTACCTCCTGAAATCTGTTTCCTGCAATTCTGCCTTGCTTTCAAAGCCTCTTCGTTGCCTTCCCTTAATATATTTGTGGACGAGAGGTATCATTTAAAACTCTGCAGGTTTGTGAATTGCAGTGCCCCTGAGCTCCATTTTTCAACTCGCTTTTTTGGGAGCTGGCCGCAAAAGCGCAGGATTGCTTCAGGCCCTCTTCTGGTTCTGGGGGGCAGGCTGAGCTTGTGCTTAATTCTTCTTCCTGATGGGAAAATAGAGTGACCTGTGCCTGTCCCAACACCTAGAGCTAGTCTCTCATTGGTTCCCCCTCTTCCCGTTCATCCTCAGGACAAATTGCAACCTGTACGGAACAGGAGGTTAAAGGTGCTGATTCTCCAAGGAGGGAGATGGCTAGTAAATCGGCTGGAATGGCGAACCCGAGCAAAGGAGATGAGAAATGAGGTGCGTTTTAGAAACCTTTCCCGATCACACGGTGTACCATCTTCTGGGTTTCTCATGCCTGTTTTCGACGTAGGAAGATGCCCTTGAACCTGGAGATTTGGGACCCATGGGATGGGTACCATGCAGTATTACTTGAAAGGGTCTGCGTTGGCTCACCCAACCTCACCGAACCTCTCAGCCCCAAGAGTGTCCACCCTTATGTCTCAATCAGCTGTGGGTCTAGATATGGTCAATCCAGGTTGCATCACAGCCCCTGAACGAATTTTGTAAGAATTTCTCTCTCTTTCACTGTCTTTGTTTCACGGGTTTTGAAAAGTAATTTAGTTTTATAATGGGGTTTAGCTGCTTTTCACGGCTGTGTTTATGCCGCTTTACACCCCCTTGACTCACTTACAGAGAGATATCAATACATAGGTTTGAAGATTCTTCCTAGTCAGATATATTCTTGTGCGGTGAATAGGGGGTGTTGAGTCCAGTTCACTGAAAAAGGAATAGGTCTTGTCTCTTACATATTGGGTTTATGGAACGGTATCGGAGCTAATTTGAAACCCTTGTTTTATGCATCACCCCACCTCACCTTTCCCGTTCAGCAGCCATAGTGTGTTTCCTAAACGTGGGACTCTGTTCTGTGTTGCAATTCAGTTCAAGTGTAGCGGTTTTTACATTCCCTCTAGAAGTGATATCTTATGATAAGTGTCTTTTTCTGTGTGACTTATTTCACTTAGAATCGTCGTACCTAAATCCACTCATCGTGCTGCTACTAGCCTTATGACGTGGATTTCATGGCTGAGTGATATTCCATTGTACATGAGGACCACAACTTCTTTATCCATTTTTCTCTTTCCTAGGATATTTAAGGTGTAATGAAGTGGGGGTTCTTGTCCACAGAGCAGCCCTAAACTTTGGGGTGCCTGTGTCTTGCTGATTTTTAGTTTTCCCAATTTATACGGCCATGAGTGGAAGTGCCCTATGCTCTCCAAGCTGTGGTTTTTAGATGTTTCAGAACACACCGTACACTTCTCCGGAGTGGCTGTTGGCAATTTACATCCCACCCATCAGCGTAGCAAGGCTCCCATTTCTCCATGGCCGGTCCTGCATTTCTGGTTTGGACACTTTTTTCCGCATGGCCCTTTTGCCCGCTGGGAAGCGAGACTTCTTTGGAGCGCTGATTGGCCTTTCCAGGTTGCTTGGTTGGCCAAAAAGGGCGTATGCGTTTTTTCCTGAATATATTCAGGAAAAAACGCATACGCCCTTTTTGGCCAAGGGCATCATTGTCCACGTTTTGCCGCTTTTCATGTGCTTTCAAGGCGATTCGAATCTACCTCCTGAAATCTGTTTCCTGCAATTCTGCCTTGCTTTCAAAGCCTCTTCGTTGCCTTCCCTTAATATATTTGTGGACGAGAGGTATCATTTAAAACTCTGCAGGTTTGTGAATTGCAGTGCCCCTGAGCTCCATTTTTCAACTCGCTTTTTTGGGAGCTGGCCGCAAAAGCGCAGGATTGCTTCAGGCCCTCTTCTGGTTCTGGGGGGCAGGCTGAGCTTGTGCTTAATTCTTCTTCCTGATGGGAAAATAGAGTGACCTGTGCCTGTCCCAACACCTAGAGCTAGTCTCTCATTGGTTCCCCCTCTTCCCGTTCATCCTCAGGACAAATTGCAACCTGTACGGAACAGGAGGTTAAAGGTGCTGATTCTCCAAGGAGGGAGATGGCTAGTAAATCGGCTGGAATGGCGAACCCGAGCAAAGGAGATGAGAAATGAGGTGCGTTTTAGAAACCTTTCCCGATCACACCGTGTACCATCTTCTGGGTTTCTCATGCCTGTTTTCGACGTAGGAAGATGCCCTTGAACCTGGAGATTTGGGACCCATGGGATGGGTACCATGCAGTATTACTTGAAAGGGTCTGCGTTGGCTCACCCAACCTCACCAAACCTCTCAGCCCCAAGAGTGTCCACCCTTATGTCTCAATCAGCTGTGGGTCTAGATATGGTCAATCCAGGTTGCATCACAGCCCCTGAACGAATTTTGTAAGAATTTCTCTCTCTTTCACTGTCTTTGTTTCACGGGTTTTGAAAAGTAATTTATTTTTATAATGGGGTTTAGCTGCTTTTCACGGCTGTGTTTATGCCGCTTTACACCCCCTTGACTCACTTACAGAGAGATATCAATACATAGGTTTGAAGATTCTTCCTAGTCAGATATATTCTTGTGCGGTGAATAGGGGGTGTTGAGTCCAGTTCACTGAAAAAGGAATAGGTCTTGTCTCTTACATATTGGGTTTATGGAACGGTATCGGAGCTAATTTGAAACCCTTGTTTTATGCATCACCCCACCTCACCTTTCCCGTTCAGCAGCCATAGTGTGTTTCCTAAACGTGGGACTCTGTTCTGTGTTGCAATTCAGTTCAAGTGTAGCGGTTTTTACATTCCCTCTAGAAGTGATATCTTATGATAAGTGTCTTTTTCTGTGTGACTTATTTCACTTAGAATCGTCGTACCTAAATCCACTCATCGTGCTGCTACTAGCCTTATGACGTTGATTTCATGGCTGAGTGATATTCCATTGTACATGAGGACCACAACTTCTTTATCCATTTTTCTCTTTCCTAGGATATTTAAGGTGTAATGAAGTGGGGGTTCTTGTCCACAGAGCAGCCCTAAACTTTGGGGTGCCTGTGTCTTGCTGATTTTTAGTTTTCCCAATTTATACGGCCATGAGTGGAAGTGCCCTATGCTCTCCAAGCTGTGTTTTTTAGATGTTTCAGAACACACCGTACACTTCTCCGGAGTGGCTGTTGGCAATTTACATCCCACCCATCAGCGTAGCAAGGCTCCCATTTCTCCATGGCCGGTCCTTCATTTCTGGTTTGGACACTTTTTTCCGCATGGCCCTTTTGCCCGCTGGGAAGCGAGACTTCTTTGGAGCGCTGATTGGCCTTTCCAGGTTGCTTGGTTGGCCAAAAAGGGCGTATGCGTTTTTTCCTGAATATATTCAGGAAAAAACGCATACGCCCTTTTTGGCCAAGGGCATCATTGTCCACGTTTTGCCGCTTTTCATGTGCTTTCAAGGCGATTCGAATCTACCTCCTGAAATCTGTTTCCTGCAATTCTGCCTTGCTTTCAAAGCCTCTTCGTTGCCTTCCCTTAATATATTTGTGGACGAGAGGTATCATTTAAAACTCTGCAGGTTTGTGAATTGCAGTGCCCCTGAGCTCCATTTTTCAACTCGCTTTTTTGGGAGCTGGCCGCAAAAGCGCAGGATTGCTTCAGGCCCTCTTCTGGTTCTGGGGGGCAGGCTGAGCTTGTGCTTAATTCTTCTTCCTGATGGGAAAATAGAGTGACCTGTGCCTGTCCCAACCCCTAGAGCTAGTCTCTCATTGGTTCCCCCTCTTCCCGTTCATCCTCAGGACAAATTGCAACCTGTACGGAACAGGAGGTTAAAGGTGCTGATTCTCCAAGGAGGGAGATGGCTAGTAAATCGGCTGGAATGGCGAACCCGAGCAAAGGAGATGAGAAATGAGGTGCGTTTTAGAAACCTTTCCCGATCACACCGTGTACCATCTTCTGGGTTTCTCATGCCTGTTTTCGACGTAGGAAGATGCCCTTGAACCTGGAGATTTGGGACCCATGGGATGGGTACCATGCAGTATTACTTGAAAGGGTCTGCGTTGGCTCACCCAACCTCACCGAACCTCTCAGCCCCAAGAGTGTCCACCCTTATGTCTCAATCAGCTGTGGGTCTAGATATGGTCAATCCAGGTTGCATCACAGCCCCTGAACGAATTTTGTAAGAATTTCTCTCTCTTTCACTGTCTTTGTTTCATGGGTTTTGAAAAGTAATTTATTTTTATAATGGGGTTTAGCTGCTTTTCACGGCTGTGTTTATGCCGCTTTACACCCCCTTGACTCACTTACAGAGAGATATCAATACATAGGTTTGAAGATTCTTCCTAGTCAGATATATTCTTGTGCGGTGAATAGGGGGTGTTGAGTCCAGTTCACTGAAAAAGGAATAGGTCTTGTCTCTTACATATTGGGTTTATGGAACGGTATCGGAGCTAATTTGAAACCCTTGTTTTATGCATCACCCCACCTCACCTTTCCCGTTCAGCAGCCATAGTGTGTTTCCTAAACGTGGGACTCTGTTCTGTTTTGCAATTCAGTTCAAGTGTAGCGGTTTTTACATTCCCTCTAGAAGTGATATCTTATGATAAGTGTCTTTTTCTGTGTGACTTATTTCACTTAGAATCGTCGTACCTAAATCCACTCATCGTGCTGCTACTAGCCTTATGACGTGGATTTCATGGCTGAGTGATATTCCATTGTACATGAGGACCACAACTTCTTTATCCATTTTTCTCTTTCCTAGGATATTTAAGGTGTAATGAAGTGGGGGTTCTTGTCCACAGAGCAGCCCTAAACTTTGGGGTGCCTGTGTCTTGCTGATTTTTAGTTTTCCCAATTTATACGCCCATGAGTGGAAGTGCCCTATGCTCTCCAAGCTGTGTTTTTTAGATGTTTCAGAACACACCGTACACTTCTCCGGAGTGGCTGTTGGCAATTTACATCCCACCCATCAGCGTAGCAAGGCTCCCATTTCTCCATGGCCGGTCCTGCATTTCTGGTTTGGACACTTTTTTCCGCATGGCCCTTTTGCCCGCTGGGAAGCGAGACTTCTTTGGAGCGCTGATTGGCCTTTCCAGGTTGCTTGGTTGGCCAAAAAGGGCGTATGCGTTTTTTCCTGAATATATTCAGGAAATAACGCATACGCCCTTTTTGGCCAAGGGCATCATTGTCCACGTTTCGCCGCTTTTCATGTGCTTTCAAGGCGATTCGAATCTACCTCCTGAAATCTGTTTCCTGCAATTCTGCCTTGCTTTCAAAGCCTCTTCGTTGCCTTCCCTTAATATATTTGTGGACGAGAGGTATCATTTAAAACTCTGCAGGTTTGTGAATTGCAGTGCCCCTGAGCTCCATTTTTCAACTCGCTTTTTTGGGAGCTGGCCGCAAAAGCGCAGGATTGCTTCAGGCCCTCTTCTGGTTCTGGGGGGCAGGCTGAGCTTGTGCTTAATTCTTCTTCCTGATGGGAAAATAGAGTGACCTGTGCCTGTCCCAACCCCTAGAGCTAGTCTCTCATTGGTTCCCCCTCTTCCCGTTCATCCTCAGGACAAATTGCAACCTGTACGGAACAGGAGGTTAAAGGTGCTGATTCTCCAAGGAGGGAGATGGCTAGTAAATCGGCTGGAATGGCGAACCCGAGCAAAGGAGATGAGAAATGAGGTGCGTTTTAGAAACCTTTCCCGATCACACCGTGTACCATCTTCTGGGTTTCTCATGCCTGTTTTCGACGTAGGAAGATGCCCTTGAACCTGGAGATTTGGGACCCATGGGATGGGTACCATGCAGTATTACTTGAAAGGGTCTGCGTTGGCTCACCCAACCTCACCGAACCTCTCAGCCCCAAGAGTGTCCACCCTTATGTCTCAATCAGCTGTGGGTCTAGATATGGTCAATCCAGGTTGCATCACAGCCCCTGAACGAATTTTGTAAGAATTTCTCTCTCTTTCACTGTCTTTGTTTCACGGGTTTTGAAAAGTAATTTATTTTTATAATGGGGTTTAGCTGCTTTTCACGGCTGTGTTTATGCCGCTTTACACCCCCTTGACTCACTTACAGAGAGATATCAATACATAGGTTTGAAGATTCTTCCTAGTCAGATATATTCTTGTGCGGTGAATAGGGGGTGTTGAGTCCAGTTCACTGAAAAAGGAATAGGTCTTGTCTCTTACATATTGGGTTTATGGAACGGTATCGGAGCTAATTTGAAACCCTTGTTTTATGCATCACCCCACCTCACCTTTCCCGTTCAGCAGCCATAGTGTGTTTCCTAAACGTGGGACTCTGTTCTGTTTTGCAATTCAGTTCAAGTGTAGCGGTTTTTACATTCCCTCTAGAAGTCATATCTTATGATAAGTGTCTTTTTCTGTGTGACTTATTTCACTTAGAATCGTCGTACCTAAATCCACTCATCGTGCTGCTACTAGCCTTATGACGTTGATTTCATGGCTGAGTGATATTCCGTTGTACATGAGGACCACAACTTCTTTATCCATTTTTCTCTTTCCTAGGATATTTAAGGTGTAATGAAGTGGGGGTTCTTGTCCACAGAGCAGCCCTAAACTTTGGGGTGCCTGTGTCTTGCTGATTTTTAGTTTTCCCAATTTATACGCCCATGAGTGGAAGTGCCCTATGCTCTCCAAGCTGTGTTTTTTAGATGTTTCAGAACACACCGTACACTTCTCCGGAGTGGCTGTTGGCAATTTACATCCCACCCATCAGCGTAGCAAGGCTCCCATTTCTCCATGGCCGGTCCTGCATTTCTGGTTTGGACACTTTTTTCCGCATGGCCCTTTTGCCCGCTGGGAAGCGAGACTTCTTTGGAGCGCTGATTGGCCTTTCCAGGTTGCTTGGTTGGCCAAAAAGGGCGTATGCGTTTTTTCCTGAATATATTCAGGAAATAACGCATACGCCCTTTTTGGCCAAGGGCATCATTGTCCACGTTTCGCCGCTTTTCATGTGCTTTCAAGGCGATTCGAATCTACCTCCTGAAATCTGTTTCCTGCAATTCTGCCTTGCTTTCAAAGCCTCTTCGTTGCCTTCCCTTAATATATTTGTGGACGAGAGGTATCATTTAAAACTCTGCAGGTTTGTGAATTGCAGTGCCCCTGAGCTCCATTTTTCAACTCGCTTTTTTGGGAGCTGGCCGCAAAAGCGCAGGATTGCTTCAGGCCCTCTTCTGGTTCTGGGGGGCAGGCTGAGCTTGTGCTTAATTCTTCTTCCTGATGGGAAAATAGAGTGACCTGTGCCTGTCCCAACCCCTAGAGCTAGTCTCTCATTGGTTCCCCCTCTTCCCGTTCATCCTCAGGACAAATTGCAACCTGTACGGAACAGGAGGTTAAAGGTGCTGATTCTCCAAGGAGGGAGATGGCTAGTAAATCGGCTGGAATGGCGAACCCGAGCAAAGGAGATGAGAAATGAGGTGCGTTTTAGAAACCTTTCCCGATCACACCGTGTACCATCTTCTGGGTTTCTCATGCCTGTTTTCGACGTAGGAAGATGCCCTTGAACCTGGAGATTTGGGACCCATGGGATGGGTACCATGCAGTATTACTTGAAAGGGTCTGCGTTGGCTCACCCAACCTCACCGAACCTCTCAGCCCCAAGAGTGTCCACCCTTATGTCTCAATCAGCTGTGGGTCTAGATATGGTCAATCCAGGTTGCATCACAGCCCCTGAACGAATTTTGTAAGAATTTCTCTCTCTTTCACTGTCTTTGTTTCACGGGTTTTGAAAAGTAATTTATTTTTATAATGGGGTTTAGCTGCTTTTCACGGCTGTGTTTATGCCGCTTTACACCCCCTTGACTCACTTACAGAGAGATATCAATACATAGGTTTGAAGATTCTTCCTAGTCAGATATATTCTTGTGCGGTGAATAGGGGGTGTTGAGTCCAGTTCACTGAAAAAGGAATAGGTCTTGTCTCTTACATATTGGGTTTATGGAACGGTATCGGAGCTAATTTGAAACCCTTGTTTTATGCATCACCCCACCTCACCTTTCCCGTTCAGCAGCCATAGTGTGTTTCCTAAACGTGGGACTCTGTTCTGTTTTGCAATTCAGTTCAAGTGTAGCGGTTTTTACATTCCCTCTAGAAGTGATATCTTATGATAAGTGTCTTTTTCTGTGTGACTTATTTCACTTAGAATCGTCGTACCTAAATCCACTCATCGTGCTGCTACTAGCCTTATGACGTGGATTTCATGGCTGAGTGATATTCCATTGTACATGAGGACCACAACTTCTTTATCCATTTTTCTCTTTCCTAGGATATTTAAGGTGTAATGAAGTGGGGGTTCTTGTCCACAGAGCAGCCCTAAACTTTGGGGTGCCTGTGTCTTGCTGATTTTTAGTTTTCCCAATTTATACGGCCATGAGTGGAAGTGCCCTATGCTCTCCAAGCTGTGTTTTTTAGATGTTTCAGAACACACCGTACACTTCTCCGGAGTGGCTGTTGGCAATTTACATCCCACCCATCAGCGTAGCAAGGCTCCCATTTCTCCATGGCCGGTCCTGCATTTCTGGTTTGGACACTTTTTTCCGCATGGCCCTTTTGCCCGCTGGGAAGCGAGACTTCTTTGGAGCGCTGATTGGCCTTTCCAGGTTGCTTGGTTGGCCAAAAAGGGCGTATGCGTTTTTTCCTGAATATATTCAGGAAAAAACGCATACGCCCTTTTTGGCCAAGGGCATCATTGTCCACGTTTTGCCGCTTTTCATGTGCTTTCAAGGTGATTCGAATCTACCTCCTGAAATCTGTTTCCTGCAATTCTGCCTTGCTTTCAAAGCCTCTTCGTTGCCTTCCCTTAATATATTTGTGGACGAGAGGTATCATTTAAAACTCTGCAGGTTTGTGAATTGCAGTGCCCCTGAGCTCCATTTTTCAACTCGCTTTTTTGGGAGCTGGCCGCAAAAGCGCAGGATTGCTTCAGGCCCTCTTCTGGTTCTGGGGGGCAGGCTGAGCTTGTGCTTAATTCTTCTTCCTGATGGGAAAATAGAGTGACCTGTGCCTGTCCCAACACCTAGAGCTAGTCTCTCATTGGTTCCCCCTCTTCCCGTTCATCCTCAGGACAAATTGCAACCTGTACGGAACAGGAGGTTAAAGGTGCTGATTCTCCAAGGAGGGAGATGGCTAGTAAATCGGCTGGAATGGCGAACCCGAGCAAAGGAGATGAGAAATGAGGTGCGTTTTAGAAACCTTTCCCGATCACACCGTGTACCATCTTCTGGGTTTCTCATGCCTGTTTTCGACGTAGGAAGATGCCCTTGAACCTGGAGATTTGGGACCCATGGGATGGGTACCATGCAGTATTACTTGAAAGGGTCTGCGTTGGCTCACCCAACCTCACCGAACCTCTCAGCCCCAAGAGTGTCCACCCTTATGTCTCAATCAGCTGTGGGTCTAGATATGGTCAATCCAGGTTGCATCACAGCCCCTGAACGAATTTTGTAAGAATTTCTCTCTCTTTCACTGTCTTTGTTTCACGGGTTTTGAAAAGTAATTTATTTTTATAATGGGGTTTAGCTGCTTTTCACGGCTGTGTTTATGCCGCTTTACACCCCCTTGACTCACTTACAGAGAGATATCAATACATAGGTTTGAAGATTCTTCCTAGTCAGATATATTCTTGTGCGGTGAATAGGGGGTGTTGAGTCCAGTTCACTGAAAAAGGAATAGGTCTTGTCTCTTACATATTGGGTTTATGGAACGGTATCGGAGCTAATTTGAAACCCTTGTTTTATGCATCACCCCACCTCACCTTTCCCGTTCAGCAGCCATAGTGTGTTTCCTAAACGTGGGACTCTGTTCTGTTTTGCAATTCAGTTCAAGTGTAGCGGTTTTTACATTCCCTCTAGAAGTGATATCTTATGATAAGTGTCTTTTTCTGTGTGACTTATTTCACTTAGAATCGTCGTAACTAAATCCACTCATCGTGCTGCTACTAGCCTTATGACGTTGATTTCATGGCTGAGTGATATTCCATTGTACATGAGGACCACAACTTCTTTATCCATTTTTCTCTTTCCTAGGATATTTAAGGTGTAATGAAGTGGGGGTTCTTGTCCACAGAGCAGCCCTAAACTTTGGGGTGCCTGTGTCTTGCTGATTTTTAGTTTTCCCAATTTATACGGCCATGAGTGGAAGTGCCCTATGCTCTCCAAGCTGTGTTTTTTAGATGTTTCAGAACACACCGTACACTTCTCCGGAGTGGCTGTTGGCAATTTACATCCCACCCATCAGCGTAGCAAGGCTCCCATTTCTCCATGGCCGGTCCTGCATTTCTGGTTTGGACACTTTTTTCCGCATGGCCCTTTTGCCCGCTGGGAAGCGAGACTTCTTTCGAGCGCTGATTGGCCTTTCCAGGTTGCTTGGTTGGCCAAAAAGGGCGTATGCGTTTTTTCCTGAATATATTCAGGAAAAAACGCATACGCCCTTTTTGGCCAAGGGCATCATTGTCCACGTTTTGCCGCTTTTCATGTGCTTTCAAGGCGATTCGAATCTACCTCCTGAAATCTGTTTCCTGCAATTCTGCCTTGCTTTCAAAGCCTCTTCGTTGCCTTCCCTTAATATATTTGTGGACGAGAGGTATCATTTAAAACTCTGCAGTTTTGTGAATTGCAGTGCCCCTGAGCTCCATTTTTCAACTCGCTTTTTTGGGAGCTGGCCGCCAAAGCGCAGGATTGCTTCAGGCCCTCTTCTGGTTCTGGGGGGCAGGCTGAGCTTGTGCTTAATTCTTCTTCCTGATGGGAAAATAGAGTGACCTGTGCCTGTCCCAACACCTAGAGCTAGTCTCTCATTGGTTCCCCCTCTTCCCGTTCATCCTCAGGACAAATTGCAACCAGTACGGAACAGGAGGTTAAAGGTGCTGATTCTCCAAGGAGGGAGATGGCTAGTAAATCGGCTGGAATGGCGAACCCGAGCAAAGGAGATGAGAAATGAGGTGCGTTTTAGAAACCTTTCCCGATCACACCGTGTACCATCTTCTGGGTTTCTCATGCCTGTTTTCGACATAGGAAGATACCTTTGAACCTGGACATTTGGGACCCATGGGATGGGTTCCATGCAGTATTACTTGAAAGGGTCTGCGTTGGCTCACCCAACCTCACCGAACCTCTCAGCCCCAAGAGTGTCCACCCTTATGTCTCAATCAGCTGTGGGTCTAGATATGGTCAATCCAGGTTGCATCACAGCCCCTGAACGAATTTTGTAAGAATTTCTCTCTCTTTCACTGCCTTTGTTTCACGGGTTTTGAAAAGTAATTTATTTTTATAATGGGGTTTAGCTGCTTTTCACGGCTGTGTTTATGCCGCTTTACACCCCCTTGACTCACTTACAGAGAGATATCAATACATAGGTTTGAAGATTCTTACTAGTCAGATATATTCTTGTGCGGTGAATAGGGGGTGTTGAGTCCAGTTCACTGAAAAAGGAATAGGTCTTGTCTCTTACATATTGGGTTTATGGAACGGTATCGGAGCTAATTTGAAACCCTTGTTTTATGCATCACCCCACCTCACCTTTCCCGTTCAGCAGCCATAGTGTGTTTCCTAAACGTGGGACTCTGTTCTGTTTTGCAATTCAGTTCAAGTGTAGCGGTTTTTACATTCCCTCTAGAAGTCATATCTTATGATAAGTGTCTTTTTCTGTGTGACTTATTTCACTTAGAATCGTCGTACCTAAATCCACTCATCGTGCTGCTACTAGCCTTATGACGTGGATTTCATGGCTGAGTGATATTCCATTGTACATGAGGACCACAACTTCTTTATCCATTTTTCTCTTTCCTAGGATATTTAAGGTGTAATGAAGTGGGGGTTCTTGTCCACAGAGCAGCCCTAAACTTTGGGGTGCCTGTGTCTTGCTGATTTTTAGTTTTCCCAATTTATACGCCCATGAGTGGAAGTGCCCTATGCTCTCCAAGCTGTGTTTTTTAGATGTTTCAGAACACACCGTACACTTCTCCAGAGTGGCTGTTGGCAATTTACATCCCACCCATCAGCGTAGCAAGGCTCCCATTTCTCCATGGCCGGTCCTGCATTTCTGGTTTGGACACTTTTTTCCGCATGGCCCTTTTGCCCGCTGGGAAGCGAGACTTCTTTGGAGCGCTGATTGGCCTTTCCAGGTTGCTTGGTTGGCCAAAAAGGGCGTATGCGTTTTTTCCTGAATATATTCAGGAAAAAACGCATACGCCCTTTTTGGCCAAGGGCATCATTGTCCACGTTTTGCCGCTTTTCATGTGCTTTCAAGGCGATTCGAATCTACCTCCTGAAATCTGTTTCCTGCAATTCTGCCTTGCTTTCAAAGCCTCTTCGTTGCCTTCCCTTAGTATATTTGTGGACGAGAGGTATCATTTAAAACTCTGCAGGTTTGTGAATTGCAGTGCCCCTGAGCTCCATTTTTCAACTCGCTTTTTTGGGAGCTGGCCGCAAAAGCGCAGGATTGCTTCAGGCCCTCTTCTGGTTCTGGGGGGCAGGCTGAGCTTGTGCTTAATTCTTCTTCCTGATGGGAAAATAGAGTGACCTGTGCCTGTCCCAACACCTAGAGCTAGTATCTCATTGGTTCCCCCTCTTCCCCTTCATCCTCAGGACAAATTGCAACCTGTACGGAACAGGAGGTTAAAGGTGCTGATTCTCCAAGGAGGGAGATGGCTAGTAAATCGGCTGGAATGGCGAACCCGAGCAAAGGAGATGAGAAATGAGGTGCGTTTTAGAAACATTTCCCGATCACACCGTGTACCATCTTCTGGGTTTCTCATGCCTGTTTTCGACGTAGGAAGATGCCCTTGAACCTGGAGATTTGGGACCCATGGGATGGGTACCATGCAGTATTACTTGAAAGGGTCTGCGTTGGCTCACCCAACCTCACCGAACCTCTCAGCCCCAAGAGTGTCCACCCTTATGTCTCAATCAGCTGTGGGTCTAGATATGGTCAATCCAGGTTGCATCACAGCCCCTGAACGAATTTTGTAAGAATTTCTCTCTCTTTCACTGTCTTTGTTTCACGGGTTTTGAAAAGTAATTTATTTTTATAATGGGGTTTAGCTGCTTTTCACGGCTGTGTTTATGCCGCTTTACACCCCCTTGACTCACTTACAGAGAGATATCAATACATAGGTTTGAAGATTCTTCCTAGTCAGATATATTCTTGTGCGGTGAATAGGGGGTGTTGAGTCCAGTTCACTGAAAAAGGAATAGGTCTTGTCTCTTACATATTGGGTTTATGGAACGGTATCGGAGCTAATTTGAAACCCTTGTTTTATGCATCACCCCACCTCACCTTTCCCGTTCAGCAGCCATAGTGTGTTTCCTAAACGTGGGACTCTGTTCTGTTTTGCAATTCAGTTCAAGTGTAGCGGTTTTTACATTCCCTGTAGAAGTGATATCTTAGGATAAGTGTCTTTTTCTGTGTGACTTATTTCACTTAGAATCGTCGTACCTAAATCCACTCATCGTGCTGCTACTAGCCTTATGACGTGGATTTCATGGCTGAGTGATATTCCATTGTACATGAGGACCACAACTTCTTTATCCATTTTTCTCTTTCCTAGGATATTTAAGGTGTAATGAAGTGGGGGTTCTTGTCCACAGAGCAGCCCTAAACTTTGGGGTGCCTGTGTCTTGCTGATTTTTAGTTTTCCCAATTTATACGCCCATGAGTGGAAGTGCCCTATGCTCTCCAAGCTGTGTTTTTTAGATGTTTCAGAACACACCGTACACTTCTCCAGAGTGGCTGTTGGCAATTTACATCCCACCCATCAGCGTAGCAAGGCTCCCATTTCTCCATGGCCGGTCCTGCATTTCTGGTTTGGACACTTTTTTCCGCATGGCCCTTTTGCCCGCTGGGAAGCGAGACTTCTTTGGAGCGCTGATTGGCCTTTCCAGGTTGCTTGGTTGGCCAAAAAGGGCGTATGCGTTTTTTCCTGAATATATTCAGGAAAAAACGCATACGCCCTTTTTGGCCAAGGGCATCATTGTCCACGTTTTGCCGCTTTTCATGTGCTTTCAAGGCGATTCGAATCTACCTCCTGAAATCTGTTTCCTGCAATTCTGCCTTGCTTTCAAAGCCTCTTCGTTGCCTTCCCTTAATATATTTGTGGACGAGAGGTATCATTTAAAACTCTGCAGGTTTGTGAATTGCAGTGCCCCTGAGCTCCATTTTTCAACTCGCTTTTTTGGGAGCTGGCCGCAAAAGCGCAGGATTGCTTCAGGCCCTCTTCTGGTTCTGGGGGGCAGGCTGAGCTTGTGCTTAATTCTTCTTCCTGATGGGAAAATAGAGTGACCTGTGCCTGTCCCAACACCTAGAGCTAGTCTCTCATTGGTTCCCCCTCTTCCCGTTCATCCTCAGGACAAATTGCAACCTGTACGGAACAGGAGGTTAAAGGTGCTGATTCTCCAAGGAGGGAGATGGCTAGTAAATCGGCTGGAATGGCGAACCCGAGCAAAGGAGATGAGAAATGAGGTGCGTTTTAGAAACCTTTCCCGATCACACGGTGTACCATCTTCTGGGTTTCTCATGCCTGTTTTCGACGTAGGAAGATGCCCTTGAACCTGGAGATTTGGGACCCATGGGATGGGTACCATGCAGTATTACTTGAAAGGGTCTGCGTTGGCTCACCCAACCTCACCGAACCTCTCAGCCCCAAGAGTGTCCACCCTTATGTCTCAATCAGCTGTGGGTCTAGATATGGTCAATCCAGGTTGCATCACAGCCCCTGAACGAATTTTGTAAGAATTTCTCTCTCTTTCACTGTCTTTGTTTCACGGGTTTTGAAAAGTAATTTATTTTTATAATGGGGTTTAGCTGCTTTTCACGGCTGTGTTTATGCCGCTTTACACCCCCTTGACTCACTTACAGAGAGATATCAATACATAGGTTTGAAGATTCTTCCTAGTCAGATATATTCTTGTGCGGTGAATAGGGGGTGTTGAGTCCAGTTCACTGAAAAAGGAATAGGTCTTGTCTCTTACATATTGGGTTTATGGAACGGTATCTGAGCTAATTTGAAACCCTTGATTTATGCATCACCCCACCTCACCTTTCCCGTTCAGCAGCCATAGTGTGTTTCCTAAACGTGGGACTCTGTTCTGTTTTGCAATTCAGTTCAAGTGTAGCGGTTTTTACATTCCCTGTAGAAGTGATATCTTAGGATAAGTGTCTTTTTCTGTGTGACTTATTTCACTTAGAATCGTCGTACCTAAATCCACTCATCGTGCTGCTACTAGCCTTATGACGTGGATTTCATGGCTGAGTGATATTCCATTGTACATGAGGACCACAACTTCTTTATCCATTTTTCTCTTTCCTAGGATATTTAAGGTGTAATGAAGTGGGGGTTCTTGTCCACAGAGCAGCCCTAAACTTTGGGGTGCCTGTGTCTTGCTGATTTTTAGTTTTCCCAATTTATACGCCCATGAGTGGAAGTGCCCTATGCTCTCCAAGCTGTGTTTTTTAGATGTTTCAGAACACACCGTACACTTCTCCGGAGTGGCTGTTGGCAATTTACATCCCACCCATCAGCGTAGCAAGGCTCCCATTTCTCCATGGCCGGTCCTGCATTTCTGGTTTGGACACTTTTTTCCGCATGGCCCTTTTGCCCGCTGGGAAGCGAGACTTCTTTGGAGCGCTGATTGGCCTTTCCAGGTTGCTTGGTTGGCCAAAAAGGGCGTATGCGTTTTTTCCTGAATATATTCAGGAAAAAACGCATACGCCCTTTTTGGCCAAGGGCATCATTGTCCACGTTTTGCCGCTTTTCATGTGCTTTCAAGGCGATTCGAATCTACCTCCTGAAATCTGTTTCCTGCAATTCTGCCTTGCTTTCAAAGCCTCTTCGTTGCCTTCCCTTAATATATTTGTGGACGAGAGGTATCATTTAAAACTCTGCAGGTTTGTGAATTGCAGTGCCCCTGAGCTCCATTTTTCAACTCGCTTTTTTGGGAGCTGGCCGCCAAAGCGCAGGATTGCTTCAGGCCCTCTTCTGGTTCTGGGGGGCAGGCTGAGCTTGTGCTTAATTCTTCTTCCTGATGGGAAAATAGAGTGACCTGTGCCTGTCCCAACACCTAGAGCTAGTCTCTCATTGGTTCCCCCTCTTCCCGTTCATCCTCAGGACAAATTGCAACCAGTACGGAACAGGAGGTTAAAGGTGCTGATTCTCCAAGGAGGGAGATGGCTAGTAAATCGGCTGGAATGGCGAACCCGAGCAAAGGAGATGAGAAATGAGGTGCGTTTTAGAAACCTTTCCCGATCACACCGTGTACCATCTTCTGGGTTTCTCATGCCTGTTTTCGACGTAGGAAGATGCCTTTGAACCTGGAGATTTGGGACCCATGGGATGGGTTCCATGCAGTATTACTTGAAAGGGTCTGCGTTGGCTCACCCAACCTCACCGAACCTCTCAGCCCCAAGAGTGTCCACCCTTATGTCTCAATCAGCTGTGGGTCTAGATATGGTCAATCCAGGTTGCATCACAGCCCCTGAACGAATTTTGTAAGAATTTCTCTCTCTTTCACTGTCTTTGTTTCACGGGTTTTGAAAAGTAATTTATTTTTATAATGGGGTTTAGCTGCTTTTCACGGCTGTGTTTATGCCGCTTTACACCCCCTTGACTCACTTACAGAGAGATATCAATACATAGGTTTGAAGATTCTTACTAGTCAGATATATTCTAGTGTGGTGAATAGGGGGTGTTGAGTCCAGTTCACTGAAAAAGGAATAGGTCTTGTCTCTTACATATTGGGTTTATGGAACGGTATCGGAGCTAATTTGAAACCCTTGTTTTATGCATCACCCCACCTCACCTTTCCCGTTCAGCAGCCATAGTGTGTTTCCTAAACGTGGGACTCTGTTCTGTTTTGCAATTCAGTTCAAGTGTAGCGGTTTTTACATTCCCTCTAGAAGTCATATCTTATGATAAGTGTCTTTTTCTGTGTGACTTATTTCACTTAGAATCGTCGTACCTAAATCCACTCATCGTGCTGCTACTAGCCTTATGACGTGGATTTCATGGCTGAGTGATATTCCATTGTACATGAGGACCACAACTTCTTTATCCATTTTTCTCTTTCCTAGGATATTTAAGGTGTAATGAAGTGGGGGTTCTTGTCCACAGAGCAGCCCTAAACTTTGGGGTGCCTGTGTCTTGCTGATTTTTAGTTTTCCCAATTTATACGCCCATGAGTGGAAGTGCCCTATGCTCTCCAAGCTGTGTTTTTTAGATGTTTCAGAACACACCGTACACTTCTCCAGAGTGGCTGTTGGCAATTTACATCCCACCCATCAGCGTAGCAAGGCTCCCATTTCTCCATGGCCGGTCCTGCATTTCTGGTTTGGACACTTTTTTCCGCATGGCCCTTTTGCCCGCTGGGAAGCGAGACTTCTTTGGAGCGCTGATTGGCCTTTCCAGGTTGCTTGGTTGGCCAAAAAGGGCGTATGCGTTTTTTCCTGAATATATTCAGGAAAAAACGCATACGCCCTTTTTGGCCAAGGGCATCATTGTCCACGTTTTGCCGCTTTTCATGTGCTTTCAAGGCGATTCGAATCTGCCTCCTGAAATCTGTTTCCTGCAATTCTGCCTTGCTTTCAAAGCCTCTTCGTTGCCTTCCCTTAATATATTTGTGGACGAGAGGTATCATTTAAAACTCTGCAGGTTTGTGAATTGCAGTGCCCCTGAGCTCCATTTTTCAACTCGCTTTTTTGGGAGCTGGCCGCAAAAGCGCAGGATTGCTTCAGGCCCTCTTCTGGTTCTGGGGGGCAGGCTGAGCTTGTGCTTAATTCTTCTTCCTGATGGGAAAATAGAGTGACCTGTGCCTGTCCCAACACCTAGAGCTAGTCTCTCATTGGTTCCCCCTCTTCCCGTTCATCCTCAGGACAAATTGCAACCAGTACGGAACAGGAGGTTAAAGGTGCTGATTCTCCAAGGAGGGAGATGGCTAGTAAATCGGCTGGAATGGCGAACCCGAGCAAAGGAGATGAGAAATGAGGTGCGTTTTAGAAACCTTTCCCGATCACACCGTGTACCATCTT
This sequence comes from Balaenoptera acutorostrata, assembly GCF_949987535.1. Classification (NCBI taxonomy): domain Eukaryota; kingdom Metazoa; phylum Chordata; class Mammalia; order Artiodactyla; family Balaenopteridae; genus Balaenoptera; species Balaenoptera acutorostrata. The sequence goes on along the minus strand of NW_026646373.1, from coordinate 5,560 downwards.
CTGGGTTTCTCATGCCTGTTTTCGACGTAGGAAGATGCCTTTGAACCTGGAGATTTGGGACCCATGGGATGGGTTCCATGCAGTATTACTTGAAAGGGTCTGCGTTGGCTCACCCAACCTCACCGAACCTCTCAGCCCCAAGAGTGTCCACCCTTATGTCTCAATCAGCTGTGGGTCTAGATATGGTCAATCCAGGTTGCATCACAGCCCCTGAACGAATTTTGTAAGAATTTCTCTCTCTTTCACTGTCTTTGTTTCACGGGTTTTGAAAAGTAATTTATTTTTATAATGGGGTTTAGCTGCTTTTCACGGCTGTGTTTATGCCGCTTTACACCCCCTTGACTCACTTACAGAGAGATATCAATATATAGGTTTGAAGATTCTTACTAGTCAGATATATTCTTGTGTGGTGAATAGGGGGTGTTGAGTCCAGTTCACTGAAAAAGGAATAGGTCTTGTCTCTTACATATTGGGTTTATGGAACGGTATCGGAGCTAATTTGAAACCCTTGTTTTATGCATCACCCCACCTCACCTTTCCCGTTCAGCAGCCATAGTGTGTTTCCTAAACGTGGGACTCTGTTCTGTTTTGCAATTCAGTTCAAGTGTAGCGGTTTTTACATTCCCTCTAGAAGTCATATCTTATGATAAGTGTCTTTTTCTGTGTGACTTATTTCACTTAGAATCGTCGTACCTAAATCCACTCATCGTGCTGCTACTAGCCTTATGACGTGGATTTCATGGCTGAGTGATATTCCATTGTACATGAGGACCACAACTTCTTTATCCATTTTTCTCTTTCCTAGGATATTTAAGGTGTAATGAAGTGGGGGTTCTTGTCCACAGAGCAGCCCTAAACTTTGGGGTGCCTGTGTCTTGCTGATTTTTAGTTTTCCCAATTTATACGCCCATGAGTGGAAGTGCCCTATGCTCTCCAAGCTGTGTTTTTTAGATGTTTCAGAACACACCGTACACTTCTCCAGAGTGGCTGTTGGCAATTTACATCCCACCCATCAGCGTAGCAAGGCTCCCATTTCTCCATGGCCGGTCCTGCATTTCTGGTTTGGACACTTTTTTCCGCATGGCCCTTTTGCCCGCTGGGAAGCGAGACTTCTTTGGAGCGCTGATTGGCCTTTCCAGGTTGCTTGGTTGGCCAAAAAGGGCGTATGCGTTTTTTCCTGAATATATTCAGGAAAAAACGCATACGCCCTTTTTGGCCAAGGGCATCATTGTCCACGTTTTGCCGCTTTTCATGTGCTTTCAAGGCGATTCGAATCTACCTCCTGAAATCTGTTTCCTGCAATTCTGCCTTGCTTTCAAAGCCTCTTCGTTGCCTTCCCTTAATATATTTGTGGACGAGAGGTATCATTTAAAACTCTGCAGGTTTGTGAATTGCAGTGCCCCTGAGCTCCATTTTTCAACTCGCTTTTTTGGGAGCTGGCCGCAAAAGCGCAGGATTGCTTCAGGCCCTCTTCTGGTTCTGGGGGGCAGGCTGAGCTTGTGCTTAATTCTTCTTCCTGATGGGAAAATAGAGTGACCTGTGCCTGTCCCAACACCTAGAGCTAGTCTCTCATTGGTTCCCCCTCTTCCCCTTCATCCTCAGGACAAATTGCAACCTGTACGGAACAGGAGGTTAAAGGTGCTGATTCTCCAAGGAGGGAGATGGCTAGTAAATCGGCTGGAATGGCGAACCCGAGCAAAGGAGATGAGAAATGAGGTGCGTTTTAGAAACCTTTCCTGATCACACGGTGTACCATCTTCTGGGTTTCTCATGCCTGTTTTCGACGTAGGAAGATGCCCTTGAACCTGGAGATTTGGGACCCATGGGATGGGTACCATGCAGTATTACTTGAAAGGGTCTGCGTTGGCTCACCCAACCTCACCGAACCTCTCAGCCCCAAGAGTGTCCACCCTTATGTCTCAATCAGCTGTGGGTCTAGATATGGTCAATCCAGGTTGCATCACAGCCCCTGAACGAATTTTGTAAGAATTTCTCTCTCTTTCACTGTCTTTGTTTCACGGGTTTTGAAAAGTAATTTATTTTTATAATGGGGTTTAGCTGCTTTTCACGGCTGTGTTTATGCCGCTTTACACCCCCTTGACTCACTTACAGAGAGATATCAATACATAGGTTTGAAGATTCTTACTAGTCAGATATATTCTTGTGTGGTGAATAGGGGGTGTTGAGTCCAGTTCACTGAAAAAGGAATAGGTCTTGTCTCTTACATATTGGGTTTATGGAACGGTATCGGAGCTAATTTGAAACCCTTGTTTTATGCATCACCCCACCTCACCTTTCCCGTTCAGCAGCCATAGTGTGTTTCCTAAACGTGGGACTCTGTTCTGTTTTGCAATTCAGTTCAAGTGTAGCGGTTTTTACATTCCCTCTCTAAGTGATATCTTATGATAAGTGTCTTTTTCTGTGTGACTTATTTCACTTAGAATCGTCGTACCTAAATCCACTCATCGTGCTGCTAGTAGCCTTATGACGTGGATTTCATGGCTGAGTGATATTCCATTGTACATGAGGACCACAACTTCTTTATCCATTTTTCTCTTTCCTAGGATATTTAAGGTGTAATGAAGTGGGGGTTCTTGTCCACAGAGCAGCCCTAAACTTTGGGGTGCCTGTGTCTTGCTGATTTTTAGTTTTCCCAATTTATACGCCCATGAGTGGAAGTGCCCTATGCTCTCCAAGCTGTGTTTTTTAGATGTTTCAGAACACACCGTACACTTCTCCAGAGTGGCTGTTGGCAATTTACATCCCACCCATCAGCGTAGCAAGGCTCCCATTTCTCCATGGCCGGTCCTGCATTTCTGGTTTGGACACTTTTTTCCGCATGGCCCTTTTGCCCGCTGGGAAGCGAGACTTCTTTGGAGCGCTGATTGGCCTTTCCAGGTTGCTTGGTTGGCCAAAAAGGGCGTATGCGTTTTTTCCTGAATATATTCAGGAAAAAACGCATACGCCCTTTTTGGCCAAGGGCATCATTGTCCACGTTTTGCCGCTTTTCATGTGCTTTCAAGGCGATTCGAATCTACCTCCTGAAATCTGTTTCCTGCAATTCTGCCTTGCTTTCAAAGCCTCTTCGTTGCCTTCCCTTAATATATTTGTGGACGAGAGGTATCATTTAAAACTCTGCAGGTTTGTGAATTGCAGTGCCCCTGAGCTCCATTTTTCAACTCGCTTTTTTGGGAGCTGGCCGCAAAAGCGCAGGATTGCTTCAGGCCCTCTTCTGGTTCTGGGGGGCAGGCTGAGCTTGTGCTTAATTCTTCTTCCTGATGGGAAAATAGAGTGACCTGTGCCTGTCCCAACACCTAGAGCTAGTCTCTCATTGGTTCCCCCTCTTCCCGTTCATCCTCAGGACAAATTGCAACCTGTACGGAACAGGAGGTTAAAGGTGCTGATTCTCCAAGGAGGGAGATGGCTAGTAAATCGGCTGGAATGGCGAACCCGAGCAAAGGAGATGAGAAATGAGGTGCGTTTTAGAAACCTTTCCCGATCACACCGTGTACCATCTTCTGGGTTTCTCATGCCTGTTTTCGACGTAGGACGATGCCCTTGAACCTGGAGATTTGGGACCCATGGGATGGGTACCATGCAGTATTACTTGAAAGGGTCTGCGTTGGCTCACCCAACCTCACCGAACCTCTCAGCCCCAAGAGTGTCCACCCTTATGTCTCAGTCAGCTGTGGGTCTAGATATGGTCAATCCAGGTTGCATCACAGCCCCTGAACGAATTTTGTAAGAATTTCTCTCTCTTTCACTGTCTTTGTTTCACGGGTTTTGAAAAGTAATTTATTTTTATATTGGGGTTTAGCTGCTTTTCACGGCTGTGTTTATGCCGCTTTACACCCCCTTGACTCACTTACAGAGAGATATCAATACATAGGTTTGAAGATTCTTCCTAGTCAGATATATTCTTGTGCGGTGAATAGGGGGTGTTGAGTCCAGTTCACTGAAAAAGGAATAGGTCTTGTCTCTTACATATTGGGTTTATGGAACGGTATCGGAGCTAATTTGAAACCCTTGTTTTATGCATCACCCCACCTCACCTTTCCCGTTCAGCAGCCATAGTGTGTTTCCTAAACGTGGGACTCTGTTCTGTTTTGCAATTCAGTTCAAGTGTAGCGGTTTTTACATTCCCTCTAGAAGTCATATCTTATGATAAGTGTCTTTTTCTGTGTGACTTATTTCACTTAGAATCGTCGTACCTAAATCCACTCATCGTGCTGCTACTAGCCTTATGACGTGGATTTCATGGCTGAGTGATATTCCATTGTACATGAGGACCACAACTTCTTTATCCATTTTTCTCTTTCCTAGGATATTTAAGGTGTAATGAAGTGGGGGTTCTTGTCCACAGAGCAGCCCTAAACTTTGGGGTGCCTTTGTCTTGCTGATTTTTAGTTTTCCCAATTTATACGGCCATGAGTGGAAGTGCCCTATGCTCTCCAAGCTGTGGTTTTTAGATGTTTCAGAACACACCGTACACTTCTCCGGAGTGGCTGTTGGCAATTTACATCCCACCCATCAGCGTAGCAAGGCTCCCATTTCTCCATGGCCGGTCCTGCATTTCTGGTTTGGACACTTTTTTCCGCATGGCCCTTTTGCCCGCTGGGAAGCGAGACTTCTTTGGAGCGCTGATTGGCCTTTCCAGGTTGCTTGGTTGGCCAAAAAGGGCGTATGCGTTTTTTCCTGAATATATTCAGGAAAAAACGCATACGCCCTTTTTGGCCAAGGGCATCATTGTCCACGTTTTGCCGCTTTTCATGTGCTTTCAAGGCGATTCGAATCTACCTCCTGAAATCTGTTTCCTGCAATTCTGCCTTGCTTTCAAAGCCTCTTCGTTGCCTTCCCTTAATATATTTGTGGACGAGAGGTATCATTTAAAACTCTGCAGGTTTGTGAATTGCAGTGCCCCTGAGCTCCATTTTTCAACTCGCTTTTTTGGGAGCTGGCCGCAAAAGCGCAGGATTGCTTCAGGCCCTCTTCTGGTTCTGGGGGGCAGGCTGAGCTTGTGCTTAATTCTTCTTCCTGATGGGAAAATAGAGTGACCTGTGCCTGTCCCAACACCTAGAGCTAGTCTCTCATTGGTTCCCCCTCTTCCCGTTCATCCTCAGGACAAATTGCAACCTGTACGGAACAGGAGGTTAAAGGTGCTGATTCTCCAAGGAGGGAGATGGCTAGTAAATCGGCTGGAATGGCGAACCCGAGCAAAGGAGATGAGAAATGAGGTGCGTTTTAGAAACCTTTCCCGATCACACCGTGTACCATCTTCTGGGTTTCTCATGCCTGTTTTCGACGTAGGAAGATGCCCTTGAACCTGGAGATTTGGGACCCATGGGATGGGTACCATGCAGTATTACTTGAAAGGGTCTGCGTTGGCTCACCCAACCTCACCGAACCTCTCAGCCCCAAGAGTGTCCACCCTTATGTCTCAGTCAGCTGTGGGTCTAGATATGGTCAATCCAGGTTGCATCACAGCCCCTGAACGAATTTTGTAAGAATTTCTCTCTCTTTCACTGTCTTTGTTTCACGGGTTTTGAAAAGTAATTTATTT